>NW_024713650.1:2634065-2722058 GCF_018991925.1 Homarus americanus
ATTCGTAAGTGCAGGTGACCGCACTCAGGGACCCATCACGAAAATGCTCGGTGGTGATATATATATATATATATATATATATATATATATATATATATATATATATATATATATATATATATATATATATATATATATATATATTATATTTCCGATTTCTTACGACAGGGTTAGGGACCCAAATCCAGGTCGTAAGTCGAAAACGCTTAAATAATACACAGAAAATCTAAAATGGGTGGCTCTTTTTCTTCTCGGCAACACAAAACTCTCACTTTTAAGCTTGCCATCCATTTTAAAGTGAATTACAGATGAAAATTTTGTCTGTGTACTGACGTTGGGACTTGAAAATACGTAATTTGACAAAATTTTGGTACGACTGAGGCAGGTCGTAAGTGCAGGTGGTCATAAGACGCGTAGGTCATAAGCTGGGAGGAGTTTGTGTGTATGTGTGTGTGTGTGTGTGTGTGTTCCATTACCCTTCATTAATAAATTCCTGTATTTCGAAAAATTTTAATCTTACCACTAACTATTGATGCCATGATTTATTTTAAGTCCTCTTCCATGAACACATGAGAATTATAGCTTCAATTATTTTACATGACACCAAATGTTTATTCTGCATCTATATATAATATAGATAGGTATTATGCTACATCTATAACCATAAGGGTAAAATAGGAGACAAAATATGTAAAGAAAGCCAATACAGCCATACTATCTTTTAAAATATTTATATTTTTGTATCACATACTACACCATATAAACACAAACCCTAACAAAAGCTGGGTTTATTTTTACCGGTGATGCAGACGAGACCATTACAAAATTTATCCTCCGTGTGTCACCTGAAGATTAACCCCCTCCCCGATAATTCGTAGCAGTAAAACTTGAGGCCGGTTAAGCTTAGGATGAAACCTGGTGAGAACTTAAAGGTCTAATCTTCAGATGATTCAAAAGGTTTAAATTGTGAATGGTCTCATCTGCATCACAGATTTACCAAATGGTTTACCAATATAGTGAGTTCATGGCAAGAGAATTCAGTGTTGCTGATCAAGAGACACACAACAGTCAATGCTGTGAGCTCACCACATACAAATCCAAGGAAATCTTTTGATAGAAAATCCTGGTGTTGTGGGATTACAATAAGGAAAATCCAATATTGTGACCTTACAAAACAAAACAAAAACCTGGTGTTGTATTTTATAACCCAGCAGGCCTAGTTGTGAAATTATGACATGGCAACCTTAGTACTATAGTGCTTATGACACAACCCATACCACTGTGTGATATTAAAACATTACATAAACACAGGGCACCATAAAGCTCACCACATATCAGATCAACACTGAGCTCATTATACAGTAAAACCATACAGAGTTAGTCAGCCATGTATCCGGTCATAACTTCTCGAGTGTGACGACTTAACATACGTGTACAATATAACAATGTTGAGTACAATTACTATTTCCCTTTAAGTATGATGATTCACCCCATAAGAATGACCCCTTGAAGTGTGTATGCGGGTTCCAAAACCCATTTACCTCTTGGAAGAAGCCTCCTGACCCCAGCTCAAAAGGATAAAAAAAAGGCTAACCAAGTTCAGGACCGGCTCTCCTTGTCCTAGGTTTGGCACTTCCTGGACGAGGAATTCCAAACCCTAAAAAAAAGGGAACCTACGCAGCCTGACGCTGACTTCCGAGACACGGCAAATGCTGCTCCTAGGGTCAGTTACCTCCTACAGGAAGCTCCTTATCCCAGATACAGAAATGTCCGAATCCTCTAGAACGGAGATGTAATGTTCCGAGAATAAGATACTTCCCAGAACAGGCTTCTGACCCCACGTTCTAAAGGGGTAGGGGAAAGTGGGCAAATTCAGTTGATGATTCTTCAAATTACATTGGTAAGTGACTATTGTATAGATTACTGATGAAAAGACACAATACATACGGACATTACACCAATACAATACAGTATTCTCATAATAAACCATTAAAATCTTGCACTTTTCTTCTACAACTTCATTTCCATTTGTTTATGCTGGACTTCACAATGTCCATTCCAGTTGATAAAGGAGGAGGGCAACGATAAGAAAAAAAAATGGGGAGTCCCTGGACCCGGCTGATGCCAAGTCCGAGGGCCAGGGTTCTCCCCCAAGAGGATCCTGACTCCTGGAACCACTGGACAAACAAGCATGCTGGTTCCAAAAACCATTTACCTCTTGGAAGAAGCCTCCTGACCCCCAGCTCAAAAGGATAAAAAAAAGGCTAACCAAGTTCAGGACCGGCTCTCCTTGTCCTAGGTTTGGCACTTCCTGGATGAGAAATTCCAAACCCTAAAAAAAAGGGAACCCACGCAGCCTGACGCTGACTTCCGAGACACGGCAAATGCTGCTCCTAGGGTCAGTTACCTCCTACAGGAAGCTCCTTATCCCAGATACAGAAATGTCCAAATCCTCTAGAACGGACATATAATGTTCCGAGAGTGAGGTACTTCCCAGAACAGGCTTCTGACCCCCGTTCTAAAGGGGTAGGGAAAAGGGGGCAAATGCAGTTGATGATTCTTCAAATTACATTGGTAAATGACTATTGTATAGATGTCCGATTTAAAGAGACAATAAATATAGACATTACATCAATACAGTACAGTATTCTCATAATAAACCATTAAAATCTTGCACTTTTCTTCTACAACTTCATTTCCATTTGTTTATGCTGGACTTCACTATGTCCATTCCAGTTGATAAAGGAGGGCAATGATAAGAAAAAAAAAGGGGAGTCCCTGGACCCGGCTGATGCCAGGTCCGAGGGCCAGGGTTCTCCCCCAAGAGGATCCTGACTCCTGGAACCACTGGACAAACAAGCATGCTGGTTCCAAAAACCATTTACCTCTTGGAAGAAGCCTCCTGACCCCAGCTCAAAAGGATAAAAAAAAGGCTAACCAAGTTCAGGACCGGCTCTCCTCGTCCTAGGTTTGGCACTTCCTGGATGACGAATTCCAAACCCTAAAAAAAAGGGAACCCACGCAGCCTGACGCTGACTTCCGAGACACGGCAAATGCTGCTCCTAGGGTCAGTTACCTCCTACAGGAAGCTCCTTATCCCAGATACAGAAATGTCCGAATCCTCTAGAACGGAGATGTAATGTTCCGAGAGTGAGGTACTTCCCAGAACAGGCTTCTGACCCCCGTTCTAAAGGGGTAGGGGAAAGGGGGCAAATGCAGTTGATGATTCTTCAAATTACATTGGTAAATGACTATTGTATAGATGTCCGATTTAAAGAGACAATAAATACAGACATTACATCAATACAGTACAGTATTCTCATAATAAACCATTAAAATCTTGCACTTTTCTTCTACAACTTCATTTCCATTTGTTTATGCTGGACTTCTCAAGTTTGATACTAGGTTATAGATGAAGTTTCTTATGGTGGAATCAGATGGAGTTAATAGATGACTCTCCTCACGGTTGAGTTCAGACAGTGAAACTTGACCCTCGGATGTGGAAGAAACAAAAGAAATAAATTAGTACCGATTAAGTAGTACAAATGCTAGATACGACTGTGTTTTTTGAAAACTCGATTTCCACCGAGTTGGAGGTACGGCCAAGGTCACGAAGCCTATAACCACAAAACCACTACCGTATGTCAAAGCTTTTATTCCATATTTTTTTACGGAGTTGTGGTCACGGCCGTGATAAAGGTTAACCGGGGAGTGTAGGACTGTGATTCTAGGTAAATCAGTTCATAGTGTCATCAATGACCACGGAAGAGGCTGTAAATAACTGAAAGTGAATACATATTGGCAAGCAAGCTGGTAAGACACCACTGCCAGCAGAGACCTAGTCGCATCATAGGTGCCACAGACACATTAAATTTTATTTTGTTTGTGTGCTTTCTCAAGGACTGAAACTGTGTCTATAATACACCATTCGCAGGGAGATACAGTGTACGCATTGATAGCAGCAGACAACTCTATAGGCAACGGAGAGTAGCTAATTACTGCTTTTTTTCTCTCTCTCTCTCTCTCTACTTTTAAATAGGTGGAGACCTATACACAGTCTGCAAACCCCCCCCCAAGAACAATAACCGTGAGTATGATATGTGATTACTGCAGGGAGACGTTGGATATGGAGTATATAAGCCTGACCCTTACGGCGTTTAGAATATTGTTGCAAACTGCGGTAAAGCATGAAGGCTGTTGCTGGTATTGCCCTGACTGCATAATCAAGGTGAATGAGGCAATTGCAAGCCATAAGGGAACGAGTTCTCTAGGGACGAAAATAGATGAAGCTGGAGCCCTGTTGGTTGTCAAACTAGAGCAAGTTGGGAAAGAGATCCTTGCTGAGACTGAGGAAGTAGCCGATAGAATGGAGGTGGCTGCCGAGAGGAATTATGCCGACGTATTAGCGGGGCCACGGGAGGGGGCGGAGAGTAATGCAGGATCGGAACAGGTTCTACAGCAGCTAGGGACTCTGAAGAAGTGTGTCGAAGAAATTAAAATTAACGGACCTACTGTTAGGGAAGAGGAGGAACGACGGGAACGTTTCCAGCGCAGGAACAATGTAAGTTTTTGGAGTCCCAGAAAGCCCGGCGGAGGGAACTGTGAGTGAGGTAACACACGACAAGATACAGTTTCAAAATATTTGTACAGAGGTTCTGAAGATTACATCAACCCCTCAGGATGTGAGGAGGCTGGGACAAAAGCAAGGGGATAAGCCTCGCCCCCTCAGGATCACACTAGCGAGTGGGGAAGAGAAATGGCAGGTTATTCGGCAGGCAAAAAACTTAGCAAACGAGCGAGGCATTTCGGGATGTATTCATTCGCCCAGATCACACGATAATACAGAGGGAACAGCACAAGAAGCTCCTGCAGGACTTAAAGCAGAAGAGGGAGGAGTCGAGGAAGAACGGGGACGGGTGTACTATACGTGGGTTATATTCAAAGGGAGGGTAGTTGAAGCAAGTGTGCCGACACAGGGCCAGGGGGCGGCAGTGCACCCTCCACCCGCTCTACCCCCCCTCCCGGGAGAAGGCACCAGCTCCGCCTACCGGACAGGAAGAGGCGAGCGCTGTGTAAACAATGACATTTCTAACCACACCCTGCAAAATACAGTGTACTTAGCAAATGCTGCAGCTTCTGAGGTTCTCCGTCATTATCTCGGGTATGTGTACGATTCTCCGCCCGCCATATTTAGTCGGTTTAACTCGGTAAATTTTGCGAATATCGGTGTTCGTGTTGTAACGGTGAAATCGTCATTTACCCAGTGAAAGAATTAATATAACGTAAATGTTGTCTGTCGTTGCTAGACAAAAGATTGTTTGTGATTGAGTTATTATTAACTTCTCTGACACTTCTCCATCATTATCTTATGCACAGTGTGTGTGTTAGCTGAATACCCAGCAGCTACTGGGGATCGGTAGCTGCATACCAGCTGGCTGTATTGGACTATGTCGTTAATTCGGCAGGATTAGACCGTGCGGGTCCGCACCCTGGGAACCAGGCCCAAACTCCCTCGCTGTGTGTTAGACTGCAACACACTGCAACCGACCTTAACAGCTTTCTTCGTTTGTTGTTACACCGTGGGGCACTCCGTACAGTTATATGGGCCAAAGTATTATTATTGTATCTACGATTGGGGATTGACTAGCACAAATATACAGTATTACCCCGCCTAACGCGGTTTCACTTAACGCGTTTTATCATATACGCGGTGCCTCGCCAGAGCTGAACTTTCACTTAACACGGATTTTTTCCACATATACGCGGTGAGTGTCCGGCTCGAGACGCTATTTTTAGATTTGCCCCACCCGCCACCCTGCCCGACTGCCTGTTTTAGCTCATAAAATTCATACAAATTACCCGGCCAGAATATAATTTACATTGCTGGAATTCTTATAATTTGGTGATCATTTTGAATATAAACATCATATATTTTGCATTAGACATACAAATTTTAGATAAAATTTTTTCTCAGAGTAACTATGTTATCTTTTGTGCAAAATATATGACATTTATATTCAAAATATTCCTGGTCTTACAAGGAATCCAGCAATGTCAATTATATTATCCTAACTTTAGTTTGAGGTATTATTTATTAAAATTTAGTGGTTATCCCACACATCTCCTTGGGACGGTTGGTGGGGGGTGGGGGGGAGGGAGGGACCGACCGACCACCTGTTACCCCGTGAAGAATTATTATTTTTTTTTATTGACTGAAGATATTTGTTTTAGCTCATAAAATTCATACAAATTACCCGGTCTGGATATAATTTACATTGCTGGAATTCTTATAATTTGATGATCATTTTGAATATAAACATCATATATTTTGCATTAGACATACAAATTTTAGATAAAATTTTTCTCAAATTAACTATGTTATCTTTTGTGCAAAATATATGACATTTATATTCAAAATATTCCTGGTCTTACAAGGAATCCAGCAATGTCAATTATATTATCCTAACTTTAATCTGAGGTATTATTTAATACTAAATGTTAAAAACCCTGGAAGGGAGGATTGGTGGGGGGTGGGGGGGAGGGTTGGGACTGACCGCGCGGTTGGAAGAGGGGGGGAGGCAAGGTGGGGTACTTTGATTGACAGATAGTGAAGTGAAGATATTTGTTTTAGATACCCGGTCAGAATATAATTTACATTGCTGGAATTCTTATAATTTGGTGATCATTTTGAATATAAACATCATATATTTTGCATTAAACATACAAATTTTAGATAAAAATTTTTCTCTAGGTAACTATGTTATCTTTTGTGCAAAATATATGACATTTATATTCAAAATATTCCTGGTCTTACAAGGAATCCAGCAATGTCAATTGTATTATCCTAACTTTAGTTTGAGGTATTATTTATTAAAATTTAGTGGTTTTCCCCCAAAAATTTCTCTGAGAGGGAAGAGCCGGCAGTGTAGTGTGAGAGGGAGTTGAGTCCATTATTTGAATGGACATTAACTTGGCGACTGTATTTCTCTATTTCTCTTAAGTATTAATTGTGTGCATGTACCATCATAAAATTAAGATGTTATTTTTACTACAACATAGGTATGTGCCTTCAAAAAGTGGAGTTTGGGGGTCGGGCCGGTTTCTATTGGAATTAATCCCATATGTTCTGTTGTTCACTTAACGCGGGACCCTCTGGGTTCAATTGACCGCGTTAAGTGGGGTACAACTGTAGTTAAGTATTGAACCCATGAATGTTGGTGTTATCAGTGGTACTGTTGTTATCGGAGTTGAGTCCACCAACCCGGTGTGCTACCACCGAATGCTAGTTAAAGTGTTGTTCATTCCGCACTAACAAGATGTGTTTGATACTATCTTAATTTTGAATTTTGTCGAGGGTGTTATGTAATCATCTGTATTGACAATGTCGTCATATCATGAGTGTTTAATGATGTAATAAGTAATTGAAGATCTATTTTATGAATGGTAAAGTACGACTTAAGTACTGGTCTGAGTGAACTTCATTAGCATCTGTCCAATAGGATGCAGTATGTCTGCTATAATAACCACCAATCTGACTCCTCGCCAATCTTGTATGGAGTCCCCCAAGATTCCATTCTCGGTCCAGTACTGTTTTTGTTGCACATAAACGACAGTCCACGCCAGCTCAATCATAAAATACAACTTATTTGCAGACGATAGTGATCTTTGTGCCAGTAACTCGGATCTCCATTCCTTCACGAGAACTATGAAGACCGAATAAACTAAAGTCGGGACCTGGGTAATACGTAATACACGGACCTTACACTTTGAGAAAACCCACTACGCAATCTTTCACAGAAGGAAAAACTTACCCCCAGACCTGGACCCCCTGTACCTTGATAATATAGTCCTCAAACGTGAACAAAATACTAGATTCCTGGGAGTTATTGTTGATAAGAAATTTAACTGGAGAAACCACATGCAAGCCATTCACAGTAAAATCAATAAACAGTGCTGTATCATGTATCACACTCAACAGTCGCTCACTCTCACAGCAATGAAAGAAATCTTTCATGATACACTGTCACACACTATGGGGGGCCTCTGGCTATTCAAAAACACAATCTCTGGTTACTTCACATAAGAGAGTTGTACGGACAATGACCTACTTGGAAAAAAAAAAAAAAAAAATCACAAACGAAAAATTTGCTATATTGAAAATTGTAAAATTCGAAGATATTAACACCTACTGCTGTGCCCTCTTGTTTACAAATCTACCAATTCACTTGCTTGACAATAATTATTTCCATTTCCAGAATATTCAGAGACACAACTTAAGGCACCCAGAGCTACTGTACTAAGATCACTCCTCTCAGTCCCAGACCTCCATAAAATATCGTGGTGTGAAGGTGTGGAACAACTTACCCCCACCCATCCGAGCAAAGACTACGCTCGCTCCCTTTAAATAATATCTGAAAAAATATCTATTATCGAAGTATTAATATTTCTTGTAACACCTACTATATTTACAGTACCTGCTTTTATTGTACCATCAAAACCGTTTTATCGGAAATTATCATGTAAATAAATAAGTAATTACCATTGCAGTAAACATATTTGCCAACTAGAGATAATCCTGACAGCTCTGTCCTCTTGTTCAACCTTATTACTGTCCAACCCATGTTTTACTGCTCCCCCATTATATTTATGTTTTTCAATTCCAATTCCGCTTAACGCGGTTTCACTTAACGCAATTTCTCGTATACGCGGTACCTCGCCAGAACCGAACTTTCACTTAACGCGGTTCATCTACTCATATACGCGGGAAGCGGCGTGGGCACGATGCGCACAAGGTCGCCCAGTCGTCAAAACATTACCGAGTTCTTCACCCGCCACCCGCCACAGCCGGCCCAAGTCAGTGATAGTGATAATTATAGTGAGGATATGGACTTATATGGACTTTGAGGGGTTTGACAAAGAGGCC
Organism: Homarus americanus; assembly: GCF_018991925.1. Taxonomy (NCBI): domain Eukaryota; kingdom Metazoa; phylum Arthropoda; class Malacostraca; order Decapoda; family Nephropidae; genus Homarus; species Homarus americanus. Next base: position 2,642,989 of record NW_024713650.1, read on the forward strand.
CTGCAAGCCTCTGTGGTGGATAGTGATACAATTGATACAAGTGATACAGGTGAGGGCCAATAATCTGCCCTCTGCCTCGGAACCAACCCCCGATCCCCGTGTGCCCGGCCATCTTTTCTACAAATGTAAGTGTTAAAAAACCTAATATTATTGATATTTCTCTTAATTATTAATTGTGTGTGCATACCATCATAAAGTTAAGATAATATTTTTACTACAACATAGTTGTGCGTCGTCAAAAAGTGGAGTTTGGGGGTCGGGCCAGTTTCTATTGGAATTAATCCCATATGTTCCGTTGTTCACTTAACGCGGTACCCTGTGGGTTCCATTGACCGCGTTAAGCGGGGTACAACTGTGTGTGTGTCTGTGTGTGTGTGTGTGTGTGTGTATGTGTATGTGTGTGTGTATATATATATATATATATATATATATATATATATATATATATATATATATATATATATATATATATATATATATATATATATATATATATATATATATATATATATATATATATATATCAGGGTTGTTCATGGTGTAAATCAAATGATTTGAATCACATGATTTAACTCACATGATTTAAATCAGAGTAAAAAAATCATGATTTAAATCAAATGATTTTTTTTTTACTAATAACTGTTTTCTCTTTTTATTCTACATGATTGAAAAGTATATGCAATGCAGCAGGCTAATAACATTACTAGGATTTACATAATTATATACTGTACTATAGTCTGTTCTCTCCAGTTTTGCGAAACTTTGATCATATCATAAGGTCTCATTATTAATGTATATGTTTACATGAAATATATTGTTAACTAAGATAATAAATACTATTGAAATTCAGGAGAACTGTAGTATTCTCTTCTCCTGGCATTATATATCAGTCAATAAGGAGCAAGGGGCTGTAAATTTTTGCAAAGCTAGAGTGAACAGGCTGTAGACACTAGGCTATACATATTCAGACATTCTATTTTTATCACTTAGTATGTTCTTTTTAAACAACATAAGTATTATTTCTGATCAAAGGAGCATAACTGGTTTTGTGATAAAAACTACTAAGTCTGAAAAAGTCACTTTGGATCAGCGAGTTGCTAATTATATATATGCAACAAATTCACCCTTCCGAACAGTGGAGCAGGAAGAGTTTATCGAGATGATTAAAATGCTAAGACCAGGATATGTTCCACCTAATAGACATCAAATTGGAGGGTCACTTTTGGATCAAGCCTACGATTCAGTGATTAAGAATTATTCAGAAGAACTTAGTGGGAAAACAGTTTGCATGGCCATGGATGGATGGAGTAATGTCCATAATGAGCCTATAGTATGTATAACATTAACAGCGGACAACCGTATTTCTCTTGTTGACTCTATAGACGCAGAATCGAGACACAGCTGAATATCTGTTGAAATTAGCTAAATGTGCTACAAAAAAGTGTGAAGACAAATTTGGATGCACAGTAAGAAGCTGTGTAACAGATAATGCTGCTAATATGGCAAAAATGAGAAGTGAATTCGGACAAGATAAATCCATTATAACGTATGGTTGCTCTGCACACCTGTTAAATTTGCTTTCACAAGACCTGCAAATCAACAACATTAAGGAGCACATTACTGAAATCATTAAGTACTTCACAAATCATCACATCCCAGGATCTTTGTATAGAAGAGCAGGAGGAACAATGCTAGTAATGCCATCAGACACACGATGGAACACTGACAGATTCTATTGAATCTTATTTAAAGAACTGGGAGACCCTTGTCAAAGTGTGCAAAGAAAATAGTGAAGACATTGATAAGAAAATTGAAAAGAAAGTTAATGATAAGGCATTAAAAAGAACTGCAGAAGACTATTAAGAGAGACTTAAGCCTATTGCTGTGGCATTGGACTGTGTCCAGAGAGAACATACCCTATTGAGTGATGCTGTAGAAATCTGGGTAAAACTGAAAACTGATATTAAGGAGTATTTAACAGATAAGAAGGATATGGATAATTTAAAAAAAAAGAATCAAAGTAGCATTGACACCTGCCCATTTTCTAGCTAATGTGATAGATCCAAGGCATCAGGGCAGATATCTGACTCCTGAGCAGCGAGACATTGCAGAACAGTATGTGTGCGAGTCTCTTCCACATTTCCTTTCAACATTAATGTCCTTCCATGGAAGAAGTGCACCATTTAAAGAGGTCTATTTTGGTAAAGATGTCGTAAAATCTCTCTCACCCAGTGCTTGGTGGCAGTATTTGGCCAATGATATGACAGAAAATGTAATGGATGTTCCTAGGCAATTATTTACAGCTGTTGCATCATCAGCAGGGGTCGAGAGAATTTTTTCCGCATATGGATTTGTACGCTCAAAGGTAAGAAATCGCCTAGGACAGGAAAAGGCATCTAAGCTTGTCACAGTACATAAGCATTTCAATGTTCAACTAAGCTAATTTAAATGTTTTGAACTATTTTTGTTGTTTACAGAATGAGAATATTGAGTTGACTTGAAGTTATTACCGGTAATTCTTAATACGCTATAATCCTACAAATGTAAGAAAATAAACTTGTTACCAGTATTATTTTTTTTTACAAAATGAGAATATTATTCTGTTCACTTGAAGAAGTTAAGTTATTAATTTTTGAAACACTGTAATCCTATAAGAGCATTTATGTTAAATTTCATTATTATGTTTGGATTTGTGCACTCAAATGTAAGATATGTTACCAGTTTGCTTTTATTTTACAAAAATAATATTATTATGTTAAATTCCATTGGTACATCTACTGCATAAATATCTTAATGCCAATTTTCTGTTTATTATCCTGAATAAGCTTTGGTTGAAAAATACTGTTTTTATGGTTTAAAAATACTATTTTAATGTAATTAGTTAAAAATAAACAAAATCGATTTAAATAAAAAAAAACCGATTTAAATCAAATAAATCGATTTTTTTTTTTAAATCATGATTTTTTCCAACCCTGCTTGGTGAAGCCTTCGTCTCTACCCACCGAGGGCGGTGTGCGAACGAGGTGCTTGATATGTGTACCTAGAAATTACAAGGACTCCCATACTTGCAGGTGTGGTGAGCTGGTGCTACAGGGAGGTGAGATGGGGTTACTATGTACGATAACCTAAGGTGCTATATTTCATACATGTGGAGCAGTCTGACGTGTTGAGTGTTATTGTAAGAAGGGATGACCGAGGTAAGGAAGTCACTCATTGTTAAGTAATAAGTATGTGGATGACACGCAATTAATGTAAGACGTCTGTTGTCGAGCAGGGTAACCAAAATCATCGTTGTTCTTCTGAGGAAGGCCAACTCACTTGTATTTTAACGGAATGCAGTACGTGTTATTAGTTAAGACGTGTTATGGTTTCACCCTTCTTTTCCCTTATCGATCTGGTCAATGAAAAACCTAACCCAATGCTTAGTCCACTCTGCCCGCTACCTAACGAGCTACATACTGCCCAGAGGGGGTCTGGTGGCAGCAACCCTTAGAAATTAAGAGTAGAGTTAAGTTATCCCCTTAGACTTAGTGACCCCAGAATCTGGCAATATAATGCAAGAAGCACATTTGGCAATGTTGGTGTGATCTGTCACCTATATAGACTTTTTAGGTGAGGGCCCACATCAGGTACTCTTTGTGGACCCATATTACGGGTTTTGTTTCATTTCCAATATCTTATGAGAAGCATTGGCTAACAAGTGAACTATATGCTTGTATAATTATTGTTCTTCCTCGAGGAGGAGAGAGAGAGAGAAGCCATATTATTTTTCAATGGCATCCTTATCATGTCCACAAAAAAATAAAAAATTAACCATGCTGTTTCAAGATAGTTGCTTTTATTGGTACCAGATATCAAATTAAGTTCTTTCTGCCTAATATGATGAGGGGTCGGGGGAGGGGGGGGGGGTTCCCCCGACTAGAAGTTATACCTTTCCACACTAACCAGGCCCGTAGGCCATGCCCCTCTTCTATACTAATACCTGTAACTGATTGGCTCATAGAAAATTCAAACTAAATGGATTATCAAAATGCAAATGATTTCAAAGCATTATAACTTCAAAGAGGATGTCAGAAAATTTTAATATTTATTATAAAAGGTCGATATAAATACGTTCTCATACAAGCACAGTCCGGGGTGGGGGGCTAAAAACGCTCAGGGGAACCAATCAGCTATAGACGAGGGGCGTGGCTTACGGGCCAGTTCAGCGTGGAAATACTATAGGTAAGGTTAGGTAGGTTTCTTTGGTTAGGTCAAGTTCTATGCATCGTTTTTATTATCATGCAAAGAAAATCTGTGAAAAAAAATGATATTGAACAACTCCTTTTGGTGTTAGGTGTCTGCTCCACCATTACCCAATAAAATATAGACTGTAGCAACATCTAAAACAATCTATAAAAGCAGCCAACCCTCGACCTCAGGCAGACAGAGGCAGCTGCTCTTGACTTCTCATAAAAGTGAAATTAAACCAGGCCAGACCACTCTCATCAAGTATTACTGTATATTATGTTAGTGTCACTTGGTGGGGTTAAGATTGACTTGCCAGGAGGGGTAATAAGTCGTAAAGTCAATCATTACCGTACACACACGCACGGCAGGAAGGGTCATAAGTCGTTAAGTCAATCATTACCGTACACACACACACACACGGCAGGAAGGGTCAAAAGTCGTTAAGTCAATCATTACCTTACACACACACGCCAGGAAGGGTCATAAGTCGTTAAGTCAATCATTACCGTACACACACACACGCCAGGAAGGGTCATAAGTCGTTAAGTCAATCATTACCGTACACACACACACACACGGCAGGAAGGGTCATAAGTCGTTAAGTCAATCATTACCGTACACACACACAGAAGGGTCATAAGTTGTTAAGTCAATCATTACCGTACACACACCGCCAGGAAGGGTCATAAATCGTTAAGTCAATCATTGCCGTACACACACACGACGAAGGGGTCATAAGTCGTTAAGTCAATCATTACCGTACACACACACGCCAGGAAGGGTCATAGTAGTTAAGTCAATCATTACCGTACACAGCCAGGAAGATTGTGGTAATTAAGTCAATCATTACCCAGGAAAGGTCATAAGTCCATTAAGTCAATCATTACGTGCACACACACACACACACCAGGAAGGGTCATAAGTCGTTAAGTCAATCATTACCGTACACACACACACGCCAGGAAGGGTCATAAGTCGTTAAGTCAATCATTACCGTACACACACACACACACAGGAAGGGTCATAAGTCGTTAAGTCAATCATTACCGTACACACACACACACACACACGCCAGGAAGGGTCATAAGTCGTTAAGTCAATCATTACCATACACACACACACGACAGGAAGGGTCATAAGTCGTTAAGTGAATCATTACCGTACACACACACACGCCAGGAAGGGTCATAAGTCGTTAAGTCAATCATTACCGTACACACACACACGACAGGAAGGGTCATAAGTCGTTAAGTCAATCATTACCAAACACATTTCCCAAAAACTTTCATTTCCACCGCTGTGTTTATCATGAAATACTTTTTTCACGCCTAAATCGTTTGCATATTAATTACCATATAACTAAATACTGTATACCGCACTGTACTGCCATCCCATGTAAAGTCCGTTTGATGTTTGGGTATTGTTACATTTTCACCCAAGATGCAGCCCATAATGAATAGATCTTAAGAGCCTATCTTTTTCTTGTCTGCGAGATAAAAGGGGAACACTGCTCAAACCGAGAGCCATATTGGTTGAACATGCAAATTGACTTTTATTTTTAATTCTTGCTGGTTAACCCGGGGACCATGTTTCATTTTAATCACCACAGACATATGAAGCTTATTTAACAATCCGAGTGAAATTTTCGTCCAAAATATACTGTAAGTGGGCCACAGATGTACGACCAACGTAGCCGACTTACTCAAGTGTAACTTTATATTGCAAAATCCATATAAATCTACTAAAGAAGCTAACGGATCTCCTCTGGGATTTAATCAAAGTTGGTACCTAGTCCACAGACCTTTACAAGTGGCAGTAATAATGTAAATAAATATGGCGACTTGTTCATCAGCAGCTCCACTCAGACAGTGTCTTGTCATATATTATATCATAAACTGTACATAACACTATAAACTATCATATAATTTAACTTAGCTTTCATTTAAACGCCCAAAATCGTCCATTATGCAGCAGACACACCGGTGTTTCCCGTCCTCCATGACGCCTCTCCACATTTGTGGAAGGAGGTACTCGTCGGCCAATCACAGGCCGTCTTGTACCACCAGCTGAAAACTGACCAACCACATGCCAGCTTACATGGATTAATATCGTCAAAGACCAATCAGTGACTTACCTGACAGTTTCTGCTGAAAACTGGCCAATTACACGCAGGATTTCAAACCCCTTCGCCGTGACGACCAAAGTAGATGGATATTTAAAGATTTATTCAATAAATATTCCGTTTTCTTATGTAAATAGACAGTCTGGGAGTCTAGATACACGAAAAATGGGAAATTATAAGTAGATGATGCAAGAGTAGTCCAAGAAAGGTGTTAATAGCGTATAGAGATCAACAAGTAAAATTAACTCTTTAATGGTGATCATGAGTCACCCAAAACAGTCCTGTCGCGAACCACGAACCCCGGGATTCAGATTAGTGAACCCCAACAGCTTAGGAAAGTTCATTATTATTCTAATTTAACAATATTGTGCCCAGAAAGGAATACTTTACACAGTGTGTATCAATAGAACATTTTATACACACTGCCTTACAGATTTTTGTGGCGATAGTATTAATGTTTGTATTATAACATCATTATCCTCACTTGTATGACCTCACATAGATTCCCTTTACACACTAGAAATGCTGAGTTTTGGATTCGTCCCTCAGTGGGTGTATGTAACGATATTTATAAGGCAGTAACTCGACCTGAGCATTATAAACAGATAACACGACTCTGCATGCAGGGGTTGTTCTTTGACCCAGAAAAAACACTAGAGGATGTAGTTCTTATCAGGGAGAACAAGACCACAGGAGGGAGGGTGTAGGTCTTACATCAGGGAGAACAAGACCACACAGGAGGGAGGTGTGGGTCTTACATCAGAAGAACACACACAGGAGGGAGGGTGTGGGTCTTACATCAGAAACAAGACCACACAGGAGGGAGGTGTGGGTCTTACATCAGGGAGAACAAGACCACAGGAGGAGATTGTGGGTCTTACATCAGGAGAACAAGACCACACAGGAGGAGGGTGTAGGTCTTACATCAGGGAACAAAACCACACAGGAGGGAGGAGGGTGTAGGTCTTACATCAGGAGAACAAACCACACAGGAGGGAGGGTTGGTCTTACATCAGGAGAACAAAACCACACAGGAGGGGAGGTGTGGGTCTTACATCAGGAGAACAAAACCACACAGGAGGGAGGTGGAGGTGCATCGGGAAACAAAACCACACAGGAGGGAGGGTGAGGTCTTACATCAGGAGAACAAAACCACACAGGAGGGAGGTGTGGGTCTTACATCAGGAGAACAAGACCACACAGGAGGAGGGTGTAGGTCTTCATCAGGAGAACAAAACCACACAGAGAGGGAGGTGTGGGTCTTGCATCAGGAAAACAAAACACACACAGGAGGGAGGGTGTAGGTCTTGCATCAGGGGAGAACAAGACCACACGGGAGGGAGGTGTGGGTCTTACATCAGGAGAACAAAACCACACAGGAGGAGGGTGTAGGTCTTGCACATCAGGGAGAACAAGACCACACAGAGGGAGGGTGTAGGTCTTACATCAGGAGAACAAACCACACACAGGGAGGAGGGTGTGGGTCTTACATCAGGAAGCAAAAACCACACAGGAGGGAGGGTGTAGGTCTTGCATCAGGAGAACAAGACCACACAGGAGGGAGGTGTAGGTCTTATCAGGAGAACAAGACCACACAGGAGGGAGGTGTGGGTCTTACATCAGGAAGAACAAGACCACACAGAGGGAGGGTGTAGGTCTTACATCAGGAAGAACAAAAACCCACAGGAGGAGGGGTGTGGGTCTTACATCAGGGAGAACAAGACCACACAGGAGGGAGGGTGTGGGTCTTACACCAGGAGAACAAAACCACACAGGGGAGGGAGGGTGTGGGTCTTACATCAGGGAGAAAAAAACCACACAGGAGGGAGGTGTGGGTCTTACATCAGGAGGAGCTCAACACCAGGGAGGGAGGGTGTGGGTCTTGCATCAGGGAGAACAAGACCACACAGGAGGAGGGTGTGGGTCTTACATCAGAGAACAAAACACACAGAGGGAGGGTGTGGGTCTTACATCAGGAGAACAAGACCACACAGGAGGAGGGTGTAGGTCTTGCATCAGGAGAACAAGACCACACAGAGGGGAGGGTGTGGGTCTTGTCAGGAGAACAAGACCACACAGGAGGAGTGTGGGTCATCAGGGAGAACAAGACCACACAGAGGGAGGGTGTAGGTCTTACATCAGGGAGAACAAGACCACACAGAGGGAGAGTGTAGGTCTTACATCAGGGAGAACAAGACCACACAGGAGGGAGGGTGTAGGTCTTACATCAGGGAGAACAAGACCAGGAGGGAGGGTGTAGGTCTTACATCAGGGAGAACAAGACCACACAGAGGGAGGGTGTAGGTCTTACATCAGGGAGAACAAGACCACACAGAGGGAGGGTGTAGGTCTTACATCAGGGAGAACAAGACCACACAGAGGGAGGGTGTAGGTCTTACATCAGGGAGAACAAGACCACACAGAGGGAGGGTGTAGGTCTTACATCAGGGAGAACAAGACACACAGAGGGAGGGGTGGAGTCTTACATCAGGAAAACAAAACCACACACAGGAGGGAGGGTGTGGGTCTTACATCAGGGTAGAACAAGACCACACAGAGGGAGGGTGTAGGTCTTACATCAGGGAGAACAAGACCACACAGGAGGGAGGGTGTAGGTCTTACATCAGGGAGAACAAGACCACACAGAGGGAGGGTGTAGGTCTTACATCAGGGAGAACAAGACCACACAGAGGGAGGGTGTAGGTCTTACATCAGGGAGAACAAGACCACACAGGAGGGAGGGTGTAGGTCTTGCATCAGGGAGAACAAGACCACACGGGAGGGAGGGTGTAGGTCTTACATCACTGTGTTGTACTAAAGCAATATTCGATCAAGGTTTATTAAATGGAAGTTAAACAATACTCCCACATGTTCTTCATCTGTTAGTTGAACTTGTATGTTAAACCATGGCCTTGTGAGAGTGATCAACACCCTAGAGATGACCTCTTCTTGTACTTTGTGATGGTGGTAGTGAGGGTGTGTGGGAGGTGGTAGACTGGTGGTAGTGTGTGGAAGGTGGTGGTGGTGTGGGGGAGGCAGTGGTAGTGTGTGGAGGAGGTGGTAATGATGGTGTGAGGGACGGAGTGGTGGTGTGGGAGAAGTGGTGGTAGAGGAGGGAGGTGGTGGTGTGTGTGGGGGCGAGGGGAGAGGTGGTGGTGATGTGATGGAGATGGTGGTGATGTGGGGGGAGGTGGTGAATTTAGTTGTAGGGATGGCGGTCATCATTAGTGGACGTTTCATGTTCCTTGCAGTCAATTTATGAACATATGAAGCAGAGTAGGGAATCCTTAGCAGCTGGTTAGGGGTTAAAACTAAACAAGTACAAATCCAATAAAATAAATCATCAGGTGTTCATATCCAAACCTCGGACATGACAGAATGCACCACACAGTCTATGAGAAAACTTACCAAATTCCTTAATACCTGATGATATGACCAGGCCAGTTTGTGCTGCACACACACACACACACACACATCTTCACTACACATAAGGTCTCAAGGTGGCTGCTCTCATCCCACTTGTATAATTTATTTCTGAATGACTGTTTGTTTTAGGTGTTTTTTTACAATCCCATTTCAGGCTTGGATTAATTACACATTTAAGGTCAATTTCAATTACTCAACTAAAGTTTAAATTACAAATACAATTACAATAACATAAAATTTTGAAATTACTTACATACAAAAATTACAATTACATGTTTTTTACCCATGTTCGGACTACATAGTTAAGTTTCTTAGTACCAAGCAAGTACATTTTATATCAGATTCTGCACTTTATTGTGGTTAGATTTTTGCTCACATTTTCTGTCACTATAATTCATTACTATTCAATTCACAACCATTGAAGCTGACCATATATATCTTTGTTGGACTTGATCGGCAGAAGTTCCCGGAAGGTTGCAACTCCTCGCTGCGCTCTGTCTGTTTGGGGTGAAAATTACCAGCTACACTAAACACTCTTTCTGACGGTGTTGAAGTGGCTGTGCAGCCCAACATTTCTCTGGCCAGGTGCTTCGGGGGGAGGCATGTTTGGAGGAGAATCCCTCCAACAGACCAAGGGGTCCACATCAAATGGGACACATCCCTCCCCTATACACTTGTTCACCCTTATGTGTGTGTGACTTCTGTTCACCTTTAGTTGCAGGAGGCATAAAGGCGAGGCTTCTTTTGTAAACTTTGCGTTGGTTGAGACGATTCACGCTGCTCCTCTTGGTCCTTTGTCCCCATTGTTTCCTTCAGTATTTGGGACTGACAGCCAGATTCCGCAAGAAGTGTTTTGGCGTGTCGAAAGATTTCTTCTTTTTTCTTGAAATGGTAAATCAAGGCAGGTAGGTCATATGGTAGAGGTGTTATGAGCATGTGAAGATGAAGTCAACTATGAGAGGATGGTGGGATGGACATGTAAGGAAATGGTTGTGAGAGAGGAGTCAGGGAGGTGTGCTTACCTGGTGTACAGGATAACAAGGATGATTTCTTGTTATTTATTTATTTATTTTTTTTTTTTTACGGGGATTAGCCCACCCGGGTACAGGTCACTGACCCACATCAGGGCCCGGGGAATGAAAATGTAATAATAATAATAATTCGTAGTACATAAAATTTATAATAAAAAGTAAAATAAAATATTAATGGTAATAATAATAATAACAACACTGATAATAATAAATACAAAGAAATGCAAGAATGAAAAAAAATTAACAGTGAGAAACGCTATATGTATGTTGTTTTGTCATGTAATAGAAACAATTGAGACCCTACAATTGTGTAAATGAGGCAGAAAGTCAGATCAGCAACCTGGGACTTGGTCACAATTTTCGTGATGACATATGGCGGCAGGGTCTACCATTAGACAACACATTATGCTGCCAATATCTTCCCAGGCGGTAGTACCTCCCTGTTCGGTAGCTGCCTACTACCTACTACCTCGGGTTATCTGCTAAAGAGAAGATCCAAAGGAAAAAAAGGACATTATTGATACAATAAGATGGATAAAATAATATTTTTTTTGGTCTACTAAGCCAAAATTTACATATACATATGTACGGTATATGGAAGACAATGTTTGGGAAATAAATTGCTTGGACCACCCTAATCTAAGCATGGGCTATGATTCACTGGAAATAGTGACACAAACATAATACAGTAATGTGCTGTACAGTTTTTAAAATCTGATAATGAAACCATATTTCAGAATTTATTTGTATTATTTCATAAACATTACATCATTTAAATGTATTTCTTCTTCAAAAATACCTGTACAATCCATGTATCTCCATCTAAACCAAAAATACTGACAACTGACCAGGAATGAATGATTAACTGACTTAACCAATTTTAATCAAATTAAATTTATATCTCTTAGATCTTAAAAAAAATACTGTAAGTATTGTATTTCATACAATGTAAAAAAAAAAAAATAATAAAATCTGAAGCATTAGGCAGCTGTCATAAAACTAGTCTAATCCAAAATATTTTCAAAATTAGTCACAGGTATTAAAATTCTTGGCATGATTTCTTAAAATAAAATAAAAATTTAAATGTAATGAAATTTGTGAACAACAATGAGCCAATAACCCAAAAGGGACACCATTATGTCATGAAAAGATTACAACCCAAACATGCCTGGATTATCCTGGGTGCTGGGACATGGCTGGTGACTTTTTCAGATACTGTATAACATATGTTGACCTGGATAGAACATCATATCTCCTACCCAAAGTACTTCCATGTTAAATGTCCTCATCTTATACAACACCACTTTTAGTATTATCTCGACACATTTACTACACCGAGTGAAATAATGCAAACAAAATGGTGAGTCTGCAGATGACTTAACTCAGTGTGGTGTCTGTAGCTGATGATGGTTGAGTGGACCAACTTACCAGTACACAATCCAATGACTAAAAATAAGAATGGCATCCTTCATCCAGGATAGTCCAGCTGTTCAGGCTGTAAGTGTTGAGTAATCTCTGACAACACGAATGACCCCTTAACATTTACTTATCCGATCCACATATTGTCACACTATTTTCATGTGTAAGTTATCTGGTGTACAATAAATACTCCTACTTAAAGCCACACTGAGAAGATACTCAAGTTGACAAGTTGTTACTGCATACAGTGCAATACTACCAACTAATGTGCTTCACATGCATTATTTAGGCCATTCAGAGAAGGCTTAATTTTTGCTGTAATGAGTTATTTTCTTTCTCATAATATATGTCCTGTACTCCTGTAATTACATTACAGTCAGTGTATAGTAATATAAATGTTGGTAGTATTGCACAGTGACTGTATACACTAATGAATCCCTTCAAAATAAGGTGTTTACCCAATTGGTGTACTGGCATACAAGAAAAGTGGTGTCCACTCTTCTCACTGGCTGACTGTTATACTTTTACTGATAGGGAGATATTGCCTGTTAGTAGATTTAAGGTTGTGATCATTTTTGTGTTTCACAAACTTACACCAGAAAGAGTGCAATTTTCTTAACTTGAATACAATGAATGTGTCACTACAACTGAAGCTCTGGAAAAGTCATAAGTTATCTTACAGTTTAGCTTGAACTGAATACTAAATGAAAACAAGTGCTTGCTTTATCTGGACTCAATAACACATATGTCGGTTGCAGAATTCTTTCAATAGAAGTGGACCCTAACCGCAATTACATCCAAGGAGTCGCATAAAATATTATCTTAGAACTTACATCATTACAGGAGTCACTGTGACTTATACACTTCTATTTTAATTGAGTATATTTAATCCTGACACAGTTTTGCCATACCCTAAAAAATATTTCACAACTTGGAAGTGTCTGCTTACATCCTTTTTTCCTGTAAGAATTCCTAAACCTGACCACACACTTTAAATGCTGTTCCTATCATTAAAAATATTGCTGGAGCCTTTCTCATGTATCAGCTCTATAAAAGGAAGGGGCTGGAGAAGGAAACCACAAGGCCAGAAAAAGAAAATACCTGGATTTTAATATCGATTATAACCACTTAAAATTTGGACAATATCCATTGATGACCCCTGTGTTTTTATTTCAGATATTGCCCTAAAATGAGTACCTATTATAGTTAGGTGGAATTACATGTAGTCTCCTTATTTTTTGATCGTTGATGTCTCTCGTATGGACCTACGGTACTTAGATTGCTCGTTGAAGCACAGAAATATTCGTGAAGAATGACCATTAAAAGGTACCTGCTGTTCACCTGTATGCAAATTTTGACAGAGCAACCCTCACCACACTTGACAAATGATATTACCAGCTTTCTATATTGAAGTGCTAAAAAATCATGAAATCAAATGAAACAAATGTTCATTTGCACAAGTTGTAAAACTAGAGAAAATTTTTTTAATTTCTTCCTGCTAAGCAAATGTAAGTTTCCCTTAAAGTTCTTTTTCCTACAACAATATCCTTCTCAAATAAGACAATGAATTAAAACGAATTCTGATATAAAATGGATATTTTGGGGTCAGTCCCTATTCTGATATACATGAAGTCACATTATTAAGTATCTGAAGACTAGACAAGCTCACCCTGTTGAAGTTTATACTGTACACAGTAAATATCAAGCACACTTTAACCAATCATTCATTTAAGTAAATAATGAACTCATATGTAAATCATTAATCCAAAGTTATGACAGATAACAAAAAGTTAAATTTCATCACTAGAGGTCACAGCCTCAGGTTACGGAAGCCACAAGTTCAGAAAATTGTCAGCACTAATTTTTTTGGAGTGAGAGTTGTGAACTCATGGAATAACCTTCCAATGTGTTAAGACACCACTGAGTATGAACTCACTTAAGACCAGACATGACAAACATTGGCTAAAATTTAGGTACATTCTGGAGCCAGTACTTGCATAACAGAGATATGACCAATCACCTGACCAGTGGCGAAGAGGATATAGTACTGGTGAAGTAGAGTACAGTATCGGTTAATAATCTAAGACATGCTTTTTTTTTCCCATAAGTAGTTATATCCTCAACCTTTCTCCATAAATGGTACTCTTGACACACCAGTACTTATGGAAACTTGGAATGTGGGGGCAGGAAGGATGGGAAATTTCAAGTAAAACACCTACACAGCACAGTATAGTACTGTATTCTTTTCTTACTTAATGACTTAGATGGAAATTTAATACTGTAGTTTTTTGTTATGTCAAATATTCAAGGTATTTTTTATTACTGTTCAGTACTAACAATAATTATCCAATAAATTTTGTTTCTCATCACTTATAAACAACTAGACATAATACACTTCACTCCTTTGGTTGGATATACAGTATGCGCCCAGCTGTACTGTCAACAACTTTTACATAAAAAATCATACCATACCAAACACACCTTACAGTACCATAGGAATAACCCCGGTACACAAGTGTTCTTAAGGCACCACAGGTGAGGTCTTGCTTTGTTCTATATCTATCTATCTGTGTGTAAAGAGAGAGAGAGAGAGAGATAAAGTGTGTGTATGTGTGTGGGTGGAGGGCTGAAACAACTGATGAAATACTATACAGTACAGTTCTCCACACACTTACTAATATCCTTAACTTGTATGCTGTTTATAAAGTGAAATTCTAAAATGCCCAACCACAGAATATTTCTCCTACATATATGGAATAAAATATTAGTTTTCCCAAATATAATTGAAATAAGGAAACTTTTAAATATGACGATCATTAACGCAAGTACAGAACGGGGTACTGTAGTGTATTACCGTATAACGAGTTCAAGGTTTCTTACTCTTCATTGTGTGTCGGTTTTGCTTTACATACATTACTGTAAACAGTATGTACAGTACAGTATTTTTCAAATCTGAAATTGTAGTCTTGGACCCACAATTTAACTAACAAATTCTTGCTTATCTAATTTTTTACTAATTCCCCAAAATGTAATAATCACCTTCTCTAGTACATATTAAAGAGAATAATTTATGCTTATATACAGCTGACTAGTTGCAAGATTTAGCTGTAATGGACCTCTATAAACAATCTTATAAATCAAATTGGTTATCCATAATATGTAAGGTAGTCAAAGGCGCAACCCGACCTGTTACACTTACCGGTAAGTATAAAATTAATTTTTGGGGGGCTATCAGAACAGAAATACCACGGTAACAAAACTAAATATATCTGATGACATTATACAGTACACAGATTTTGTATCTTACGTCTTGCTGTTTTGAGTTACCATTTTGTATAGAAGGAAAAGAGGTACAGCTCTTCTATAGACAACTTTTTATTTTGGTACTCAGTTTTTTTTCAGTACGGTATTAATAATAAGTATCACGAGAGTACGGTACCAATAAAAAATTCCGACGTTTATAGTGCCGACGTCACAGGACACGAGAGGTTTGAGCCTTCGGCTACACGAGACCGACGAGGCATTATACACTGTGGTCTGCCGGGCACAATAAATCACTGTCATATCCCGACCTCTGACTGACAAAATTGTTATTGCTTGGTATGTTCCTTCCTATATACTGTTATGTTCATTGAGAATACTATATTTACCCCAGGCCCCATCTAAGTGTGCAGCATATATTTAGCATTATTCAAGTGTGCAGCATATGTTTAACATTATTCAAAAGGTGCTGTCCTTCATTTCTCTACCTTTAATTTCGAGCTGCATCAATCAGCCTATGAATATCAACAAAAATTGACTCGCTTATTCCCAGAATAAAATTAATTTACCAGCCCGTGCTAATGCAGTCACGTTCCCTGCTCTTACCTCACCTATTGTATGTACTTGCTGAGGCACAAAGCATGAAGACATTCTTATTTGTGTAAGTGCATTTGGGTTACAAAAGCAATATGCAGCAACTTTCACAAAATCCTAAGTTCACACACCTCTCTGACACATGAAGGTAACAAGGAAGATGTAACCGAAATGTTTTGGCAAGATTATGTATCGCCGAGGCTCGAATGGTGAACGTTATTATGAAGACTGAAATGGTGAAGCTTTCTTATGAGTGCCATTAAACCTATAAAGGTGTATAATATTAATGCACAATCAAATCTGGAATGGTGAACAGTATTCATTAACCCTTAACCCTGGAATTCAGAAGAAAAAATTATTTAATGTAGATTAATACTGTATGTACACTACTCTTCAATGTCCTTTTAATAACTACTGTAGGCAATATCCTACCTATAATTACTGTGGAACAAATAATAATAAATAATAAAAAAATATGGTAAATGGGTCAAAGTTATCTCTGTATACCCTGTAGTAGTGTACACAAACAAGAACTAAACTTTGTCGGCAAAAAGTCGTCAGAGGGCCTGAAGTCAAACGTAAAACATGATCGTATCCTCAAATTCTCCCCATCTCCTCTTTACAACAACTGCATTACGTGTACCAGAACTCTTGTAGGGATCAGTGTCATTAACAAATTTCAAGAAAATCTATGGACGTGATGGCATGGGCGATTTAACATTATCCAAATTACAGTATAAGTGACATACTGTAATTATATTCACTGAAATCACAAGAATTTAACAGAATAAATATTTAACTCTTGATACATATAATTGATAAAACATTACCTTAATGGCCACCTAGGGCCATAAAAAAAATAATATATCAAAAATAATTATGTAAAGACAACATTATTTTACAGCTTGTCCAACTGCAAAGATAAATTGAAGATAAATTTCTGTATCTTAATTTATCATTTTATATTAAAATCTTTTTAAGGTTGCAAGACCAGAGCACAACCTACAGGTACTGTACTAGAATCTACTCTTAGTGAATATACTAACTTCATGTCTGAACTACAGGAACCACTCAGATACATTCTCACATTACCTCTTACAGCAGCCAGCAGAAATATTTAACATACTGTACTATATTGTATGATCCTTTAACAGTACAAGCCCAGATGTAAATTATCAAGTCATCAACAGAATGCTACGAGAGAATATTTAACAGAGGGTGAGGTTGGTGTTTGTATGTGATGCCCATAATGTTGAAGGGCAGGTGTAAAGAAAAAAATATAAGGTTTAACAGGTGACATTTATTTAATTTCATCTATGTAGGAGGTGTGAGTGAGAGAAGAAAAAAAAATTTATGGTGAACGTATGGTGAGCATTTTAAGAAATTTGAAAACTTCCAAATATTTTGAGAGGAATTTTGCAAGTGTTAATACTTTTCACAGAGGTGCACCACTACTCCACAGCATCTATAATGATGCTCTGCTGTTTATTTTGCTATACTGTACTGCACTGTACTTTTGCAGCTCTGATGCATTGTGCACAAGAGAATTAATTGAAGAAAACTATTCCATATAACTCTGACTAGTCTAACTTGTTTACTGTGCTCTACAAGACTACTCAGGTCAGTGCTGGGTGAGGTTTACATCTCTGTGTAGATGTAAGTAATCGCTTCTACTGTGTTACACCAAAGTGGCGGTAAATTACATTATGGTAAAATCCTCGGTGCCAGTCTTCCAGAGATAAAAGCGAAACAATAAACACTGACACCCCCATCTGCTAAATAATGTAATCATAACAAGATGTAGGATCTTTTTACTGATTTAACTTCTAACTTGAATTCCACCACTGAAATTAGTGCAGCAATACTGTAAAGCCAATATTATTATTATTTTTTTTTTGTAAGCCTTTCCCTCTATGGTGCAAGGTGATCTTACAAGAATACTGTATTGTCTTCATTTGTGTAATAACTGCCTTGGTAATTCTGATACATATATCATCACACTTTATGGTGCTCACTCTTATAAGAACACAGTATACTGTACACAGTACTGAACCTACATAACACATTCAATTCATCTCCATTATTTGTTTGAGATGTCGTGTTCACAAACTGCCCCACCCTCATATATATGCAAATACACACCACACATGGACTCCCACTATGCAGATGAATCAAGGGATGATAACATGCAGTTGTTCTTGTACTTGGTTGTGTGATAAATGCATTTACAGGTGATATAAGATTTATCAAAATCTATTACCACATGAATGTGTACTACAGTAATGGACTTAAAGAATAAGGAGAAATCTCCTATATGATCAACAAATCCTTAACTTTCAAAACCTAATACTGTACAACAAAGTCAATTACATAATGAACATTAAACTACTGACTCAAAGAAAGTTTAATAAAATACAGTTACAGTATAAACATCCAACACCTAACTGGCTAAAGGGAATACAACCATGGCTTATCTTGTCATGAGACCAGACCAAGCACAACTAAACCAGAAATTATGTCAACAATGGTAAACCTTTTTTGGCTAACACCAACTTTCATATAAAATTGTCACTAGATATACATATACAGTGGGTCACCCATGTGTAACTCTGAATGTTAAATAACCTACCCAAATAGAACATGGTTTGCCTCACTACTAATACTAGAACTGTATGACTGGTAAGGGGCTAAATAAATATAACCTTTGTTGTGAAGACCAACTCTAACCTGACTAAGAAAAACAATGAATTATATGTACGAAATACTGTGTTTGTGCAGCACATACCTGTATGCCTTTCCTAATGGTCACAGATGAAACGTTATACTTTACAGGTATTGTATAGCAAAGAAACTAGCAGTAAATTTTACTTGGGTTTTTGTATCCTGGACTTTTGACCTGAAAATTAATACAAATAATATGAATGAGGTATAATCCACCGGTGAAGTTTGGTAAAGATATGAGTAATACAACTTGGATTATTGTGCAGGGGATCAGTGAGACAGAACCATGGAAGACAAGGCGACAACATCGGATGTGAGGGCGAGAAGTGAAAAGGGAACTGAAAGAGGGCTGGGGGCATGGAAGGGCGATGTCGACCCACCCCCTTCCCACTCAAACACGCATGCATACACACACAGATATGCACGATTCACACACAATAAATTTTTGCCATAATTCGGACATACACAAAATAAATATTATGCTTCAAACGTGATGGCCTCAACTTCACTGGTAAGGTAAAAGAAGAGCCTACTTCATCATCAAATAACTAATTGAAAATAATCTGACTAACACAGAGTACTTTCTGATTTTATTTGAATAAAAGCAGAAATGTACTTATCCACTGGATAAAATAAATTAAACTTGTTAACACTGTTAAAGTTTCATCTACTAAAACTGGTAGGGTCATTAAACATTCATAAGTTTTAATCTAAAACAGAAAATAGATAAAATAAAAATAGCTAGCAATGGCCGGCTCAGTGTTATAAACTGACTGACCTGTAAGTACCCACAATATTTGTTTAATACTGAATAAAACATTTATTTTCTATGAGGCCAATTATAATCTAAGGTGAGCCTAACAAACTGAATCTATATCCTTGTCCTGGTATATCAGAATCTGGTTATACAACAGACCCTACTAGTGCATGGCCCTCCTGGTGTGAACAATACTTACTCCCTCATACAATAAAAACTATTAGTGTATGACCTATCCACCTCCCCCACATGTGGCAGTGACTCAGGCCACAACATGACAAAAACAATGTCTCTATTATTAACATATTTCCCTTTAGAGTTGTGGTAGTGTCAGGGTAAAAGTAAAATATATCAATAAATGATTAACTGTAGCACAGGGAGTGTTTGTTCAAACTGCTCTAACCATTTCCTGTTACTCACATAGGGTTGTCCATACTCAGGTGTTCTCAGAGGTTTTCTCTTATTGTTGTATTTTATTGCCTGAAATATTACGAAAGGTTACCAATGGTTACAGAGAGTTTAACAATAATGGACCTACAGTATTAATATTGTGTACTGTAGTCAATGATTATGGTAGTAAGTGAACAACTACAATTAAAAAACTGTGCATACCTTCAGGAATGAAGAAATTAGTTCACTATAACATGTTTAGCATCCACCTTCTTGCACCCCAATTTCTGGAGGAAAAAAAAAAAAAAGAAGCCTACTAGAGGATCCTGGTTTCCAACGTTCTTTTCTTTTCCAGTCCCTGGCAGACACACCCCCACACCCCTTCTTAATACCCACCCACAGCTTTACCACAACCATCTATTACTCTGTAGCTTTATAAAATTCTTGAATCTTCAACCTCTGTATGTTAATGAGTTTACTAAGCTCTACACTTATTATATATATATATATATATATATATATATATATATATATATATATATATATATATATATATATATATATATATATATATATATATATATATATATATATATATATATATATATATATATAATCTGGCCAATTGAGTCTTTGTTGTGAAATAGAGGACTAAACTATCATAACATCTAGAACTTATTGCAGAACACATTCAAGTCACATATCCCAATCTGCCCTAATTAAAGACATGCATTCACATATACTGTATTTGAATAAAGTATATACTCAAGGGGAAACACTAATTTTCAGAAAATTTTACTTCTAAGTTTGTGATTAAAGCACTTAAGTGTTTTCTTCTTATAAAAATTTGTTCGCTCTCCCTGTACAGTAGTGCATCTTTTATATACAGTACAATATTCTTGTCAGTCTTTTTTACTGTAAAGAATGTAAGGGTCTTTTAAAAGTGGGAAAAAAACATAATTTACCTTTCTCATCAAAACCAACCTTAGCTGGGTCTCTGCTCCTGTACTACGACAATTCCAAAACTTTAATTATACATCCAGCCTGATGTCTAGATTTTGAATTTGGCACTTGGTTTCATTTAAGGAAAGAATCTTTTTAAATACATTTACTTTACATAAAATAATTAACAGAGAAGCTTCAGCAAATGCATCATTAAATATCCTTTTATACAATGAATGATACACAAGTAAATGATCAGGTAATGCTTTCACAACAGAATAATAAAAAAGTACGGTACTGTACTTAGTGTTGTTGTGTGCGATGAGTTCATATCTTTAAAATAATACACTTGAATCTGGTTTACTTATCCAACAAGGATAGTAGTAATTTACAGCCATTAGTGAAAGCATAGGACACCACACTGTTGAATGTGTAAATCAAGTGACTTAGTTTTCAGAACTACATCAATAACTGAGCACATGGATCACTGCACAAGGCAGTTAATGACATCTGTCTGTATCTACAACAATACTTGGACTAACTTTCTACTTTTCTGGCAATGCACTTTTCTGAAAATATCCTCCTCGGTCAGTCACTGTCTCGTCGGTCCGCCCGAACCTTCGGACTACATAGAACCAGTCTTTGTGAGGATCTTGGTTATTTGTTTGTCCGTATCTTGTGCTCTCTCTATTTGTTTGTGGTACTCGTGAAAGCACGGTACAATGCACAGATTGGTCCGGCACTCGGGACAATGGTATTTGGTCTTGCGACGGAGCACTCTACCTTGGGGATCGGTAGAGTTCCAACAGAAGTTGCAGCCCAGAGCTGGGCCGCCACGAAGGACGGGACAGTGGCCGGGGGAAGATGTTGATCTTAGTGGTGCAGGAGCTGTCACTGCTAACTGAGGTGCACTCAACATGCTTCTTCCCATACCTATGTCCAAACCTGAATCCTGTGATACACTCTGCACCAAAACAGATGGTCCAGGTTGTAGCAACTCAGGGTTGTGTGTCATGGAAGGTCTGGTCATAACCGGTTCCTCACTCAGTGCACGTGGCAATCGTGGGGGGCCGGTAATGCTACAGCCGCTCATGTTGTAGCCACTACTGCTGCCGATATTAACATTACCGCCATCTTCTGAGGGTGTAAGACGTATCAGAGGCACCTCTTTTTTTGGGGTAGAATCTGAGGATATTTGGCTTTCAACAGAGGAGGGTTTAGGCTGTATAGGTCGAAGTTGAGACGACTGAGATGTCATTGGAGTGGGTGAGGGTCGCTGTTTCACAAAGACTTGCATTGGAATTACCTGTAGATGCTGTTGAGCTGCTGAGGTGGTGGTAGCAGCAGTGGTGATGGTCGTGGTGCTGGAGAGGCGTTCTATAGAATGTGACGGAGTGTGTGTCAGCACGCTTGGATGCGAGCGCTGCTTAGCCATAGGCGGAGGGCCCTGATGAGTTGGAGGACCACGAGCTTCTGGATGTGAATGTTGTTTACTGATTATGGGCGTTGGTGCTAATAGAGGCGTAGGGTGTGAATGCTGCTTTGGTAATGGGGCTGGTCCCATAGAGTCTCTTGGCCCCATCACCACAGCCGGCACCTGGAGGAGCGTAGGTTGAGTGGTGGTTAGTGTTACTGACCCTCCACTTAATACCATGGTGTCTGGCACAATCAGTTCTGTCACCTTTTCCACTTCTCCCTTTAATTCTACTTTCATTTCTCCCTTTATTTCTACTTTCATATCACTTTTCCCTAAGTCATGTAACTGCTGATGTATTTTTTGTTGAGCTTGCTGTTGGTGTGAGGTGTCCCGATTCTCCTCTCTCCGTTCTTCTCCGCCTGCATCGCGAATGATGCCGTGCTGTCGCTGCAGCACTCCACGTTTACTGCGACCTGTATAAATGAACATTATATAAAATCACACACTTAAGCAATAAAATTATAATAATGAAGAACATAGATTAAACCTCAATAAATAACCATTACTCATAAAACAATACAAAATAAGCCAATGGAAGGCAATGCAAGAAACGTCACAAAAAATAATGGATGTCTACACATTAAATTTTCCTTCTCGTAACCTTATTTAATACATGTGAACACAATAACATTTTATTAAGTTTAAAATACAGTACACAATTAAACAATTTCTTTTACAAATGCAGTATTGTAGTTTTAATTTGTTCTGATAAACTAAAAATACATGTACACAAAGTAAACCAGGTTAGTTAAGGTATTGATTGGGCACAGAAGCAACAATACATTTCATTTATGCACGATAAAAGTCTGCATAACATTTTACATGACTCTGGTACAATAATGCCTGAGAAGCAGTGAGGTATTATAAGGATGATAAAAGTTAAAAAGCCATACAAGGAAGCAATGAAGATATAACCAACCCCAACACAAAAAAAAAGTACAATTTAGGCTCATGCTTTAAGTCTTCACTATATCAAGCTCTCTTAGGGTGTCTAGGGAAACTCTCCCATACTCTTGTTACGTATGGAGTCAACTCATTTAATGCTCTGTGGGGTTGTTCACAGTTTCAAAAGGTATAAGGCTGGCATATTGCAGTTTCTTGTAGGGTATTAAAATGAATTGTCTAGATGATGCCTTTCATATTTCTATAAGAGAAATCATTATCATCTGATAAATTTCACCATCAAGCACAGATGATTAAGTAAGAATGGCAGAGGATTGCACCAGTAAAGGAAACACACCCAACCCAATTTGCCAGGACCCAAACTCAAGCTCAAACCGTTGTACTGTAGATATGGGCAAGGAGCGTTTCTCATTTCTAATAAAACCGACAAAACACATCATATACTGTACAGTACTGTACAGTTAAAATTCTTAATGCTTTTTTGTTTGTCTTCCATCATATATTAAGAAAAGTTGATAACCAGAATATAACATGCAGAAACAAAACTATAGTGTGTCAGAACAAAATAAAGCATACGAGCAGAATAAGTATCTCCATTAGCCGGAATCCCTCTTAACCAGAACTCTCCGATAGCAGGAATTGAAATTTTCTTGGAAAATCATTCCCAAAGCCGGAGTTTTTCGGAAAATTCCAGCTTTGGGAACGATTTTATGAGGTGCACATTTTCTGGAAAATTTGGAGAAAAATTTTCCAGTACCCAGAAAATTCCGGGGACGGAAGAGTTTTTTCCCGGGTTTGAGAGATGAAAATCGGGCTCGTTTTCTGAAAATTCCGAGAAAATATGGGGGATATTTTTCCGGGTTCAAGAAATGACGTAATGCGCAATTTTTGGAACTTCCGAGAAATTTTTTCGGTTACCCGGGAAATTCCGGAGATGAGGTTTTTTCCGGGCTTTGAGAAAGTCATCTCGTTACCCAGAAATTTCTCATTCCCAGAAGTGCTCTGCACCAACTGTTCCAGTTAACGGAGATATCACTTAAAAGAAATACAATTACAGTACTGTACTATACTATAGTGTAAAAGCACAGTACTGTACAATATAAGGTGCATAAGCATATTTTAAGGTGCTTCAACACAGTATAAACTGCACTGTGCAATGAAAATGAGTCCAACAAGCCTGACAGCCTATTAGGTGCAGTGTAGATACAGTACACTGAAGACTAATACTTATGTACACAAAGACAGAGTAATTGGTGTTGCACTCCAACTGTTAACTGGTACCTATTATAAAGTTGGGTTGACTGGGGGTGCCCTATTCAGTGGCTGGCTGATAACCACAGTACATCATACAATGAATTAGCACAGTATTAAAGTGCAAGCTTAAATACTTTCCAAAAACGGTTTCACACCTCATATGAAAGTTTATTTCAATAAGCAAAAATTTTTAAATGCCTGAAAACACAGGATTTTTCTTACTTGAAAAATGGTAACCTTATCATTTATGTTGAAGAGCACTTAGTAAATGTTCAAATTTTCTCATGTGTGCCATTAAATGTTTCACAAGGTGTCTGGGTTATGAGTTTGTCACATTCACTGTCAATCCTCAGTCTAACACACACACACACACTGCTCTCAGTAAGAGGGTCTACTTGCACAGAATAAAAACACACAATGAAAAAAGCTTTAGTGCTAAGTGCCCACTAAGCTGATTGCCTAATAAGGGGTACTGTGTGGCACAATTGGCGTAAGTAAAGTTGGTTAGAGGTACTGTACAGGGATGAGCAACTGGTCAGAGGTACAGGAAATACTGTATATGATTTGTTGGAAGTACAGTATTGAGTAAAAGTTGTCACGGGCTAAAAGTACAATCGGCCAAATCAATGATGTCATGATTTTCAGAATGTTCAATGAGAAAGTTGTATGTTGCAACTACCAGACTCGCCTTATTTTCGCTTTTATTTTTTATCTTTTGAGGTGGAATGCAATTTTATGAAATAATAACAGAAAATAATTCATAAATGCAAAAATGATTTTTCATAAGAATACTGTAAGAACAAATCATGTAGTTAAAATTCTAGTACCAAATAGTTTTAAATTAAATGCGGTAATACAACATACGAGATTATCGCTCAGAGACATACAGGAATAATTTGTGGGAGTAAAATTGGACGTCAAAATTAAATGGCAAACAGTATGTAGTGTTAAGCTGAAATGAGTATCAAATAAAAAATATGATTTGAAATAACATTCATACTTAGTACATTTATATCAAGTCTTTACTGAATACAGTACAGTATGCAAAAAATTTTTTTTTCTATATTCACCGCCTCGATGTACGATGACGTACAGCGGGAACCATTCATAAAACAAAGCTTTGAGGCTTAGGTAGGGATAAGCTTAGTTGAACCTTTTATTATTAAAGTTTTTTCTCCCAAATATTTATGAGAAAATTAATTGTCACTCGTATTGCATTTTTAGTACCCAAGCATAAAATATTAAACATTACTTAAGATAAAAACAAAAACTTTCAGAGAAACAAATGCCTTTTATATTTTTCTAAAGGTATAAAAAAAAAAAGATTAAAAAAGGAAATGAGCCATGTGCAGAATATTCTTTACCTAGAAGTAAAAGTTATGGTCTTGTTATCGGATTGGCTGTCTTTTTTTATCTCTGTACACATTTTCATCTTACAAGCATTGGATTGTAATATAGCTCTTATATTATTACTACCCATCTAAAATACCTTTTACCTGCAAAACAATGAGGGAAAGCTAGAAAACGGCTAGGCAGCAAGATGTTTGGCTCAAGAGTTCGTTAATTCAAAATCATCCTACAACGCCGTCCAGTCTTAGATGTAATTGCAAGATACTGCAGTTTGGACAAATCATACTAAAAAACAGTGAAATCACTTCTTAGGCCAATTGCAGTACAGGAAGTAAGAACAAAATTTTACTTAAAGTTCGGGAGATAAAATAAACAAATTCTTGGATGTTTGGGATATGATGTGTGATTGGCTGAGCATAAAAACAGGGGAGGGGAGACCTTATGTTATCCCCGAGGTCTCCAGAGATAAGCATTCAGTACAAGAAGCCAAAAGCTAGGAAAAAAACAGCCATTAACGTGGACATCAAATAGTTCGGGACATTGTTGGTACAGTATACATATATTTTTTTTAAATCAGAAGGTCAATGACATCATTACAATGTCAGATGCTCCAAAAAAGTGAGTGACAAAATAATAGGGCTAAAAAGATGAGCCTTGCCATTTGTGATATTATTTTGTGAATGATAAACTTAAAACTGTGTATAGTTTGAGAGCTACACCTCATCACTATTCACTTTGAACCCCATCATAAATATCATATATACAATATATATATATATATATATATATATATATATATATATATATATATATATATATATATATATATATATATATATATATATATATATATATATATATATATATATATATATATATATATATATATATAGTCAGTAGTTCTGCTATAACGCGATAATTGTGTTCTTGTAAAATATTGTGTTATAGAAAATCGCGTAATAGAAATAACAGGGCTTATGGAGAAAATAGGGTTAGGTGCAGATTACTCAAAATCGAAAAAATTTAGTAGTTAGCCTAACACAAAGGATAGCACAGTCTAAATAAATGTTACATTCATATCTAATAATGAAATCATACAGTAAATGTAACACTTTACTTGATGGGGGAGAAGGGTGATTTTGAGGTTGATAACATCGAGCTTCTCTTCAAGTATTATATCCTTTCTTTTACGATAATCACCGGGAATTCTATCATCAGAACGCTTTTTGGAGATATTCTTATTTACCATATTCACAGTTAATACCACAAAATTGGAGAAATAGTAAGCAAAAATCGCGTTATGGCAAACAAGCGTTCGCGTTACACAAATATTGTTCCGAATTCATAAATCGCGTTAGAGCATATATATATATATATATATATATATATATATATATATATATATATATATATATATATATATATATATATATATATATATATATATATATATATATATATATATATATATACAGTATATAATGTTTTCCCCTGCCTAACTATGTCAGACTTCTACAAGATAGTAATTAAAACTTCAATAATTGCTTCATCGTGCTTAATAACAACAGTATGGAACTTAAAAGAAAAATACTTTGTTTACTTTTCGTTTTTTGTTTTTTCAAAGGCAGTAAGATACGGTATAAGGAGACCCACATCTCTGGCCCTAACAGAAGAGGAATGGGTCAAAACAGTCCTTCAATGGCTATAAATGACTTCTTCCCAATCAAGTGTTTTACCTTCTCAACTTGAACACTCTGTAACAGTATATAATCATGAAATATGATCACATGCCTAGAATAAGAAAGGTGTTACCGGTATATATATATATAATATATTTATCAACTCACAGTTTAAAATCTGAGATATTAAAAACCCTCACGGTCTTTCATAAATCACAAAGTTACTTAATACAAACTGTACAATAATATGTTTTCTTTGATTAATTTTATATAGAGGATATTATTTTCATCTTATATATGGTTACCTTACAGTTTCATTAGGATCATGTGAAAGCTTTTATTACAACAGCAACACACACTCCTTATTTGCTGGTGTGTGAGGTCTCCCACATTCTAGGGGACTTAATACATACAAAATTATTCACACGATTGCCACAAAAATCTGTAAGGCAATGTTATGTTTTTGGAGACAACCTATATATCAACGGCAGGCAACGTGTATATTTTAGGGCTCGGTCCCGTATCCTATGTTTCCCCATAAAATATAAATGATACAGTATACATTAACGTGATTCAATACTGTGTAACAATTTTCAGTCCGCTCTTGTATTACAGAGCATCTACTATGTAAATTTTTTTTGAGACACTCTGTACAGTATGGCATATCAGTAGCAGCCACTTTTTGTCTCGCAAAGTCTATCATCTACTGTAGTCCCAGTAGCATTTTATCCCATTGTATCATTACCATTTTTATACTTTCATGATACAGTATTTGAGTGAATATTTCTACTCATTGAGCTATTAATAAACAGGTACCGCTTATCATCATCTTCCATGGCTGCTTTTTCCCAAATTCTCGGCCCATTGTTCTTTAACGGTGCTTATCTAATTCTCAGTTCAACGTCCTCCATTAATAACTTTATTATATTCTCAGCTTGTCTAATTCTCGACCTTAAACTCTCCATTTCTTTTTTTTAATTTTTGGGAAATTTATGAGCCTGTTGCAACAGCCATTAGAAACCTCCATGAATACAGAACTTGTATATTATTATCATCCTGTAAATATTAATTCAGAAAAAAGTAAAATTCCACCCTTTTCCTCCAGCCAATGTCTTTTGTGTGTGTGTGTGTGTATGAGGGGGACAATTAGGGTAACCCATCCACCTGCAAGAAGTCCTTTCAATGTCAACAACTTCTGTGGGTTGAAGTGAGATTTGGTAGGCAACTTCACTTCACAAATATCAACTCTTATTTACTAATCAGCATTTTCCATTTTTTTTTACCTGACTTGGCAGTCCCTATTTGACTTGCAAACTTTAGCAAGGGAACACACAACATTTAATGAGTATATTGGTTAGTTTTTTTCCAACAACTCTGTTTCACTTGTGATTTGAAGAAATTTTATCATGAATTTACATATTCATTACTGTATTACTATGGGAGAAAATTATGTTTTGGGCATCTGTGCAAAAATTTCAGAATTCTGTACAGTATCTAGATTCATTTCCTGTAATATAATGTTAGTAACTTGAACTGGAGCCAACAGCACCTCCCAGGTGATCTTGGTTTCATCATTATTATTGAAACTCCTTGTTAGACTTTACTTGGTAATTTAGCCTTTAACTGTCCTCTTGGAATGAACTTAGTTTATGTACCTCACTTTTATTTTGGCAAGCTTGCTTTTGTGTGAACATAATTGGTGTAGCGGTGTTCCACCGGGATATTTGTTTATTATATCAATTCCAGTACCTCGGCTAATGAAAAAATCAAAGAATATGCTTTCAATTGCATCCTGGCATCATCTCCTGCAGTACTTCAAATATGTTTTCAGTATTTAAATGTCAACTGGAATTCAATTTCTAGTTTTTCATCACAAACTCCCCAAGCATCTAAACATGACCATTTCCTTTTGATTTTATTTCCCGGTCTTCATTCCTATTGCCAAATTTAGCTTTTTATCATCTTGTTTTCCTTCATTTAAAGGTTTTGGCTCATCCAAGTGAATTAGCTCTAATTTTAATGTGGTCTGTTGTATCTTTCAGTATCACTCATTGTCAGTTTCTTGAAGCAAGTCGTGATAGCCCTCGACACTTACATACAGTATCGTACAGGTACACTGTCATTTGATAAACTGTACAGTACCGATTTTTAGTCAATACACTAAAGTGGTCAAAACGGCTCATAGTTGTACATCTGTTCGACCTGACCTCTTCATTTAATGTAGACCTTTTACTTCTATATCTCTAGCCAGAAACAATGGACATGGTTTTGTGGCAGCAACAATAGTAAAAGCGGAGACTCCTTCTTGCTCAAACTCTCCATCGACCTCAGATACATCTTTGTATGCACAAGAACTCGTCACCTTTTTCTTAACCAAACTTGTCCTTTCATACGGTTTCCCATTTTGGCCCAGTTATAAATAGAACCTTCCTTTAAGACAATTTATAACCATCTGCAATACAGAAAGTGTGACCACCTGTAAAACAGAATTTACGTAATCATCTCGTACGACAAAATATATCGCACGCGCGATGAGAGGAAACGGTACACCTATTGTGGGGAAAAGTAAACCCCCAACAACAGGTTCCTTGATAAAAGCACGTACTGTAAGAAATACTATGGTAGCGTAGTTTTTCTTAGTCTTTAAGTCGAAGGTGATGATAAAATGGGAGAAGAGTACCACCACTATATTTTCATGATTTAGTTCTGCTTACTTTTTAAAAACCATACTGAACAGCTGCAGATTTTTACAAAATGTACATTCTTCCTAAATTTGAGTACAGTAGTTACACTACATATACTGTATATAAAGGTTAAATTGATTTTCTGTGATGCAATATTCCTTTGGAAAAAAAAGTGAGAGAGAACTCTTCACAGTTTGTCATGACATCAGCAGAGATCCTTTGTCACTCACAACGGCATCAACAATACTCGACAAGCTGCTTCCTGTGCAGTGAGAGGTCAAACATAAATCTTTACAAGAATTAAACAACATATTACTGTTTAAAAATGGCAGGCCATAAAAACTGTATGTGGTATTACCCTACAACACTCATCATTACTGTAGAAATTGGCTGACCACATCCCTGGGTGCGAGTCATCCAGTTTGAAACTCAAAAATGTATACAGTATTGTGTGTGTGGCGAGTTAAGGAAGCCGTAGTCTTTCCTCTGTTGATGTCAAGCCTGTTTGACCAAATGGTTTGGGATTTCTTCAAATTGTATGTATTCACTTTATTATGAAAAGTGGTTCATCACATTGTCTTGTTCGTTTCTGTGAAAATGCGTAATCGGTACAGCAATATGTTTTTGAGACCTTAGAAATCTTAGAAAATGCATTTTTATCTGAAATTGTTGTTTAAGGTAGTTTTTTTTTATTTTAACCATAGACACTATGTTAAGATCATAGTCTAAAGTGTTTCACATCACAATTTGTCAATATCCTCAAGGGCAATTTTCCATAAATATCAAAATGGCTGAGAACCTATTCTCTTTGCTCTGAAGAAAGAAAATATAAATCGATGAGCTATTTTTTTTACATGCCAGTCATCAACTCATTCCCTGACCAGTGTAATACCTGTAGGAAATGATTCACCATCAGTAGACAATCACTATTTCCTTTAATTCAACTCACAGAATACAAAAGAAATAAACCATATCAGTACCCTGCCATGGAGGGTAGCATATGCTTAAGTTATTTGGCTTACAAAAGGCAAATGTTAAGTTTTCTCTGCTATTTGCTGATATTTGTAATGTATTGGCAAACTGCACTTTTTCTTGAGGCATCCCAGTGCTTTGTTTAGTATGTCATGTTCACAATGTACAGTTAATATCCAGTTCATACATTTATTAGTCAATTTAGCAGAGACATCTGAACAACTTGCTTCTTAATAATAAATAATATGGCTTCACTAAAAAATGCTACATACACATGGTTCAGTCAACACACAACTGTACACAACTTAACCTAGTGTGTTATAATTCTAGAGGCACTAGACACACTTTTGGTGGCAGAAAATTTTGAAGTGATACATTTCACGCATAATTGGCTTATCGAACGACCTCAACCCACTTTTGACATCCTGAGCTAACATTACAGTTCACTGAAGAACCAAAGTTCATTGGTTGGGAATAAGCCAATGTGGCAGTGTGACTCACTGAACAGCCAGCAATCAACCAACTGTAATGGTTGTTTGGGGCACCAAAAGCAGGTGAAGCTTTGTCAATTTGTCAATTGATATGTAAACAAAACTTGCAGGTGGTAAAATAACTCTTTTTTTTTAATACAGACTGTAGATCAGCATGTGATAACTAGACACAATGTCCAGGTGGTTTACAGAATTAGTGTTTATTAGAGCAAAGTTGAGATGTAGTCTTCAAAACAATAGATAAATACTGCACTGTACTGCATAACTAAATAGTATATAAAACTACAACTACATTCCACAGGGACTTGATAAGTGTTTCTAAGCTTCCAATGAACACCGTTTCTCTCATATACAGGTACAAGTATATGATAGTCTCATATATAAATCAACACACATCCCAGGATTTGTGTTTAATAGCGAGTTTGGCTGAAAAAGACATTTTCCTCGTGAATCATAAAAAGCTGTGAATTCCCTCTATAAAATATTAAAAAATGTGGAAGAGAAGATAGCAGTGTGATATTTACTCTCACTCACAGTGTTAAAACTCTGGAACTGGCCTCTGAATACTGATATAAACAATTCACTTACAAATAAAAAATAACACTATTCATTAGTTGTATAAAATTAAAATGTTCTTATGCTTTTAAATGCCAAGGACAGACATCATCTTTGAGCCATCGGAAAACAAAATATCAAACAATTAGTTTGATTACCAAGATTTCCCGTTTGTTAACTTGACACGTGAACATCAGACAATTTACCCCAAATATCAAGTGAAACCAAGTGCATTACATGATGGCTGATAAACCTAACCTAACATGTACCACACTGAAACAGCCTTAATAATTTTCCTTGCAATATTTTTTTTCTTTTAAACTAGCAGAAATGTTTGCATACAACAATACTTCACCAAATACTGAGTAAAGAAACTTTTGCATACAACAGTATTGAGAGGGTCACTACCATCTAAACAGACTTTGTTATACTTGGAGACTGCACAACCATACATGTAACACACAAACATACTTCCCAGATAATAATTACAGTATGTGGTGCAATGAAGTAAGAATTTCGGTCGAGGTTTCAACAACGGTTAGTTTATCTTACATCTTACACGTGATCTCTTATTACTGCAGTACTGTATTGAGTAATATATACTGTACAAGTCTCTTCTAGTGACATGGCAGATTTGTCAGTCACAAACAGAACCAGGGGATAATTCTATACTGTTGGTTTTCAGCAAAAAAAAAAAAAAAAAGGCTTCGATGTTATCCATGTTGTGTTCTATACTGTACAAGGCATTACCTGACTGCCAATAACTTCTCCATAATTCAGCAACAAACAAGATATAATGATCAGGAATGCCACTAGCCAAGTTGTCAAAGTCCTAGATACTCTTGTTATAATCACTTTAGACACCTCAAATAATGATGTACATACTGTAGTGTACAGAATATAATTTGAGTACCTTCCAAAATTAGATATAAAAACATACTCGACATCAGTATTTAGTTTGTGTATTGTAAAAAAATAAATAAATAAATAATAGATATATATATATATATATATATATATATATATATATATATATATATATATATATATATATATATATATATATATATATATATATATATATATATATATATATATATATATATATATATATATATATATATATATATATATACTCTTAAGTGTCATTAAGGGCCATATCTTTCCTTAATATAATGAATACAAAATAATTTATCTAAATATATATAGTAAAGGCATTACTTCACAAGCTTCCACTCTGTCAGTCAACAAAAAGCAGGATGATAAATACTTGAGAGTGTACCCGAGGGACTCACTCACATATGTTAAGTATGGGATTAACAGTCAACTGGGGGAGTTAATGAGTTGCACTAAACTTTCCTTCCTTAAGTTACCAAGCCAATAAATTTATCATTATAGCTGAAGACAAAAGTACAATGGATCCATAAACTTCCAAAATAATTTATTATAATGTCTTCCCATCTATTCTCCAGCACTGTTTTGTGGGCATTTAATTAATATACAGGGTATGATATAAACATTTAACACAAATGTGTAATTTTTCATATATAAACTGTCGAGCTGTTATGTAAGGGGAAAAAATCCAAGGTGGTTCATTTTCCGAGCCGATAAGTTAGAACACTGTAGTGGAGAGATTTGCAAGTTTTTTGCATAAAAATTACATTTATGTGCATATTCATCAATTCTCACCAACATTAAGACTTTGGCTTCAAAAGAGTTTTGCTGGCAATCATCAATGGTAGAATTGCTTCCTGGAGCCCAAATGCAGCAGACATTTTTACCATCCTTGCCAACACACAGCACTCTACAGGGAGTGTACTTTTATCAGCAAATGAACAAAACGTTAAATATCTTCATTACCAAACATGTTTTAACAGTCTTTTGTGACTATATTGGGAAAACAGCACCGGTGTGTTAAAGATATTAACGGGACATTACAAGAAGCAATGGCAATTATACACCCTTTTTTGCAGTCAGAATGAAAACAAGATTCCAAACATATCAAATGCTGGTAGATGATCAATGTGTAGTCGATCCAAGAATACCGTAATCCAATTTCAAGGAAACTTTCATTTTCAAAAACTTGGTAATTTTCCTTCAACTTCGTCTAATACTGTACAGTACAGTACTATCAAATTCATGTCAGCATACTATGACAAATGAGGCAGCCTCCTCTAGTGATTGAAGTAATGGATTAACCCTGACTGGTGTCAACACTTAGCAGAACTCATATTGTCATCTAACTTTCACTATTGTAGAATATGACTTGCTTTTCATATGGTCTCTGAAATTGAACTCTCAAACCATTACTCTCACATACACAAAAACCTTCCAACTTTCTGCTATTTAAGACTTTTTTTTTCATATCCTGTTGTTGTGGGTATTTACTGATTTTCCTTTGTCTAAATATGATAAATGGTCTTTGCAAACTCCATAACACATTTTCAAAATATTCAGAAAACTAAAAGCAAAATAATGGATAAGATTACCATTGTGTTTCACGTGTAGATTCCTAAAATACACTCGCGTCTTTTGTTACAATCAATTCACCGGGACACCAAAAATTAACGAAACACCGTGCAACAAGTACTGTACTGCATCATCAAAATGTTGCTTTACATACCACCATGTGGAGAATGTATTGAATTCTGCTCCTATTCTTACAAAACATTTGACAAGAAAAATGCAACTCTCAACCTCTGCACACTTGTATTATGCTATCATAATAAATAAAAAGAATTATAAATAATAATAATAATGATAGTACTATGTGATAGTTCGTACTGAAGATGTTTCTTGTAATGACAAATTAAGTCGTCCAAACTGCCAATTATGGCATCACGTCAACCGCCTCGTCTATTTATCGGTTGTCAAGTTAGTGTTTTCAACATATACTTAATAAGTGTTGTATTGTCAAACAATTTCCGTTTATTTACAGTATATACAGAACTAATATAAATCAGAAGTAAAAAATAATTAATTTTTGTTACTCATAAACCAGCCAAGATATACACCAATCCAAAGACAATATACTGTATGTGGTGTCATATGCTGTATACTCATAAATACAGCATACATTTAATTTGTACACACACACACTGTTAATATTCTAAATTTCTCATGTCAAGAGATAACTTTACTCTGTGATACCATTATAAAATCTCAGCTCATTTCACACATTTTATAAATATATTAAGTGATTATCAGTGGCACCTGTGACACACTAATACATACTGTATACCGTACCACTTCTGTGGCACCTTATTGGCATAAAATTTTCTGCTACCGAAAGTTAACTAATAAGAACGCTCGTAACTACAACCTAGGAAAGCCCAGTACATAAGCACCATCAATCACACTTCTGACTAATAAAAGCATTTGGACTATTGGCACTAGACATACTAATACAGTTCTCTAATTACGAAACTATACGGCTTAAGACATGCCGTTGGCTAATGGGAGTTCCAGGATATATCGAGATGCATAATTTACTTGATACGGATGTTCAGTGCTCAACGGTGAATCTGAAAATGTGTTTTACCGATTTTATCAATTGGAATTTCACCATAATCCACTGCTATAAGCAACACAGGGGAATGTCATTTCCTCAGCATAATAACTTTCAAGAAAATAAAGCCACAAATGAACTCTCACGAGCACGAAGCGGCATTCTGACTCGGCACGTGAAAAGACATACAAATGCAGTACACAAATTACAATATCATCAGGGTTGTGTTCTTTCAATATGAAAGATCAACATCCAAAATATTTTCTTCATTTTAAACCATCATTAATACTCACTTCCTTGGTACTATATTTACTCAATATGTACCAGTAAGTAAAAAATCCACCAGTATAAAAATTATACATATTAATAACCTCCATAATTTAAAGATTTCCAAATACAGTACACTGAATAACAGGTTATATTTATCAAAGTTTAATTACCAAACACATTCAATGTGTGTGCCCAACCATTACAACGTTGGGTGTCATGTGCCCTCCACAGAGTACAGTACAGTAATGGCTTATTATTACCCACATAAAGTAGCATAACATATGCTTTTGTAAATACTTGTACAAAAAGACTTTCACTACCAGTAAAATAAAGAGTTGTGCTTTCCAGATATTTCTTAACAATGCATTTCAAGAGTTACACTTATTGTGAAATGCTGCTTGATACAAGAAAGAAGTATTTCCAGAAAGTTTGACCTTTGGCAATGAGGCGTTACACTGTAGTGCAACCAGGGGACGGTCATTGGCCATCCCTGATAGTCACAAATATTAAGACTTTCCTTTGAAATGACCAACACCAATAACAGTGCTGTATCATAAGAAATACTGCAAGAGAGGGTTTGTGCTACAACAGAGTTCAAACAACTCTATTTTGTTCATCACCAACATGTTTACCTTCTGCAACAACCACAGTAGTCTCTTTTAATAAATATTACAATATGCATCTTTGAATGTCTTAAAATTTTCCTAAATACTTAACGCATAAACACATTGTACAAGCTTCATGGTCGGGGGAAAAATAAAGTGCCGTGTAGCGAGTCATACGAAAAACAAAATAACTTGAGGAATCAGATTAATCTTATGAAATAATATTCTTCATATAGAATCTGAAAATATAAATATAAAAGAATAAGCACATTTGCACAAAATATATATCATTGCCCACTATTTTCTATGGGCTTTGTGTGC
This sequence comes from Homarus americanus, assembly GCF_018991925.1. Taxonomy (NCBI): domain Eukaryota; kingdom Metazoa; phylum Arthropoda; class Malacostraca; order Decapoda; family Nephropidae; genus Homarus; species Homarus americanus. The sequence goes on from NW_024713650.1 coordinate 2,679,951, forward strand.
CAATGGCATAGGATCACATAAACTGAGGAAGCAGACTAGTTTAAAGCTGTGTTTTAGAGTTGCAACATAGAGTACAAATGTTTTCAATATATACGACTACTCAGAACCCGATTGGATATAAAAAAATTTATTTGTGCAGTTATCAGTAAAACTAAATTTGTTTTTGAAGGTGTTGGGGAATAAGACCTTGCTTAAGTTTATTCTACCAGTTTGTGTGGGGTTGGATTAAGGGGCAGGAAACATCAAATGGAGTGAATAACGAGAAAGAAAGAAAGAAAAAAAAAAAAAAAGGAGAGAGAGAGAGAGAATAGTTGAAGACAAGTTTAGATAGCAACAGGAAATCGACAAGACCATAGAAATAGCCCACCCCACACACACACACACTCTATAGTATCCTCAAATTGCATCCACAGTATATTGAGTTAAACCTCTATCACCAATAAAATATTAAATAAATCAAGGAACACAGGAACTTGATACCAATGCAACTTCTTATGGCAATCACTGCTTTGACATAGGTCTTTCATTTTGTCACTGGTAATAGCTTAATTTTTCCCTTGTAACTCACTATTCAGTTATTTTATATATTATAATTAAAGGTAATGGTTATTTTGCTGTTAACTGGCAATCAACAGCAGAGAAATATTAATTTGCAGTAACCAATCAGTCTGGTTTGTTCTAGAGATGTCACATAACATTTTGAAGTTGGCAAAAAATCATCTTCACAAGGCTTCCAGATAATATCCAACACTTGTACAGCACTAAAACTATGACAGTTAATTTGGCCAACATTAGTTGCCCTGTAAGCACTGTAGTTTCCTGTGATGATGCCTTCAACTCAACCAATTAAAGTTTCAGGTAACAACATTAACTAATCGTAGTGTACTTCATTTACATGCACAAGGCAGGCAATTAAACAATCAGATAAGTTTGTGGTCACATAAATGGGCAAATGAGAGCACTCTGCGCAAAAACAAAAATTCTTGAGTGATTCGCCAGTTCAAAGCAAAATATCTATTGCCGTAAATGAAATGCCACCCAACAATCTTAATCTTATGCTCCCTGACATTTATTAATGTCAGTGCAGAAGCAAAAGCACCACAGACTGGGGGGCCTCTGACATTTACCTTCAGGGGTTCTTCAGCAAATGTTACCTAATGATCAAATAACTGGTCCATTTAAGCCTAAAAGAGCAACTCACACACTTGTAGGAACTTGGGATAGGGTGGGGTTAATATATAGGAACAGTTCTTATCTAGGAGTACAATGGAACTTCCCACAGTTTAGTTCACAAAACTCCCACTGGCTGAATATCTTTCTTGTCCACAAGTCATGTTTCACTAAGTAGCACAAAACTGTCTTCTGATATACAGCAGCAGATATGTAAATGTCTACAAAATATACTATATACAGTACCTTGACACTCCACGACCAAGTGAACAAGAATATAAAAAAGATGACCAACTTCATCATTTTTTAAGACTTGATTTGATTCCACTTGTTTGCACATACAGCATAGTACTATTATTATACCTGTCTAGATACTGTTATGACAATCTTACACGTAATCACGATTCCGGTTGGCCAGGTGTGGGCAATCTTACTTCACTAGTAGTCTAAGCGCATCATTAATTGTGATGCAACAGTTAGGTAATAATCCAGCATACCCCACAATGGTGGCAGGCACCGTCTTTTTTATGCAAGATTATGTACTGTACCACCACAAAATGGTTCCCTGTATAAACTCCCTCGTGCTAACACAGTTTGGCCGGCTTTCATTTGCCGATAAGTCTTAGTGCATAAAATGTGTAAAATTCCCTTTGGATGGCTTTATGCTTGCCATGATATGTCATCGATTATTTCACAACTTTAACTTCCCGTGAGGGGGAAATGTAATAGATACAGAAGGGAATATTTATGATCTGTTGACTCGTGCTCAGTGATACATACACAAACCATAAATAATAGTCGCTGGTATGACAAAATTATTAAGATAATGTTTCCCTATTAAAAGTGCGAGAGGAATAAATGACTAAACAGTAAGCAAATCTACATACAGCATAAAGGCACCCAGAAAATGGGGAAGGGAGGTGAGTCTTCATCACAATGTACCTCTATTGTTTGGCTCAGAAAATTGGGAGCCAAATCAACACTTTAGCATCCAGAAGACTCAGGCGGGAAGACCCAAAAGTGTCATATCTCAGCACTGTCACTTCCACATTTTTCAGCAGCCTTTTCAAAAAGAAAGATCTAGAAATACTGGTAAAACCGTTTGAAGATAATTCATTTCCGAAGTCCTCTCTTAAAAGACTAGCAATAACAAATTTAAGATACAATTGTGTTAGCATATAAATCTTGGACTTTAAAATTCCAAATATAAAACTCCAGAACTCCTCTTGCTGACATTAATCAATGCAAACTCTCAATATGAGTAACAGTGTAACCTTTTCCTTCCAAATAAGGAAATCAATCCTATTCTGAGAAGCCATTCCCTCACTGAGCCACCTAGCTCCCTATTACCTCCATAAATTCTTCTGAGTCCCACGAAGAGGTAGAGGTCTGAGACTTTGTTAATGTATTATGGGAGTAGGGCACACTGCCACAATGTGATGGCCCCACAAAGCACACCAGTCATCACCCCAAACTGGATCATTAAAAGAATATACTCTCTTCCAACTCATATCATTAAATTCACACAAAAATATAAACACCAAAGTCCCAAGACTATATGGCCACCAATCAACAGGATAAAGTACACTCAGCTTCCAACAGACATAAAGAAACATCCACTCTCTTCCTTGTGTGTTTGAAAACTTTAAAGTACGAATAATTTAATTATATTTTTTAACAGAGCCAAGCAATAAAGGAGCAGGTAGTTTAAGTGGCACTGAAGACTCCCAAACCTTCTTCCCTTTTCAGAGCATCTTCCTCCTTTATTGGAATATAATATGAAGATTAATGATTTTTTAAGTCTTTAATTCCTTTATAAATTTATAAATTCCAGTCAAATGTCAGGATCCTGGGAAAACGGTAGTCAACCTGTACACTTGATGACTGTATATAGTCACTCCTGACTGGCACTTGCCCAGAAAAAGTGAGCTACTACTTATCCGAGGTTATGTGTAACTTCTCACCCACATGCCATACCATCTTCATCATAACAGTAACACCAAAGTAAGAGTAATAATAAAACTAAATCACACTATTCCATCAAGTGATAAAAATTTTCCATAAATATTTGAGAACATGGCAATAAATTATAGTCATTTAATGTCCAATGTCACCATTGTCATGCTGCCCAAAAAAAAAAAAATTATATATATATATATATATATATATATATATATATATATATATATATATATATATATATATATATATATATATATATATATATATATATATATATATATATATATATATATATATACACACACTTTCCTCTTCCTGTGTCATACCTATTAACCTCTTAACCATGGGGATGTCATTTCTTATATATTATTCAGCTAACACCAGACAATTTTACTCAGCACAGAGAGGACCCAGTACACAAAAAGTTAAGGCAAGCATTTGGTCACATGTTATTGTGTCACGCCATGAAAAATAATTAAATAAATAGAACACTGCCGAGTTAAGATGGAAGTACTGTACAGTATAAACTTCTTCACAGCATAACCTTATGGCATCTCAAGGTATATCTCAAGTAAACAGTGTACATGTAAGATATATTTCTGTGGTATATTTCAGATATATTTCTGGAGTAAAACTCAAGACATATTTCTACAGTATACCTTAGATATGTATCTACAGTATACAAGATTTAATGTTTCTCTTAGGTAAAAATATCCTATCATCTCTCCAATAGATCTCGCATACATCAGGACACAAACTGCCGCCATCCTTCCAGCTTACAAACCGTAGTTTCAACTATAATCAGCCCCAAGCTTACGACTGCAAAAGACGAGGTGCTTTCAAGACAACACAAATGAATTGAATTCTGAATAAATGTGGACTATTAAAGTTCACATTAGTGCTGCTGCATCGAGTCATTCTGTATTTAGAGTCGACAAACGATTCAACAATTGCAATCTTAGATTACCAGAGATAAGACTAAAACTTCACCACTACCTACATCAATGACATCGTAAGCTAGAATATAAATACATAAACAGGTAAAATTAAATCACTTCATAATAAGCAGGAGGCTGAAGTTTTGGAAAGGATATTTTGGTGAAAGGGTACAGATGTATTGCAGAGGGAATTAGCAGGGTGGTACAATGTATTTTTGTTTGCAGTGATGCACATAGAATGAATGAAAAAGCTACATGTTAATGGATATTCTCACCCACTCATTTAAAGCGAGTTAAAGAACAAGGAATGACATATAATAATGGATTATTAAAGGAAGATGTTGTTGGGTTGCCTGGCTGGTATAATAGCATAGTGAATGAATGGTGCAGGACTGTTACCTCCATGTGTATCATATATATATATATATATATATATATATATATATATATATATATACAGGTACTATTATCTCTACAGAATACCTGAGGTAAGTGGTAAAAACAACAGAGAATCCAAGTTGAAAAGAATGACATAATATAAAGGAATGGGGAAGTGAATTAATTATGTTTACACTGACAATTATGGGCAACACACATTATAAGCATTTGCTTGTTTTTTGTGGTGGGGAGGGTGTCTTAGGGCACATGCCTGGAAAGGGCAAGTCAATTAACAACTGTCTATCAAAAGGGAAGATTAAATCAAATAAAAAAAATACAAATTAGCAAACAGGGTAGTCTCAGACTCTGGGTGCAGCATACTGTCTACAGGAAGTGCACCAGCAAGTCTCCCTGCACACATGGTATTACTAGGGAAGGGGTCAGGAGGGAGCATGGAATTTATTGATGGAAAGGTGAATGGGTGGAAAAAATTGGGCAAATATGTGTGTGTATATGTGTGCGTGTGTGCATAATGTTAGGTTAATTTGAGGTGTTTTGAAGGTGAGTGTTCTGAAAACTTGGGTTTTCAATAAGAACTTCCAGAGTCCTTAATGCAGACAAAATAAAATATTTCCTCTTGGACTGATTGTGTGCCAATGACTGCATGTGAACTTAAAAATCATATTTACTAGTGAACTATTAAAAGAATATTGGACTGTAAGAGTATTATCCAGGTGGGTGTGTCAAGGTTGTCTTTATAAATATATAACAAGACAAGCCGAGGAAAAAAAAAACCAATATTTGGCATGACTAAATGATGAACCACGACATGAACAGGTACAATGATGGAGAAATTCTTTGATGCCCCCACAAACATTCTAACCACCAAACACAACTTTCATAAATACTTTGACCACTAAAAACACACCAACTTCCATGTAAACTTTGGGTCTAAAATCAATAATCTTCTGCAAACACTTTGACCACTAACCACAGCAACTTTCAGTTGTCATGACTTGCCCACAAGTGACCCTCACAAAGAAGGCTGACCTTCATGAGCAAGCTGCTTGACCTACAAAATAGGTGAAAAAAGAAACAATTGCCTCTATCTATTTGCACTAAGAAATAATTAGCATGAAGAGATGGGGAGAGGGAGCAGGGAAGGGGGAAATGCTTGACAGTGGGTGACAACAAAAAAAATAAGAGGGTGACAGTACTCTTCAGTGGTACAAGCATAAGAACTATGAAAGATACATTAGAATATTACAAATTTGAGATCATGTGGCAAAGCTCCATCTGGTAAGGAGAAAAAAAATATAATAATCATTTTTGGCTCTGTGAAGATTTCATCATGGTTTACACAGTACAAGGAATCAAATGCTCAAGAAAATCTTAACCATGTGTCACACTCCAGGGACAACCTAATAAGCTTGAAGACAACAACCATCTTGTGCAGAAAGTTTAGTGTGTACAGTGAAGGGAGTAAATATGGGAGAGTACAGATATGTATATCTAGTATGCAAAAAGATATAAAACTTATTTTATCTTTTTTTCTTTTTAAATGCCTACCAAGAAACTTTACCCACATAAAAGTTGGGCAGATAATTTATACTGGCACATATATACTGTAACATGAATAAAGTACCATCAAAAAATAATCATCATGAGTATATGCTAAGCATAGAATCCCAGAACAAAATTATGTACTGCCTTTTGACTGCATAAATTCCTATATTACAGAAACTTGTGCTTAAAGATAAGTTCATGAGTTATCATTAAGAGGATAATGTGGGGTAGAACAGGGGTCCTGGAAAGTCTGGCTGGCAGCTACATGAGGCTGTTGGGTGTGTGGCTGTAATCTTCTGTGAGAGCCAAGAAGGTGTTGTGTAGGGTCACATATTGAGTTCCCCATCTTTGCTTCATGCTGCTGCTGCTCGCTCATAGTACTGACTGGATGTGCTTGTACACCAGCATGTGTACTCACATTACTAAGTGGCTGTGCTTGTACACCAGCATGTGTACTCATATTATTAATTGGCTGTGCTTGTACACCAGCATGTGTACTCATAATACTAACTGGCTGTGCTTGTACACCAGCATGTGTACTCATATTACTGACTGGTTGTGCTTGTGCACCAGCATGTGTACTCATATTACTAACTGGCTGTGCTTGTACACCAGCATGTGTACTCACATTACTGACTGGTTGTGCTTGTGCACCAGCATGTGTACTCACATTACTAACTGGCTGTACATGTACACCAGCATGTGTACTTATATTACTGATTGATGGTACTTGTGCACCAATATGTGTACTCACATTACTAACTGGCTGTGCTTGTACACCAGCATGTGTACTCACATTACTAACTGGCTGTGCTTGTACACCAGCGTGTGTACTGACATTACTAACTGACTGTGCTTGTACACCAGCATGTGTACTCATATTACTGATTGGCTGTACTTGTGCACCAGTATGTGCACTCACATTACTAACTGGATGTGCTTGTACACCCCCATGTACACTTATATTACTGACTGGCTGTACTTGTACACCAGCATGTGTACTCACACTGGTGACTGCCTGTGATCGTACACCAGCAAATGTTCCGTCTTGCATTTGACTACGGGAGCTGTTACTTGATTTGACAATGATGTGAGGCAAGACAAATGAATTACCAAATGGGTAATGCTTGTCTGACTGAGCGGGCGGCAATGAATAGTACCGCTGTTGAGGCACCACTGGAAAACCTTCTGGGCGTTTTCGAAAATTAGGATTATGGGTCTGATTGCGCAGACTATATCCCATTGCCTTATAGTACTTCTGCAGAGTTGCGTGGCTTACCCCATAGAGGCGGCCAGCTTTACAGAACCCCATTCTGCCCTCCCGCACCTCATCTATGGCACGCAAGAAACTCTCGGGGGTGCCGTTGCGGATAGTTATGGTAGAGCCATTAGCTGCCTGAAGTTTTGGATATGCTGAGTTAGGGTACATATAGTGTTGTTGGCTGGCAGAAGGTTGGGGGGGGAGGAGGCCCACGACACCCACGGCCCCTGTGGTGAAGAAAACTCTCGTCAGTGGCACATCCCGGTGACTGACACAGCAGTCATACCATCCCAGTGACACGCATGCAAGCACACACACACACACACCAACCATCCCCATCTCAAAAACACACACCAACCTTCTTAACAACTTACACACAATAAATATACCAGATTTATAAACTTACAACAATACAAATATCCCAGATGTACAAACACACCATTTTAGAGGCACACAAACACATGATTATACAGGGACACAAACACACTACAATTACATCACTGTCAAGGTCTACAAACACACAACAATTATATCACTGTCAAGGTCTACAAACACACTACAATTATATCACTGTCAAGGTCTACAAACACACTACAATTATATCACTCAAGGTCTACAAACACACAACAATTACATCACTGTCAAGGTCTACAAACACACTACAATTATATCACTGTCAAGGTCTACAAACACACTACAATTAAATCACTGTCAAGGTCTACAAACACACTACAATTATATCACTGTCAAGGTCTACAAACACACAACAATTACATCACTGACAAGGTCTACAAACACACTACAATTAAATCACTGTCAAGGTCTACAAACACACTACAATTATATCACTGTCAAGGTCTACAAACACACTACAATTATATCACTGTCAAGGTCTACAAACACACAACAAACATTCCATGCCAAAGGAAACCTACATAGTTCAAAGAGATTTTATCAGGAACAATACACATATGGTAACTAACCAAAGCCATGAGATGTTACTCTGTCGAAGGTTTCAAACCTAAGAGGAGAAATGCATCTGAATATGATGAATATTGGGTAAAACTGAATATAGCACACAAGATAACAACAGTTCAAATGTTCTAAGAGAAAACAGCACAAGAGATTTGCCAAGACTTCCTCAAATAGATTTCTTACGACTTGGACAACCCACAAACAGTTTTGAATGAAGAAGAAACTCCTATAAACAATCCGACTCAAAATACAGGCCACTGTACCACTGACGAGTTATAGATAAGCACAGAAAGAAGCAGTTGCTACTACACAAAATGCAACAGTTTTCCCTCCATAACTGTTGTAACCTACACAGCTTTCCCAAAGGCCAATTGATATTCATTAGACCTAATCATCTTGTATCCTATGAACAATCTTACAAAAGGACCAACTGGAGTTTTATCACAGATCTGAAGAATACCATAATTTAAGCTGCAACACAAATACTAGATAAACTAGTTTGTGCTGTGAGATCACGTCATCACACAATAAATATACGAGATTCCTTTCCCACTCATAGACTAATTTGAGGAGACTCCTTTTTATCACAGATTCCTAATTGTAAACAAGATCACAAAGAGGTTGAATATTAAGAAAAAATGCACACTGGGAATGTTTAGAAGTCATCTTTAAATTGAGTAATGTCATTCCCTTAGTATAAAAATAAACCCTAAATATTATAGCACTAAATATGCATCAAGACTTCGGTGAAATTATTGAGAAGTATAAGCTATCCGTGGCCATGTTCAGAGCCCTTAATATTGTTGTGTGACACATCTTAAGTTTGGCTCGTCCAAATATTACGTAAGTTAAAAGATTCCAATAATGACTGGAGAGCTCTGGTGGCTTCGTCTCCTTGCAAGTCATCGTTGGTTATCTCCGGTGCCGGCTGGTGAGGGCCGTACGTGTAAGACTGTTCTATAGGTACAACGGGTTCATTTAATGTGACTTCAGGTATCTGATCATTTGTAGCTGCGAGCGTAATTTCCTCGTGTTCTGGAACTAGTGTGTCGGTTATTATTTGCTGCTGTGAGGATCCTGCACAGTTAACATTTGGCATTTCGGGTTGGACTTCGGTTGGGTTATTAATGGGGCCTTTCTGCCTTCTCCCTCGGAATGTGTTGTGGACTTCATAACCCAGTTTGCGGTAGTATACCCACAGTGTGCGACCGTTGACGCTAAATGTTTTTCCAGCCTGCGTGAAACCCATTTTTCCTGAGCGCACAGCCTCAATGGCCATAAGCATGTTTGGGGACATCCGGCGGAACTGAGGAGGCCATCCCTTATGGGCGAGATAGGCTGGGGGTGGTGGGTGCATAGGATATGGGAGGATGGAGGAGGGTGAGAGTGGGGATGATGGCAGGACAGGGTGTGGAGGGGAGGAAGCAGGAGTGGGGGGGCCTGGAGGGGTGTAAGGCCCTGCCAGGAGCGACTCCAACGAGGGGGGGTCTCCTGCGCCCCACCGACACACCGACCCTGCGGGCAAGAAAACAGCAGAGGTCAGCCTCCTGCCCACACCTCACACCCCCCCCAGCCTCATTCTATTTCCAGTTCTCAACTACTACCCATCCTCAGCTACAACTATTGGTAAGGTTTCCATTGTGCTGTTTTATTAAGTCTTTAAATTTTAAGTGTAATGCTTATTAAACTTCCAAAATGTTCAGTGAAAAAGAGATTTCTATCCAAAAGCTATACATTTTCTTGAATGTCTAATAATACTCCAAGTTTTATTTTGAGGAAAAAACAAACACAGATTACCTGCAAAACCTTATTTATTCACCTGTCAAAGCTATAAACGGATATATGGTATTGTAAGTGAGCAAACTGTGGAGTATATTGGATGAGTCATTGCTTAAGTGTACATACAGGATACATGCAGACATTGAGCTGGGCCAAGTGACCCTCCTGTCATTTGTGAGCAGTTAAAAGTACGGGGAAATTCCCCAAGATACGTGAGCAAAAAGGCTAATCAGTGAGCATATGAGCGGGGGAAATGTGGCCTGAAGCCCCTCCCAATCATTTGAGAGTGGGGTCTGACAGTCCAAGCTTCTTGGAATACCGCCAGAGTGTGGTCACAGAGACTGCATACAGCTTGGCCGCCGAGGAGAAACTCTCGCGTCGAGCGGCAACAGCTTGTAATGCCTGGACCATCTGTGGGGATATCTCCTTCCCAAGAGCTGCAACCAGAGTCATCTGGTCTAGTGGAAGCTGGAGTGGGAGCCGTGGATTGGTGCTTCCTCCTGCCCCTCCACCTACGCCATCTAATCCCTTCCCCGGCGTCGAGTTACGTAGAGTGCCAACCCCACCGGTACCGGAACCTGCTACACCGCTGCTCGAAGACAGTGAAGAGCGCACAGAGGGCAGGTGGGCCATGGATGGTTGAAGGGCAGGTGGGCGATATGCTGGAGGTCGATGGTGATGTTGATAGCGAGAGAGGGCCGGTAACACTGAAGCCCACCATGGGCTGAGCTGCTGCAGGGTCCAGTCCCGGCCTGTGGTGGAGAGCTGACCATTACTAATTCCCTGTCCAACCTTATCTTGCCAGTCAGCATGGATTGCCAAGTTTTGGTTGTTAGCCTTAAGCAGCATGTAAGTGCCTCCAAGAAGCTGGTTGTGCCATGTGCCCTGAAGGTGGCAGCAACAACAGCAACAGCAGCAACAGCAGCAGCAGCAGCAGCAGCAGCAGTAGCAGCCCTGTCAACAGCCCAGCAGCAGTAGTGTCAGTCAGCCCATGCCCTGTTGTGCATGCCCGGTGTAAGCCGTAGCAGTCGCTGTTGCCCACATTGGGCCATCCAGACCGTGCCTGCCTCAGGCAGCCTTGTGTGAAGCCTTGAGGTGAGGTTAGCCAAGCCTGGTGGTGAGGTGAGTGACCCACATGCCAGTTTAATGCCCACCATTAGTGCCCAGTTGCTGGCCTTACCCGACAGCTCTAGCACTGTCACCAGTAGCACAGCAGCACATGACCAGCAGCAGCAGTACCAGGCGCAGCAACAGGACAGCAGGTGCTCCCGCCGCCTGGCAGTGCCCGTGCCCTGTGCTCCGCTGTCCAAGCATGCCAGCAGCAGCCTCGTGGGTGGTGGTGGTAGTGGTGGATTGGTTGGTTGACTGGGTGGGTGGGTGCAGGAAGGTTGGTTGGTTGGTTGAAAGGTTGAGTGGCAGTGATTTTTCACATTCATTCCCTTGCAAACTGTCAAGGGTTTGGATTGGATCCCAAAACACCAGTGACGTATGAGTCTCGTTCAATCCCATCCCCATATCAAGTCAGCGTGTAATGACGAACAAGTCACATGTGCCCATGAGGCCCTTGGGATGAGCCCTGGTATGAAGAGGTGGTGCATAAAAGTTACAAGAACAGAAGCAACAAGACCATAGTTAATGCCGAGTAGAAGCAAAGACCACACACGATGGGCTCCAGACACCACAAAGCAGACAAGTCAGCCCAGAGATCATTCCCATCACAGATTATATCAAATGTGCTTCTCAACCGTTGTCATGGATATATCATTATTTGTGAATTCTATTTCTTTAAAGCTTATTTGTGAAGAAACACTTAATAATGAATAAATTTGTTTTCTTCAATCATGTAACCCTTTGGGGGATATAATCCAGGACAGTTATTTGAGAAGCACATTTAAAATATACATATGTAAATGCAGAACTGATCAGTTTTTAGAATTATAGCCCAATTAATAACCCTTTAGCAAGCACTGTACAACTGGTTTTGGTGATGTCAAACTGAAAATTAGCCAATAGCATTCTCATTACAGGATCAACAGGTCCCACACACAATAATATACATACATATAAAACATATAAACATTATCTGAAATTATTTTGGAGGCTATGTGCAAAAAAGTTGTTAATGTTTGGGAAAAACTTGCTTTTAAGGATTATTCATCACATTTATCAAGGTATAACCTCAAAATAATTATAAGACAATCTGTAGAAATAATGTTATTGGATATTACATAAAATTTCATTATATGAGAAAATACTCCCATATGCAAACTGACCAATACCTCAATTATCATGGACATTTTTTGAGTCAACTAAATAGTTACATCTAATAACAACTACTTTACCTGCTTTGAAATGCCATAGCCCGCAGCCTCATGCACCACCACACAACTGATAAATGAATAAATCCCATCAAGGGCACTGCACTATCACTTACCATGAAGGACATACAGCCATTACTACACATCTCTGAATACCTGTTATGCCATAGTCCAAGAGCATGAGGATAGAACGTGGCTATATAGGCGCTGATAGAGGCTTCACAGACAGGAGTTTGCTGATCGGTGGTACTGTATCCGTATTACTCTGAAATTATTCCTTGGCTTTGATGTTTTAAGTTTACAGAGTCGCTCAAGGTAGTTAACCATCTACAACATTGGTTTATATTTCATCACTTTCTGTATTTAATTATATTGTTCACCTTATGTCCACTGTGACTTAAGACTTGTGAGTTATAATTGTAATGAACACATCACTGACGACTGTGATGCGTTCTTCACAATCTCACCTGTATCTCCATAGAAAATAACACAGTAAAACTCAGAAAAAGATGAAGGACATACCGACGTTTACGACGCTTAACTTCCTCGAGGGTCTGTAAATGTGAACATCAAATGACTTTGTAAACATTATAATTAGGAAATTTCTTGTTATATTCTAGTCTGTGTACATCTCCAATCAGCAAACAACCTTAAAATAGCTACCCGACATAACCTGGCCAGGTCTAATTCACTATCCCCTACATACTAATAAGCTACTACCCAGTTCAGTCAAATGTTTTTGTCCACAGCTCATTCATACACTCCTTGATGCAGATAATTTATAGAGTATGACCTCTGATGGAGGGTGATCAGCTCTGCACAAAAAGGCATAAAATACTTTGCAGGACCCTCTCCAAGAATGAAAGTTGCCTGACATAGCAAAGGCTCTAGTAGCCCCAAAAGACTATTGCATTAAAGCTAAAAGCATCAGGCTAAACATTTATAGGATTCAACCATTCTCCACCAAATACTGCACTGAAGAATGCTTTAAGACGTGGGGGAGGGGGTTGGTTCTTTTCTCTGTTTCTACAGAACATGACATATAAAGTCTCAGCACAACTTTTGCTGAGGTACATTTTAACCAAATCTACCCAACATCCATGGATGAACTAAGTCGTCAAGTTGTAAATAAAGTACATTACCTTAACCACATGCCCCCTTTTTGACTACTGCATTACAGCCCCCTTTTAATATATAAAGGGTTCTCTTATAATTTCTGTGAGGGTACAAAGTCTTAAGGGCATACATGCACAAGCCACACAAAAGTATAACCCTAGGCACGATGGGCACATGTGTTTCTTATTCTTTTTAATCAATTGCAAATTCAAACCGTTTTATTTCTTCTAAAACTTAAGAATCGGATACTGTACAGATAATCTGCCAGGCTGGACTAGATCTCAGGAAGAATATCACAATAACCCACCAATGGTTTCCTTGACAATAATGTTAAAACGTTATCATCTTGTTTCCATATTCGTCAACAATTCAACATTAACCCCTTTAATAAGGTGCTATCTAATCACACTAACGGATGAACCAAATAAGACGAGGAAAATATCACGAGTTTACTGCATTACAGTGTGAGTTTAATACACACGGTTTCATTATTAATTTGTTCCTTGGAATGCACTCGGAACAAACACATCAAAAGATACCAATTCCATTTATCCCCAATTCAAATATGGAAATGAAGAGAATCAACCCCTCAACATAACTGAAGTACAGGTATATTTCAAAGATTCATCACACACAAGCCTGATTTTCAGTCAGAATCCCATTTCTCTTCACTCGTTTCAATTTTCTGCAACTCGTCTCCAGTTTTCAAGGTCGAGCTCATTACCACTGTCCTAAACTCATAACAAACCCCTACACTTCATATAATCCACATCTCCTCTTCCTATCATAAATCTTCATCTCACACTCATCATCTTCCTATTCACCAATGCTTGTATAGCACCTCCAATGCCTCTTCCTTGCATTACTCTGTTATCATGTCCAGCTCCTGCCTGCCCCTTGGTACCCAGTACATCAACAGGTAAAACACATCTCATAATCCAAATGTCTGGTGCTTTATTTCCCCCACAGAAGCCAATACTATACAAGAGGCTTTCATTTTGTTTTATTATCTACAGCATGTACTTAAAACACACAAACTCACATATGTTACAGAAGATGGAACTTGTTTAAATGTGTAAATAGCAAGTGGTCATAATCTACACACCTGTATCAAAAGTTTAAGTTCATTTATCAAACCTGTACCACAGGTTAAAGACCTTCCAAGTCATTTGGAAGCAATATACCCCCTGTATACTGTACATCCCTGTACTAGAAGCACAAGTTGCAACACATGAGGCAATAAGTTGACTGGCCTTGGTTACTGATAGGTTAACCTTGCTTTGCAGACATGAATAAATTTTTACTCCAATATTGGTAATTTTCCTATGTCATACTAACTGCACATTTAAAATCTGTCACACATTCTAAAATCCAGTTCTTCAATGACTGCTGCTTCCCACTTTTCTCAGTTTCTTCCGATATGTTAGTCTTATCTCGTATCCCAGCTTTTACTAGGCTACTCCGATTTCTCCCGTCTATTATTCCCTAGTACAGTCTCACCCAAAAGTTTGTTAACTATCCCAGCCAGCTATTGCTGCACTGCCTGCTTCAGATGTTTGAAACTGCTTCAGTACCAACTAGAACACGAAACCGATACAAATGAACCTAAAGGTTCAACGTAACAAACTCAAGTTCGTACATCTGAAGCAGGCAGTGCAGCAATAGCTGGCTGGGAGAGTTAACAAACTTTTGGGCGAGACTGTACGTACTCAAACTCAGTGTTACTCTCATTCTTGCCAAGTCCTTTGCATCTACTCCCAAATTTCAAAGAGGTAAAGTTGTTACCAAATGACTCACTTGTAAGCCAGACAGTAGCAATAAGCAAGAACCTACAGTATTTGTGGTTTTAAAGCACAGGTGTTGGTCTCCCAGACATAAAAATGCAATGACGAATGGTAAAAAATAGATTAGATTAGAGGCAGAACAAGCGAATGGTCTCTACAGCACTCCAGGGGGGTCCTCTAGTCAACAATGATGGGTCCTATGAAGATAATATCTATGTGCTGGCATACGTAATTTATATTTATCATTCCTATCCACTTTGTATACTGTGAACACAAGTTGAAAACACTATATGAGCAAGTGTGTTTAAAACATATTTCTCTTTGTTGTTTCAGCTGTTCCCAGTTACTTTTGATGCTCAGTCTACCCCACACTCAGGTGAGAGGAAAGTACCGGTAATAATAACAGATAAATAGACAGCTAGATACACCTATCCACCATGCTAGTTATAGATAGGAAGAACAAGATCAAATATATTAATCTCCCATATATGTCATCATCATTTTAAGGCCATTTTCCATGCTTGTGTGGGTTAGTCGAGAATACGTGATGTTATGGTGTCCTGGTTGCCAACAGGTAAATTTAAAGTAAGTTTTATGGCTAGATGCTCTTTCTGTCACCAACCCACTTTTACAGAGTGAGAACTGAGCAATGTATGTATGACTTAAAAAATTATAGTGCTCAGTTCCTAATCTGTAAAAGTGGGTTGGCATTAAGAAGGACATCTAGCTGTAAAAATTTCTTTATATCTTACAGCTGATTCATATAAAAAATTCATTTCACTTTTCATATACAAATAAGAACTATGACAAAAAAAAAAAAAGTTTCTTCCTTATTTTGTTCTTCCCCACCTTTTTCTCCGCGTAAACAAATATTACTTTTCTCCGAAGGCTCAAGTAACAACCAAATGCTTCTCAAATATAATCATTCAGAGTTTTTGACAATAATACCATTTTGGTTAATCCACGTAACTGTTACTCTTGGTCATTGACTTAGACTTGTTTCCAATGCCATCTACCCATCCCATCCATTAATCCACCATCAATCAATCAGTCAATCCAGTCACCCACTATCTACTTGTTGCTCAGTGTAAACCACCTGATTGAAGTTGCTTTAGTTTTGTTATATTCTGACTAAAAAACAGAATGGTGAATGTGAGGTGAGGAAGACTTGTTAGGTAGAAGGAAAGCTACCTGACGCAGTAATGACATTCAAAAAGGCTATAAAGGTAGATGTATTTATATGTGTGTGTGTGTGTGTGTGTGTGTGTGTGTGTAAATGAAGCTGGAGCTGGAAGGTGGTGGGCATTGGTAACATGTTCACACATAGATAATTCCGTGTTTTTTTCTTGAGTAAATAGGTCCAACAAATGATGGTCAATAACTTTGACAGGGTGTGGTAGAAAAAATAAAGTTATATTCTCTTAAAAACAATGGGTTATAAGAGGGAGGAGTTTAACATGGTGGATCTTGACAAATTATACAAATTAGAAAAGCTAAGTGAAAAAAAAACACTTTAAATTTACAATGCCGGATGAAATAACACTGAGGGTTAAGATTTAAAGTAATTGGGAGTGTTTTGACCTAAGTAAGAATTGTATAATGGAGAATGATAATAGGTAGACCAAATAAATAAATAAAATAAAAGGGGAGTGTGTGACTAAACAACTGGCAAGTATCATCAAAGGAAGAAGTGTAAACTTGGACGTGAAGAAGGAACTCAAAGTGGTAGTAAAACGCTTTCTTCTGGTCTAACATATATCAGAGAATAATAGATTAGGAATGAAGAAGAATGAAGACTACCCACAATGAGAGAAGGAAATGTGCAACAAAACATCATGGAGAGAAAAGAAGCAAGGATATGGGGGTTTATAGGGACATGTCTACTGAAGAATGAGGAAATGCATGCACGCACGCACGCACGCACACACACGCACACACGCACGCACACACGCACGCACACACACACACACACACACAAAGTAATCTGATCCCAAATACTCTTTCTGTAACATTACCAATTAATTACAATAACAAGTAAATTCCTTACACCACTGTGACTAAGTTTATAAAAGATGACTGGGAACAAACCAATGATCAATGCCTTTGGAGATTTCAATAACTCTATGAAATACTAATTAATGAGGACTGTAGCAATGACCTGTGTTCCAGGTCATGGTGGCTAGTATATGAGTCGAGTAGATAAAGATATATGGGGATGGTCGACTTTTCACAGGCTGCTGGAAGTTTATGACATGAATGAAAGATGTGTGGCAATGACCAATATTTCTGGCAATGCTTCTTGGTTTGTAACAGTTGAGCACATAAGAATGTATGATAAAGGCAATTGTTTCAGGCATTCTGGAATGCACACCATAGCTGAATATATTATAAAGATGTATAGTAATGGAAGTGTCCTGAGGAGGGGGTCTGTATCTGCAGCCCAACATGAATTGAAGGAAGCGGTATGTGTCATCATACGTACAGATGATGACACATCTCGTATACAGTACATAGCTAGCAGAACAGTTACTACATTTATGAATAGCAATGTGTCCCATTTAAATCCAGTGACAAATTCAAACTAGCTGCCTGATGACATGGTGGTGATAATCAATAGCATCCCTTTGAACTTAAAGTTATGTGTGAAACTTCTGTTGTGGTCCGATCTTTCCCCTATAGTGTTTAGTTGAAACTATAGGTTGCCCGTCTCCCTGACGCAGCTGCACTTGTCGGAAATTTGCAAAAAGTAATTAATTAAGTTTGAATTTTTTGCGGGGGCTTATGATCCTGTTGATTGTAAGGCGCTACTGACAATACATACTGTATTTGCAATAACTGTTGCTGTTACAGTTGTCATAAGCAGTAATTTTGTCTTTCTTATTGGACTCAAAACATGTTTCTTTGTTGAGTAATAGAAAATTTATTTCCTTTAAAAAGGCTGGCACACTAGAATAATTTAAAACCAATTATTAAACTATCAACTGATCTTCAGGTACTGTGATATAAAACAATATAAACTATAAAAAGCAGAGTTGTATGTAATAATTCTATCACAATTCTGTCACGGTGATAAAACTTGTTCGTATAAGAAACAGATCTTTTGCACACGAGAAGAAAAGCAACTTGGGTATTTAGGAAATATATGGGGATAATTTCTGTTTGTCTTAGCACTTGAATGTCAGTCCATCTTTGTCTTGTTGCTCCTTCACTAGTATGTCTCTTTTTTCCTTTGAAGTAACTACAGTATATAAAAATGACGTACAACACATCCTCTGAACTTTAAAACAATTCTGGAAGATAGGGATAATTTTATTTTATACTGTATTACACTGCCCAAAAACATTAGCCGGTCTTGTGCGTTCATATATCAACTGGCGCCAAAAATTCTCCCAACTTAATTTTTATTCCTTGTTTGTTTGGTTTTTGATGTTTACTAATAAAAAAAAATGATAACCTCCCAGAGTACGTAGTAGATAATAAACATCTAATCAACACAGCCTCCTCCTCCTCCATTAATTATTTCTTCTTCCTCACCACTTTCTCTATGCCTCACAGATTTCACACATTTTTAGATACACTTATACACTTCTTACTTCCTTGTTATAATGCATTTTACTCCACTACAAGTTATGTGTTCTTGCTTATTCTCAAGTTATTCTATATCACTTTTTTAACTTCATTTTTAGGCATAACTTCTAGAAATATAATCTTTATCACCTGCAAGCTTCTTCAAAACACCACAAACATCGTGTTCTTTTTCTGTCGCCTTACCATCCCCATCTAAAGTCACCAGTCTCCTATGTACCAACTACCAACCCATATCAAATGTCTCTAAACTCATCACGGTCTTCCAAAATTGGTTCTAGTTTATCAAGACAGATCATATACGAGTTCATAACTTGTAATTTTTTAGAAAAAAAGAAAAGAAAAAAGTACAGCAGCAGTTCTGATGAAGTCCAACAACAGATACAAGATAGACAGTCCTCACAAGGTTGCCTTAGGTCTTGTTCAAACAAGCTAAAAGTCTTATTTCAGGAACGACTGACAAGCTGGCAAAATTGTCTTTTTTTCAGTGAGCAGGTAACCAGTATGTGGCCTGAGATGTAATGAACAAAGAATATAAATCCAAAAAAAATTTCTTTAGGTTTTCTAAACAGTAGTAATGATTTAAGTCCATAATGTATTGGTTATTAACACACATACTAGACACCGAGAGTTTGAAATGATTTTTGGAAGCAGCAGAGGTTTAATTTACAGCCCCTGGTGACCACCACAAACAAAGAAACAATCCACATGACTTGTTAACTCTCATGAATTATGCACGTAGTGCCATAAGGAACAGTTCGTGAGGACAACTTTTCATTACAACTTCCCAGTGAGTTGGCATCCAACATGGCAATAAATAGGTTTGGTAATCTTGAACCTTCATATGACAAAGCCCTTTGGAGCACACTGTGGCATGTACTGTACCGTTCTGATAACTTTGGCAGATATTGGTTATCAAATGAGTATCCTAGTCATGAAAACAGAATAATGTCATCAAGCTCAAGTGTAACAATTCTAGCATCTTGTTCAATTAGTAATATATTGTACTAAACATTTTCTACCAGGTTAACCATGAATCTGACATAGTTCAACTATTGCTAACTTTATGACAACTTTTTACCTAAAATACCTTCACATGATCTCCCTCCTGCATAATACAAGTATTGTAAAAACAACCTCAACTCACTGCCTTCATATAACCGAAAACTGGAAGTCAAATACATACACGGTCAATGTGTGGTAACACTGCTGACCCAGCATGTGTCATATCCAATTTTGAAGACCTTTTTGTCATCATCTGGTTTAAATTCCAATTGAAGTACATCCTGATAATCAAGGTATTGGTATATGTGTTTGGCTTTATTCCTATTGATTTTTATGAACAAACTCCTCTAAGGACATGTGAAGGCTGGTTACATACCTTGTGAATGCGTTGACGTTAAGGTAGAATCACTGCTGGTTCCCGGGGTGGTGTTCGACTCCTCCCCAGTGTCTTGACTTGCACCCTGGAGCATCAGCATTGCATCAGCTACACGATTCTATAAACAACATATCCAATTATTACACCCACACACACATACACACTGCAGGCATACTCTAAACTACACATTTCTCTAAGTAACAGTTAATACAATCAATTTCTCAACACAATTATACAGTAGTTATACTTACAAGGACATAGTTCTTCATTATACTAAAACCTCATATTATAACATACAAACATCTATATATATGGCACTCATATATGAAGCTACATTTTTCTCTAAAGAAATAATACAACCATCCAAGCAGCACTTAATGTTAAACAATTCTATACATATGGAAGTCTCCCCCAGATTCATCCTCCAATCTTGATGGTTTGCATTTGTGATCCCTCCAAATTTACTGTATCTTTCCTACCCCACTAAAATAGCCTACTACATGTATACTTCCAAAATGCAATTTGCACATACAGTATAAGGTACTGTATAAGTATGCCACAATCACACTTAATTCTTTAACATACAAGATAATTTCCAACAAAAACACCAATCTATTATAAACAAAGGTGTCGTCATTTGCAGCTCTCTTCAAAAGATTCAATTCGTATCATCCAGATAATGTCGAGTGGCAGATAAAAACCTTGTTTTATGGAGAGTAACTTCGTCGCCAATACCCTACCTACACATGGTCTCGGCACACTGTAAGGCAGCATAACATCACACATAAACACTGAAATCTACTTTAAAAAGTTTATTCTTTCACGTCATTCATCCAACTTCCAGTAACTTATATTTGACAGACATTATAGCATGTAAGATGGTCTGAAAATTCAATCTCCAGGGGATTTTCTCTCAGCCAAGACATCAGCTGGATGGCTCCTGGTAGGAAAAATTTCAAGTTAGAAACAACAAAATAAGAAATCAAATAACATCAAGTAAAATAAATAGCAAAATCTTATACCCACTGATCAATCATAAACACTGCTTCTGTAACTTTACACTTGTTTACTCCTGGAGAATGTTCTATTGCATTATCAATGTGATTCTTGTTAGTTCATCCTGTGGCAAAAAAGGTCTTAGAATGAATTGGGTTATTTTCAAATAATAGCTGACAAATCCATCCTCTGAATGAGAATTCCAAAATGACACTCTCCTTTCGTCGTCATTCGCCTCTTTCACCATTATTTGGCTATTTTCCATGCCTCTATGGATTAACCATGATTAAGAGAAAGATGCCATTCCTATCGCCAACTTGAAAATGCACTGTACAGTTTTTGAAACGAGGATATCCACAAAACATTGACCCGTAAATAAGGATCTCAAGCTGACACAGTCACTCTGTATATCAATGTTCATCAATTTAAATTCCTAATTGGTGCTGTGGTGTTATTCCATTTTGGCTGTGTGTATGTGTGTGCGTGATGTGGGTATATTTGGTAAATGTGACTAAGAGAAAATGGATTGAGGGACTCATACTGAGGCACAGAGCACTGTGACACTTCAAGCCACCATTTTTTTTATACAAAATAAACTTTGCTTCAAGATCCTATACAACATACCTGCAGCTAGAAATTAGTGTGAATGGTACCATTAAACCATGAAAAATTTGAGAGAACACTCTCTGGAATCATTATCAGCCAACCACTTCCCTGGTGTGAGTTTTATGTATAAGAGTACTGATTACCTTTGTGTCCTTAGACAATTTGTTGCATGAGTAGCATGCTGAAGTGAGTTTCACAATCATAGAGAAAGAATCTTTCCTGTCTTCAGTTATAATGTTCCAAAATAACATTCTAGGAGCTGCCCAATACTGCATGCTTTCAAGGTTTTAGTAAAAAAAAAAAAAAAAAAATTGGGTGTCAGAATATGTACTGTACTGTACTTCTAAAAGTTTAGAAGACTCTACATAGTCAGTGATCTTATTACATGTAGCTAAACAAAATCACTTCAAAAGAATTTTTTCTTTTGAAGTGATCTATTCACAGGAGAAATATCAAATCAGCACTCTGGCTATAAGTCTACATATTTGTAAGTCTAAACCACTTGTCGGAAACCTGAAGATCCAAGACAAAGCAGTTCATGAGTTCAAAGTTCTAGAAAGAGGTCCTTGTTCAGTGAGATCAAGGAGCACAATAATCTTGCAGCGTAAATAAAGTCTGGGATATTACACTATCATCATGCATATGTACTATGGGGAGGATCCATGCAAAATATCCCAGAACAATTGGATGCTTAAACAACCCAAGCTATAAGGGGGCAGCCACTCACTGGAAGAATGTCAGTTCCCATGTGACCAAGTCAATACTCTAAAAGGACCACAAATAAGGCACTAGGATAAGACTATTATGGAGCAAATTGCTTCACACACTCAAAAGGGCATCCACAGTAACTGGAGAGTTTGCTTGCAGATAGTGTGGCCCTCATTCTGAGGAATTCCTACTGGGCACTCCAAATTCCTTGTACAGTACAGTACAGTATATTGTACAGTACTGCTTTAAACTCACAGAACCACCACGCTGAATAGCCCTTCACTTTGCCACACTCATCTGCAAAGTATCTCTGCAGCAGTAAGCTAGCAGACCAACACAGCAAGTAAGGCACAATAAATAGAAGACTGGTCACCACAGATTGCAGAGCACACAGGGAACTGCAGTTCTAAATTCCATAGCAAAAAACCACCTACAATGACATACTCTGGAAGACAGCAAAGAACTTGTGTGGGATTAAAAAATGTGCTTCCATCCAGACATATATCTATTTCCTCCATAGTGCAGCTGGAGCAAGGAGGGTAGCTTGGTCAAAGGAAACCCAGATAGAGGTAAGTGCAAACCCTCAGCTGTGAATATCATTTTGTTCTGATAGGGTTTGAAACCTTAGGATCATGAGGTGTCAAAACTGTGGAGTCACTGAATGAGATACCGGTAGGCTCCAGACTCACTGAAGCAACCCAAGACTCCAAGCTATACAGTACATTCCAGCTCCTCAGCATTGTGATCCAAAGGGAGAATACCTGTAGCATACTTAGCTCACATCACTCACCCAAGGAGCTTCAGGGAGTCTGTGATTTGTGATGTTCTAGGGTTTAAGTTATGAACCAGAAACTCTTGTTACTTAAAATACACACAACAAATACATATACTGCACCTGTATATAATTAAAAATGCAAAATAAATCACAAAAATATTTGAGGGGTGGTTAGACAAGGCAATATCCACTTGTATTCTGAAGTGGCAAAGTCTCTTAAACACAGTCAGCCAGAGATGATACCCTGTGTGTGTTTTGTTTTCATGTACAGTGGCAGTCGAACTTTGGTTCCCCATGTTGAAAAGGAGTCACAGGATTGGGTCTCTGAAATTACCCTGATGTCGTCTGGTGAATGTCTGCCGTTTTATCTCATTTAAGTCGATGCTGTTCATTTTGAGAAGGAGAGAACTTTTGACTTCGACTATACAAAAGCCTTTTTCCTGCTATGATGCAGTGGTTAAACAAGATACTAAACCTCTGATTCTTAGCATTCAGCAGCTAGTGGGTCAGCTCACCTTCTTGCCAGGACAATAGCCCACTGAAGGGTTGTTCCAATATCAACAAAGTATTTGACTGTGTGCTCACTTACTAATAAGTGCACAAGGGCTTGTGTACAAGGAGGAAACCAAATCCTCCACCCATAGTAATTTATATAAAGTGAATGCTATACCAACTGAGTGGTGTGCAAGTATGACTGGAGAGCTTGGTGCTGAAATATATATAGATGGATGATGCTGGGTTGTATGAAGTATTGGATAGACTATATGGAAACCTTGGGGATGTGTTGTGAACAAGGAATGCTACAGCAAAAGCAGAATACATTTGTTACAGCAATTAACGAGAATTAATGATACTGAACAAGGGAATAATCAATGCTGTCCTTGATTCCAGTCAACTTGCACCACATGGGAAAATTCTTCTAAATATGAAAATGGGGAGTGAGGGGTTCCCTTGTGAGGTTTCAGTGACACTAAGCACTTACTCAACTACCTTCACTTACCACATTTGACTCCTGTTCTACATCCCTGGTTTGTGGTTTCTCATTTTCGTGTTCATCAAGCGGTTCATCTTTCACTTCACAAGACCGTCCCCTGTCCTCATTTTCTGTCTCTTCTGCAAAAGAGGGAGATTTAAAACAACATACAATATGCACAACTCACCACAATACTGTGTGCTTAGTGTTAGAGACAACCTAAGGGGGTGAGGTTTGGTACTGTATTAGGTGTCTCGACTTTAGGACTTTGAGAATGTTTATCTTTATAATACAGTACAGTAAGTACTGATAATGAGAAATTTTATCTGAAGAATGTCTAGGGTATAAATGTAATATTTATGCATATTAATTCAACTTTTAATAAAAGTTGGTAGAATTATTACACAAATTAAACAACATTCAATTTAGAACTGTAATGTTCCATGTTGGAAAAATCTACCCAGAAGACACTTGAAATTCAATAGAAATTCATCCAGAATCCTGAATTAATTCCTGGTCATGAAGTATGAAAAATATGATGATGTGTTTAGCTCTTACTTAGTTGTGTAGACCTGGGTCATGCCTTTAAAACTTAGTCTTCTTGAGGTGTAGTGAACGTAACAACTGGTCCTTTTTCCGCAGGCATAGTAAATTACATGGTATTATACACACACACTATGGGCTGGTTAGGTTATGTTTGTCACAAGTTACTTACTCATATAACTTGGTCACTGCAACATTTTACATACTCCAAAAACCTAATAAAACATTCAGCTATGGCAATAAAATATAAAAACTGCTTCTATTCTCAAGCCAATAGAAAAACTTGAATACCAATTTTAACAAGTCAATCATTCAAAAAAGTCTCTCTTGCAGTTCCATAAAATCTGGCACAACCAACTAATATTACACGCACCATGTTCACCATGAAGGCTTTCCGAACTGTCGTGTGATGCTGTGATTTTACGTCTCTTGGAGGATGGCGGTGTACCGGGTTCAGCTTCCTCATCTCCCTCCAAGCTGAGTGACTGTTCTCGGGAGTCCGTTAGGGATGATCTTTGTCGTGTAACCTATGGGTAAAGTGGGGTTGTTAATTACCAAGAAACAAAACTGAGATATCAATTCAGGCAACAGATCACTTAACCCATGAAGGCAATACAGTAATGTGGAAACACAGAAATCACAATAATGATAAATGATCAACATGGCAGGAACACAGGCTTGAAAGTGGAGATGTGTCATGGCAATATTCCCAACTGAGAAATCTGTCATAAGTCTTTAGATAAAACCCTACCAGTGGTGGACAGCAAAACCTATGCCAGTATTTCTCTGGCCAGAAAATTCATAAAAATAAATTTAAGTTCCACCATAAGTAGACGACAATAGGCATACAAATTGTCTGTAGATGGCACCCTTGGCCAAAATATATCTAATTGAAACTCAGCTAAAAAAAAAAACACTCCATAGCAGCTACTGTGCACATAGCCCCAATGCCAATTATCATATACAGTACTGTACAACCACCTACTGGTAACCTCTACTTTGTCTCTTCCTTGGCTCACAGTGAATGAAATTCACTTGGTCTTGAGACTATTCCTACAGTTTACTTTCCTGATTACACAATAGCTTTTTGCATACACAACAGGTCAAGTTTTGCGACTGTACTTTACCATAGAGGACACTGTCCTAGCCAAGCTAAATCTAGGATCAGATCCATGGCCAGAAATTAAAACACTCAATGATTAGATGAACTTCTAGACTGATATATAACAAGACAGGAAAAGAAAATGTGAATGGCTAAAAAAGTTCAGGTATTCAGAATGAACTCTTTAACACTCTCACACACCATGACTTGATATCTGCAATAATTTTTAGTCCCGCCCATTTGGCACTGATGCCATTATTGTAACTAAACTAAAATAATAATAATTTTGATTGACACGAGAGATTTGGCGAGTCACTCCCTGAACCATTCTCCCTTATGGTAATCCAACACTAATACATCATTAGAAATATTTCTTCTCTCTTCTCTTTTTAATAATTCATTGTTTTATGTAAAAGAACAACCAATTTTATACATAGAATGTACAGTAGCTAAAACAACTACAATATCTGTGCAGGTGGGGGTCGACATGCTCCGAAATTTTACGCGTGACTAGTGACAGCCCTCGTATACCAAAATTTATAGTCCATGGTCTCATATTGTTTCTCACAAAGTATGCACAGAGTTGTTTTAGCTACTGTACAGTAGTTGGTTTCACAACTAGCCCCGTGTGTGGGAAGGGATGATGTTGCAAATACTGTACGGTGGTGTGCAAGTGTGTCAATGTACTCGATCTGTGAAGAATAAGAAAAATAAGTGTAAGGAATAATAAAAGGAAGAGCAGACATTATATAACTTCACAATTTCATTACTGTACATAATCCAAGAATACATACAGAGCAGCCTACAATAGTTCTTTGCTGTAAGCCAGATACATTTTCCTCAATGCTGCTAACAAACTTGGCTGCTGTGTTGAAAGTACAGTGTACAATGTAAAGAATGGTGGTGATCAATGCATCCGCAGCACATGAAGTGAAGGCATAATAAAAAACATTCAGAATCTGTGGTACTGTATGTAAACCTGGAATCTAAGGATATAAGATCATGGACAGAGTATGTACAGTATATCAAAACTAGAGAAGAAAATAAAACAAATGAAGATAAGAGATGAAATATGATGACATAAGGAAAGAATAAGTTAGGAGGAGCAAGTAACAATAATAAGGCAAGGAATGGGGTAACTGCAGATGAAGAAGCAATAAAGATCACGATTCTTTATAAGTAAGAACCTTAAGACATACCTAAGCTGGCAATAATGCTCTTCTGATGCATACTAACCTCCCCCCCCCCTCCAAATCCCAAACCTTATTAGTAATTATTTTGGGGAAGTAAACAAATCTGGGAACCCAAGAATAATTTTCAGCCCAGAAAACTTACCTGTGAACCAAGTGAGGATGATGAGAAGCGGGCACCATGACTAGACATCTCATCGTAGCTACGTGGGTTCTCTGCCAGTCCTTTTATCCTTAGTGATTCTGCAGTCTGAGTAAATATGCAGTATGGGTTATCTATTTGTCCTAACAAAAATATAAATAAAGTATTATTTATATATACAGTACTCAGATCTAAAATCCCCGAGACACTGTCAAAACTCCACTACTGTACTGACCCTGAGCACATCTTGTAGTCTGTCCTGGGAGACATTGACCTCCCCGCGGTAGATGAAGTCGATCACAGTCTTCAGGTCATCGATACGAATATCCTTGAGGATCACAATGGGATGTTTGCAAGGGTTTGCCCCAAACAAGTCCTGTAAATAAATGACGCATTCAGCTGTGAATAATAACATCAGTTACAGAAATAAAATAAATAAATATAAGCTCTTTGTTAACACACAAATCAATTACTAACAAAGTGTCTCTAGATTTCTCTTGAGATATTCAGAAGCACTGTAGTGAGGATACTGCTCATATACAACTTGGCTGTCCAGGGTAGTACTAACTAAATAAGATTCTTACTTCATCTGTTCAAAACTGTACAGAAGATTGGGTCATTTAGACTTTCTCAAAAGTTATGTTACAAATTCTTCAGTCACCTCTTTTACACAAATACTCTCCTCTCTTTCCTGGCACATCACAGATTTGTCTACAGAGAAGTACCTCTTTAAAACCTATACTCACTCATTAATCTTCAATGCTAAAGAAATTATTCTTTCCATTAAGCTCTGATTTATTAATAGCTCCTTCAGTGTACTTGGTGCAAGAACAAAAATATTACAACTTCAATGTCCTGTACCCTCTTCTAACCCATATGCATTACATTTCTGTACTGTATTGATACTGACCAGGGCTCAGTAAATCTAATTCTGCAGAGTGGATGGTTTCTAACTCGCTTGCCAAGGTAACTGACCTGAAATTCCAGTCATTAATTTTTTTTATCTAAACAACACAGATGCATGGCATTTAGCTGAACACAACACTATTTATTGTGACTTTACAATTTTGTGACGTGACTAAAAAAAAGAAAGAAAAAAGACAGGTCTGTAATGATGTAAATTACATCTCAGAGGACAGGACTCTCATCACTGATTCTGTGAGGACAAGTCACTCAAAAAATTGCACAGCAACACTGTTGTTCATTACTTGTTACATGCCTCAACACATTTGTGGAGATCTCTAACTTGGTCACCTTCAATAACCTTTTATTAGCAACAGTCACTGCTGGAACAAAGCCGAGTTGTTTGAAGATAATATGAACTTGCTTAATAGGTTTTATAATTAAAAATGTTAAATGTGGAACCAACTCTTGAGGCTTCAAACTACTGTACAGTATATCGAACCTGTACATGCACATTGATATAAAAAATAAACAACGAATAGTATTCTGACCTCTTAATTTCCTAAACAATTGACAATGACTCAAAAAAGGCACGTCACTCCTGATAAGATGACACTCGTCTGAAAATAAAATAAAACTATTGTGAGAACTTACCTTAAAGTAAACACTGCATGCTGACAGTACCAGCTTGTGTGCGTGTATGTAGTGACCATCGGTAGCCAGTGTGACGTCCACCAGGGCTTCAGAGGTCAGGAGCTCGGAAAACACCGTCACCAGGTTGGGCCGGTGGTTGTTCCAACGGAGGCAGTATTCAGACATTTTGGTTTCTAACTCTACATTACTTTCTGGCAACACAAGAAATTATCATGTTAATATCTTTGATAATATTCCTGGGAAATATACGAGTTTAAATAAAAATGTATATACAGTAAAGGTATATATATATATACAGTATTATAATTTAAGGAAGTTGTCTGGTTGCTGTGTACAGTATGTGAAGTGAGACCAAAGTGAGACATCACACTACTGAATACATTGCCATTTTTTTATTTTTAATGAAAGAGGAAAAATTTTCAGGTGAAAATACTTAACCTCAAATTCTTGATTATTAAAAAAATAAATAAAAATACGGGAAAGGGGAAAAAGGTGAACTCAGCAATGTGGTTAGTACAGTCGCTCAAGACACAATCTTTACAAAATTGTGTTAGACAATATGACACAACGGACGAAGGATTTTGACAAGCCCACCGAGACAACATGTCGCGGAATTCATTTTGAACCCCCCAGTAAAGTTATTTTTGAGCGACTGTACAACTCACTCAGCAACTGGTAATCAACCACCTTCTAATAATTGTAATGGTTCCTGAGGTGCCACTTTGTTGTAAGCTGTGCCATACAAGTTGTTAACAAGATTTATGTTGTGAACGGTATTCATTTATTTGACTAACAGCTGCATACACCATAAACGGATTATCATCATATATAAGAAGATTAATTATCACTAACAATGGACAACATTCACTAAAGGAACTGCATAGCTTTAATTAGAAAAAACATATTCCTATCCACCCCACTACAGCACAAAAAAAAAATCCTCTGGTATTCTCAGCCATGGTCGGGGGGTTTAGAGGGAGCCTGAAAAAATCACTACTGCATACTGTAGCCTCAAATACGGACATGAGTTACCAAAAAACAACAGGAAAAAACAAAACTTAGTGATTTGGCCATTAACATGAACAGTAATAATAAAAACTGTATCACAGAAAACACATACAGGCAGTACCCAGGTTACAAATGAGTTCCGTTACTGGGGATATTCTTGAGTCTAAAATATACCGAAGTTGAAAAAAATATAAGTGTCAACACCCATACACTCTGTGATCAACATTAAAAAAAGGTCAAATAAAACTAAACTTAACGAATGGGAATCAAAATTTAAGAGACAAGATGATGGACATTGCTAAGTTATCCTTGTTTGATGCAGGGAGTTGTGTTCCTAGAGAAGGCCAGTACAGTACTGTGCTGGTATAAGTGAAACTGGTAAAAATGATGGTGGATTCCAAAGTAGATTATAAACAGGGTTATACAGTACTCCCAGTCACAGCCCAAGTCCTCCATTTGATGTTGTTGTTTTTTTAATGTTTATTCTCTATTTGTGGATTTGTTATAGGGTACTATATTACCTGTATAAGTACAAGAAGCAAACTACCAAATGTTTATTTACTAACTGCAACACTAGAATTTGTAAAAGTGCAAGACAAAACAGTACTGTAAAGCGAATAGATCTTTACAGACAATACTCTGGTATGACTCCTGGCTGCCAATGATATCACTGTGGTCATGTTAAAGGTATATAAAATTATAGCAAAAATATATTTCCAGTACTGTATGGTAATTAACCAGTTACTATATCACAATTATTGTACTGTACGTACAGTATATATAAATACCGAGACAAACAAATGAAAAACAGGATAAAACAATTTTGAAATAACATCATCTACTTTTACATAGTTAGTGTAACATAAGTAAATGAGGCAATTGATGAAAACTTATATTAATAATGTATTGGTAAAGTATTTGTTGTTTCTAAGCTGTATTATAT
Organism: Homarus americanus; assembly: GCF_018991925.1. Taxonomy (NCBI): domain Eukaryota; kingdom Metazoa; phylum Arthropoda; class Malacostraca; order Decapoda; family Nephropidae; genus Homarus; species Homarus americanus. Next base: position 2,710,707 of record NW_024713650.1, read on the forward strand.
AAGTGACTTTAATAAATAAATTCTCTCATCATTTTATCTTAAATATGACTGATCAATATTATGTAATTTTCTCTCCCAAATAATAAACATCCTATAACAGAAGAAGGCAGAGTTTCTACCATTATATATAAACTTATTTATGCTCTAAGGTGTGATGTACGGTAAGTACAGTACTGTTAGCATACTGAAGAATGTTTATTACTAACTACAATGCTAGAAATTATGGAAATGCCAAAGTAAACAGTACAAGGAAGAGGGCTGGATATGTATGATGTGTCTCCCCATGCCTCATACACATAAGAGATTAAAAGTACGACACACACATCTGTGACGAAACAAATGAATAAATTAAAAATAGGTTTACATAAATGATATCCCCGAAGGAAATTTTAAATAACTCACTATTACGGGTACAGTACTGTACTGCACAGTACAGTATACTGTACCATACAAAACATGTTTGATAAACATCATCCTGACTAGCTACAAGTGAAGTGACTATGGGTTAAAGATTATGACTGATAAGAGCTAGTGGACATTGGACCAGGAGAAATCCTGTCAAGATAATCTTAATATACTGTACTGTACAGTACGGTTTTTACACCGGAAAGTTATATGCCGTTGAAAAATAATAAATTGTATTTGGTGAAGACCTAAGTTTTCTGTATAACATCTTTGGAATAAACTTTGATCGCACTATCTCAAGAATCGTGTAATCCAATTTTTACATTATTTGCTTCAAAGATACATGACAAAGTAAAAAATAAGTACGGTATTCCTCCTTAGCAGCTATGAGAAGTCATCGGTTGCCAAAAGCTGCTAATTTCTGTATTTTTAAACTAAATAACATCCCCTTCATAAATCTGAATATTGTTAACACTATTGGCATTGTATGCCAATTCCGTTCAGTGGTTCTGCAGATAAAGATAAAAATAAAACCTTGCACCAGGCTGTTATGAAACCAACAACAACTTACAATTCATGTCAGAATCCAGTGGAATTCTTAACAACTCAGGGTCCTATAAACCCAGGGTGCTGGTAAAGAATCAAATGTAACATTACAGTATTTCATCAACTGTCTTCTTCACATACAACTCAACTAACATGAATTGCATTTATTCTATTTCCTTTACTAAACAGCAAAAACACCTAATCAATGTAGCAGGAGGTTGCCGGGTAAAATCCCTAGACTTTACACTGAGACCATGGCATCCTTTTTCCCCCACAGCTGTCTACATCCAGGTCTCTGAGGTGAAAACTTAAGCAGCACATGACTCTTACTGTACTTGTTGATCCCTGCCTAACCACTACAGGCTGGCTGATTACAAACCTTCTGAAGGAACTCATCAAGGTCTCCTATGGGTATCTGTTCTCTATTGGTTTCCCCAAATGCTTTTTGTGTTATATGAGTAACAAGATAAAAAAACCTATGACCCTGGATGATGGTAATCTATTCTCTAGCTAATTATATATACAGTACTTATGCCATCCCCACTTCTGTCTTAGTCTCCCAGTGACACTTCTTGTACTTACTGATAAAAAGTTTAAACAATATTTTTACAGCTTTAGTTATGGTATTCCTACTTCTCAGTTAAGCCTAAACTTTAAAGTAATATTATGTACCAAATAAGTCCAAGAGGCTAAAACCGAAACAACAATGATGAATGAGAGTTTAGTAGTCATCTAAATTTCATGTGTCATATCTACATTTTAAGGTGGCCAAAATGCAACCCAACTGTATTTATTCAAGTTAAACTATCCACAAAACCTGAAGTGACACACACAAGAACACCCACCACAGGAGTGACAGGGTATTAAAAAGGTTACGCTGTATGTCAACTGTTAAGTTTTAATGCTGAGTGAGGCTCCTTACCACATCTACTGTTTATAAATATTACAAGTACAGGTACGACAAATGAATAGCTGATCGGGCAGGATCTGTTGGGTTGATTCTGTCAATATTTCAATAAAGATAACTTACACATTTACTATTGTTATGAGTCAAACTACCGGTATATATTCTTAGTCTGCACATAGTTACAAGGCTGTACAGAGCTTCTTCATTGTTAATTTATAATAATGTGTCAGTTATATTACCTAATGTTCCCTATGTTATCTGAAGTGAAAAGGAATAAAGCATGTGATAATTTTACTAATGACAAAGATAGTCACCACCACTGAAAGGCTAATTAAAAGGCTAATTTGAGTTACTGGTACTGTACTGTGTATTACTCACACACAACTGTTACACTAAACTACACTGTACAAGATAAATATGGGAACACCTGAAGATTTGACATCCAAGCTTAATTCACCCGATGATTAAACACGCTAACACTACCTGAAGGGGTTATGCTAAGCTAACATTAGGGTATTTAACTTCAGTCATCAGGTGAAATAAGTTGAGGGTGCCAAGTCTTCAGGTGATCCCAAACAGTAATATAAAATTACAAGCAAAGCCAAACTACTTTAATTACAAATTCAACACTTTACCAATTTTAATATATCTTCAAGAAAAGGAACAGTCATGTATTACACTTTTACACTATAAATCAATTACAAGTACTTATACCATATTTATTAATTTTGTATGGGAAGGAACTTGAATTTATTGCAATATAGTACTGTACGTATAATAATTCAGGAGCGGTGTCGTGTAATCCTTCAATTTTTATCTGTGTTTCCATTAATGTAAGTTTCCAACACTAACTAAGAAGAAAAACTATTCCAAAATTATGAGAACACTTTAAAAATATTAAAGAAGATCACCAGAGTTATCCACATACCTAAACTAAGCCTGGATAACTGTAAAGCTGCTAGTACATAATACAACATAATTAATAACTAATCCTAACCAAACTACAGTATAAAGAAAATAAGTGATTGTGTTATCCTCGGAGTTATATAAAATTATAAAATACACTGTACTGTATGGTATGTTGTTTACCTTATAAAACTGAATGTTGTTCTTAACCACAGTGTGTTTTAGGGTACTTTACATGTGATGAATTCCCAATAAAATCAATCAGTCAACCAAACATTAATTCTTGCTCAGTACCAAGTACCTAACTTATCCCCAACAAGGATCAATAAACTCATCACACAAACAGTTATTTGCCTAGTTGTATCTCCTCTACAGTGCATGTTCCTACAACAACTTGGCAAAGGCTCCCCAAAATATTTATGTAGCTAATGGTTCTCAACACCTCACCTAACAGTTCCTTAATCACTTTGGCATCTGGCTCCTTGATTGCTTTTAAACTAGGGATTTAAATCTTTCTTATACTGAAAATTACACAATTCCATTACCCAGTAAATGAGACATGTGGAAATTATTCAGTCAAGACTCAAGAGTTATGTAATAGCTACAGAAGTTCAAATGACTGGTACAGGTACAGTACAGTACTGTATTGTATTGTATTGTATTTCCAAATTCTTAGTTAATCAATTTAGTGGATTTAGCGGTTTTACTAAATTTGATGAAAAAATTCAGACTTGCCAAGCCTGTGACATAAACCATTACATCAAACCTCAATAATCTAATGAGTATGTGTAGTTTGTATTTACGGAGTGCTTGTGTCCCCGAGGGTATCCTTAATGAAAAAAGGTTGGATACAAGGAAAATTTGTTTTAACAGACCTGGCCCACAACATATCCTTAGACAGGATTTTATTTTACACAGAGTTACGTTTAGTTACAAGCCAGGGTACACTGATACGCATACTCTGCCTTGTACAGTTCAGTATATAATATCGACGAGCACCAGACTAGGCCAGAATCTATAAGACAACCAGCAGTATTGTAACAATAAATAATTTACTGTGCACCAATAATACCAGAATATATCCAGCTCACAGTTACAAACTACTGTAATTCTTTTTCAGGTACACACACGGTTGCCCTCGTTCAAGACGGTACGTGTTTGCTTGTTGAGTTACACTACAAGACTGGAGTATGTAACATACACAATGATGTTTATTCACTTAAGAACAGTGACCAATGTCCTCCCTGACAGTTTACTGGTATATAGTGTACATGGATAAATTATGAGCTCTCTTTAGGCATTCATTAGTCACTTGAAAAGTTGCACAAAATTAAAGTTGTAAATATTAAAGCTAAATCTGCAATGACAATAAACTCAATAGGTGTCTGTGAAGTGTTGTTCGCTATCACTTGTACTGCACAATGAACCATCTATAGGTAGTGTACTGATAATGTATTGGAAATTTTTTGTCATTAATCATATAATTAAGGACATGATCCAACATGCCATATTCTCAGTTTTCTAACAGTGAAGTCTTAAACTGATTTCCAGACAGAGCAGCGAGTCACTTAAACAGCAGCTTTGAGCATCATTTCACATAACTGAAGACACTCACACAGTTATAAAGAAAACGATAAATTCCACACGATATTAAACATTTCACCAATTATATTCACAAGTTTGTTTTTCTGAGTCACATATTACCGGCGCTACACTACAGGTGTAGAAACTCACAAACTGTTACACACACACACACATCACAGACATTTTTCAAGTCTAGGATCTGTTGTCAATCTACTGATGATGCAAACACTTCTGCTTGTAGATGATCACATTATGAATATAATTATCTTGAAAAAACATAAATACTTCAACTTCTCCTTCACTAGATGTAATAACAACTATCTCAACCTGTGATAAAAGTAAAACAGAAAATCAAACTAGGGAGGGAGGGAGAGACACACAGCCTGACTGGACACAAGAGTATCACCAACTGGGATGGAGCAAGAGGCCAGAGGAGTGTGGCCCCGGCATGACTGGCGCTGCCACAGTTTACCCTGAGCGTCCCACACCTCCCTGCCCACCACTGGTACAAGTCAAGGCCATTACTCGCGCCCCTCCTCCAACATGCAACTGCAAGCAACCCAACAAACCCCTGCCCCACGCCACCTCCGTCCGCTCTCCTGGTTCACAAACCTGACTACCTGGTGAAATGAGGCGTCCGGGTGGTGGGATGGTGAAGGGGCGAGGTTGGTGAGAAGCTGGAAGGAGAGTGTGGGGCTGGAATGAGTCATTCACCGTCTGGGTTATGCTCCATTGCCCTCACCACCACCACACCAACATGCACTACCACCCGTCACACTACTAATTAAATTCATTAATTGACGGCTTTCCTAACTATGGGTCGCTCAAGCATTCAGCGGACTAACCCAAGAATTCATGCTATTAAATTTAAAAGTGGTGTTACACTTACCTGACTGAAAATTGTGGTTATCCTTAGAAATAAGAGATCTTACAAACAAAACATCGGTCACAGCCTAGACGGTCCCACCAAGACCTGCACTGCCACAGAAGAATATTATTGCTGAAATATTCCTAACAATTTACTTTATTTATGACTATTGTATATTAGATTTTAATACTAATTACCCCGACACACACAGTTGAAAAATCGAAATAAACTTAGATGGTATTTCTATGCAATATCGATTTTCATTTGACGCCAAGGTTCTGTGACGTCAGGAAAGTAGATGACGTCATGTAAACGTCACCATGACATCACGGAAGGGTGGTGAACATAACATCCTCTTAAAACAATGAAATATTTAATATTTACAATTTTTACCACCTCTGTACTGTAGATTTATATATATTATTAGTTTATTTTTATATAATTTAAACTTGGGCCCTTAAAATGATTGATAATCGTTTGCTATACAACGTCTGTACATTGGAAAGGTTGGTAGTTGTGTACCTTCAACGCAGTTTAAAACGTCCCTTATCTGTTTCAAGAAATACGCCTGTTCGCTATAAACAACGTCTGCGCCACATTCTTACTCGAGTCTGCCCCAGCTGTTACGTTATTGAGTAAGAGAGCTTTCTATACTAATCCTCCGGTAAGAATAGATAAAGGAAACAACATTCTCTTCTATCAACTCATGGATTACTTTCGTTGAAGCCGATTTTTCTTATTAATAATTAATCTCTTAACTCCGGGACTCTGATAGGAATTTATTGCATATGCAAGGCAAAGGTAAGTTGAATTTAAATATAATTTGATCTTATTACATTAACACTTGCATTATGTTATGGTTTTATAAGCTTGGTATGGAGAAGCTGAAACAAACGATTCTTATAATATCGTATGTTAATTTTTGTCTTTACTTACGTTTACTTTATCCCCTGATGCTACAATGCTTCTAATTGGTTCATGTAAACTAAGGCTTAAAGATAACACGCAAAATGCTGTCGAAGGTATCCTGAGACTCTAGCCTAATGAGTTTAATTTCCTTTAAGGTTAAACAAAACGAACATATGAAGCTTTATGAATCCAACATGAACCCGACAATGTAAACAGTAATGACATCTTGTGAGAAAACTGAAGAAAACACAATCTTTCACTCCTCGAAACTAAGCTTAAAACAAGTTAAAAGACCAACAGTTATTAAGTTTGACCACGTAAAGTAAATGGTAGTCCATGGATAAGTTATTTTTAGCAGCGGTTGGTAAGCCTGTCAAGGACACACTGGTATGACGGTAGAGAAACTACACATTATTATCCTTTTCTCTCTCGTATATCTCTCTCCTTCGTTCTCCTCCGCCTCTCTACTTCGTGGTTTTATTTTTCCTGTCACCCTCTCTGTTTTCTTGGTCTCTTTCTCCTTTACCACATATAATAAGTTGTCTCTCTTTCTCTCTTCTTCACCTTCAATAGCTTCGCCCCCTTCTCCCTCCCTCACACTAGATTCATTATCCTAATCTCGCTTCTCCCTCAATCCCTCTTCCTAACTCCCTCACCCTATTCACCCCTCCCCCCACTCTCATTCCACTCCCTCCCTCACTCTTACTCCTTCTCCCACCCTTACTCTTTTCCATCCCCACTCCCTCACCCCCTTTCATTCTCACTCACTCTAACCTTCCCTTACACTCCGACACTCTCCCTCCCTCCTCGCCCCTCCCACTCTAATCCTCTCACCCCACTCCTTCCTCCCCTAGACCCTCCCTCCTAATCCTCCTCTCACCCCACCTCGCCCCTCCCACACTCTCCCCCCTCCTGCCCCTCCCACCTCTTCCTCCTCCTCTGCCCCTCCCTCCCCTAAATGCCTCTCTCCTCCCTCCTCGCCCCTCCACTCCCAATCTCTACCCCCACCTCGCCCCTCCCTCTCCCGTCCCTCCTCGCTCCTCCCTCTATCTCTCTCCTCCTCCTGCCCCTCCCCTCTGCCCCCACCCCTCTCGCTCAACATCTATGGACATCAGGCTTAACATCTTTACAGGTACAGCGGTCAGAAAAAAACATGTGCTGTAGTCACTTGAGCAGATTAGGTTGCATTAGAGTTGGCTGGTGGTTAATCTTTAAAATTAATTAAGATCAATTCTTGGGAAATTAAAATAAGCTGGGGTGTCTAATTCTTAAGGTGAAATAAGCTGGGGCGTCTAATCTAAAGGTGAAATAAGCTGGGGTGTCTACTCTAAAGGTGAAATAAGCTGGGGTGTCTAATTCTTAAAGTGAAATAAGCTGGGGTGTCTAATTCTTAAGGTGAAATAAGCTGGGGCGTCTAATCTAAAGGTGAAATAAGCTGGGGTGTCTACTCTAAAGGTGAAATAAGCTGGGGTGTCTAATTCTTAAGGTGGAATAAGCTGGGGTGTCTAATCTTGACGTGTCACCCTATGCCTTTCAGTTTATATGGTTGTCTGAAGTGACATATTAACTCAACTCCACCTACTTTTCGCTTCCTTAGCAACCATCACAATTCAGAGGACGCTGTTGATTGGTTACTGGTTGCTAAGTGAGTCACGACACCAAATCGGTAAATTCATAATCTTTTTCTCGTTTCTAGTTTTTAATATTATGGAATTTTTCACGTAAAAAAATAAATTGAAATCTGAAATTATTAACATTGGTCCGTCTAGCTGAGTTATAGCAGAGTTCGCTAGACTAAGAAAAAACAGGGATAGACTCGCTAAACCATGACAACTATTGTAATTATGATTGTATTTAATTCGAGTCAATAAAGGCCTCATGGTGTGAAAGATTCAACACATTAAGATTTAAATAAAAGTCGAAATGTTGGATCTGGCCAATGATACAGTTAAACCGAAGTCATGGCTAAGTCAGAGAGAACATTCCATTAATTCAAGAGATTTTTTTTATAAGTTATCCGAACACCCGCAGTCTTACAAAAATAAAACATCTAGATTCTGAAGGACTTAGAAATTTATACTAGATTGCGTTCATTGCATCAGACGGATAATAACCGTCATTTGTGTTCTGCCTACCGGGAAATGCAACCGACAAAACATATTCTTATTAGATCTGACTTACAGCTGAAGAATGATTGTCACTTGTTTCTGCTTGTTGGAAAATGCACCGAGGCAAAACGCATTTATTCCCAACTCTTTAAAAAAATATATATATACCTGTATATATTCACGTCATTCTGTAATTCAAACGCGTCAGCTCAAGTGATTCCGTGTTCATACAATCAATCATTCAACACGTTAAATGTTTGCATACACTTACAGTCTGTTGAACATTCTTGTTAAAAGGCATCAGGGGCGGGTGAAACAGGAGGCAGGCGGGAAGGTGAAGCGGAGGGGGTGGGATTCAGGAGGTGCAGAATGAAATTGGAAGGAAACAGAGGTGGAAACAGGAGGTGGAGAAACAAGGGAGGTGGACGGAAATGGAGGTAGAGGATTGGGCAGGTGTGGAGGTGGAGGAGGGTGAAGCTTAAGGTGAAAGCGGAAGAGGGTGGAGAGGCGGGGAGAAAAGCACTCGTCAATGGCCGGTCTTGTACTCTCGTGGTTCTAGGAGATGGAGGGGGGGGGGAGGTGTTACAGGAATGCCTAATCTCCGTCCGCCCGTCCGTTTGTCTGTCCGTCCATCCAGTCGTGAGCCGAAGCAGTACTGTACAAACAAAGTAACTTCGAATCATAATAAAAATAACATGAATTTTGACCAAGGAATTAGGTGCATTTTTAACATCTTCAATTATAAGGAATATTCACCGTGTCAACCTATAAGAATCTAGTTAATACACTTTTTACATCAACAGTTAACACAACCTTTGAGAATTAACTCCCTCGCAGACTCTCAGATGTTCGTAAGTGTTGTTAATTCTTTTAGGCAACAGAGGCTCAGAGTACAATTGATGCCATTTTGGGATTCTTTAGTATAGGTATATATATTTTTCTTTAGTCGTAGCTGAAGCGAATCAGATCTAACCTCATTTCGCTAACGAGGAAATTTTAACGTAAGTATCTTTAAGACTTTGGGTTCTGGCCTGGGACAGCATACTTGAACTATTATACCGTAAGATATTATACTCGGGCGGGGGAAATGTCATCCCTGAGAGAGAGAGAGAGAGAGTTATAATACTAAGGCATCCTAAGGTCTTAATTCTATAAAAGTGTCACACTAAGACGCATCTAATTTCGGTAAAGTCTCACAGTAGGCAAATTCACCTACTGTACACATACTGGCCGCCATCTTTTACATAATAGCGTATAAGTCAGCTGGATACGCTTTGACATTCGAGGATAAAACTCAGCGTATGGGACCTTTGAGAATCCATCTTAGTGTCATAACTTCAGTGGATTAGTTAAATGTGTTCCCAATTCACGAGATAAGACGGGAAAGTTTACATATAGGAACCTTTGAGAATCCACTTTTGTGTTGTAGTTTTCAATGAATCTTTTAGCAGTGTTCTTGCGTGATCAATAAAGAAGAGAATTTCAACTTAAGAGCCTTTGAGAATCCTCCCTCGTGTCGTAGTTTCAATGAACCCCTTACAGGTGTCCTCATGTGATCACTTACGAGAAAATACCACCTTGCAAGCATCTGAGAAATCGGGTTTCAGTTTGTCGCCTTCACCTCCACAGTCAGGCATTCCACTCCGCCCTCCTTCACTAGCAGGCTACATGTACCTCTGACCTTTCTCTCTCTCTCTCTCTCTCTCTCTCTCTCTCTCTCTCTCTCTCTCTCTCTCTCATATATTACCTTTTTTATTTATTTATTTTTTATCTATTTCTTCCTCTTTCTCCTTCCTCAGTTTCAACTTCTCCTCACTCTCATCACAGGTTGTTAAGTCTTCATTATTATTATTATTTTTATTTTGTCCGTCTCGCTGTCCTGGGATGGAGGACGTGTGTGTGTGTGTGTAATAATAATAATAATAATAATAATTAACAGTTTATTAAAAAAGTACAGCAACTCGAAGACTGAAAATGTGTCTCTTTTGGGGGGGGGGGGGGCTTGAAGGTGGCTGTGCTGGCGGGCTCACACAGGCAAAGATGGTCTCCGTTCTGTAGGATGAGTTAAGGGCAGTTACCTCCGCGTCCAGTGTTAGTGTTGATTTGTTATTTAATTCACCAAAGACCGGACGTCGGTGTTAAATAACTTTAGATCTCTGTGTAGATCTTTTACACTGTTTTTTGAGGGAATTTTATTGGGGATGAGAACCCAATCTTGTTGGCCATGTGACTGAGCATACATTTTAGTTGAGAAGTTAGTCCAGTAACTATAAAATCTCTTGACATCTTCTAACGGGGTGCTGATTGGTTAGTTTAGTTTAGGTCAGGTGAGGTGAGGTCATGTCAGGTTAGGTTAAGGTAGCCGGTGTTTTCTTTGCCTTTGAGATCTCAGTAAGCAGTGTCTTCAAATAATTTTCGGTAAACGGTATAAAACCCGGTGTCGGTATCTGGGTGCCCAGTTGAAGAGAAACTGAAGATATGAGACAGAATCGATGCTGGGGTCTACATGAAGGAGTTTAGGCTCAAGTGGAGTACTTTTATGACATCAACTAAATTTTAGTGTATACAAAATAAAAGTGGTAGGTCCCTTAAAATGTCAGTCTGAATCGTAACACACACACACACACACACACACACACACACACACACACACACACACACACACACACGTCTTGACCACCGAAGGGTCAAGACGTACCTGGCGCCCCTCTCGGAGCAGCCAGGTCAACTGTTATGTTGGCCCATACCAACTCCCTCCCCTGAACCCTCCTCCCCACCGGAATATCAACAAGTTCACGCCAGAAGTTACTATTTCATTTAGGAAAGAAATGGAATCAGTGTTAAACAGAGGTGAACAGTGGTGAACAGTGCTTAATTCAGTGAGAACAACTCAACAGTAACAGTGGTACCCAAGTTGACCTTTCACACAGTGAGGTCCCAGGTACCCAGTGATAACGGCCCGTGAGACCCAACTACCAGCGATGTGTTAATCCATCTACGATAGGAAGGCCTGGAACCACACCTCACTCATATAACACCATCTGTGAGGGAATTACTACACCACGTGAGGCCCCTCATAACACCATCTGTGAGGGAATTACTACACCACGTGAGGCCCC
>NW_024713650.1:2722158-2999548 GCF_018991925.1 Homarus americanus
TAGGTTAGGTTAGGTTATATTACATTAGATTAGGTCAGGTAAGGTTAGGTTAGGTCACATGAAGTTAGGCTATATTATATTAGGCTAGGCTAGGCTAGGCTAGGCTAGGTTAGGTTAGGTTAGGTTATATTACATTAGATTAGGTCAGGTAAGATTAGGTTAGGTCACATGAAGTTAGGCTATATTATATTAGGCTAGGTTAGGTTAGGTTATATTACATTAGATTAGGTCAGGTAAGGTTAGGTTAGGTCACATGAAGTTAGACTATATTATATTAGGCTAGGTTAGGTTAGGTTATATTACATTAGATTAGGTCAGGTAAGGTTAGGTTAGGTCACATGAAGTTAGACTATATTATATTAGGCTAGGTTAGGTTAGGTTATATTACATTACATTAGGTCAGGTAAGGTTAGGTTAGGTCACATGAAGTTAGACTATATTATATTAGGCTAGGTTAGGTTATATTACATTAGATTAGGTCAGGTAAGGTTAGGTTAGGTCACATGAAGTTAGACTATATTATATTAGGCTAGGTTAGGTTAGGTTATATTACATTAGATTAGGTCAGGTAAGGTTAGGTTAGGTCACATGAAGTTAGACTATATTATATTAGGCTAGGTTAGGTTAGGTTATATTACATTAGATTAGGTCAGGTAAGGTTAGGTTAGGTCACATGAAGTTAGGCTATATTATATTAGGCTAGGTTAGGTTAGGTTATATTACATTAGATTAGGTCAGGTAAGGTTAGGCTAGGTTACATGAAGTTAGGCTATATTATACAGTATTAGGCTAGGGTTAGGTTAGGGTGCTCATCCTCCCAATACGAACCTTATATAACTGGCACTGTCGACCTCCTAACCCCTTCACTACCTGGACGCCGCTTTTAATATTTGATTTGGTTAACACCTTTCGATTTTACTCAGCACAGAGAGGCCCCCATACACACTGATTGCCCACAGCAGTAGAGCAGTTTAAGAGGACAACATATAGCGATCAGATATTAACGACCCTCCCTAAGGTGCCAACTCACGCATGCGATAGGAAGCCCATTTTATCACTGATTTGACCCTGGAAGTTTGACCTTGTGGCTGCAGTAACTTCAGCGTATGTTTGGGGGGTCGTCACGGTGGATAAATATACCAAGTTAGAAGTTTATAGCTCTTGTCGTTTGTGGTTTATAGCTCTAGTCGTTTGTGGTTTATAGCTCTTGTTGTTTGTGGTTTATAGCTCTAGTCGTTTGTGGTTTATAGCTCTTGTCGTTTGTGATTTATATACGTGCATGCATACCGGGACCCCATCTGTGTGAATAACAAACAATGGGACCCCAGCAATGTGAATAACAAACACCGGGACCCCATCAATGTGAATAACAAACACTGGGACCCCATCAACGTGAATAACAAACACCGGGACCCCATCAACGTGAATAACAAACACTGGGACCCCATCAATGTGAATAACAAACACCGGGACCCCATCAATGTGAATAACAAACACCGGGACCCCATCAATGTGAATAACAAACACCGGGACCCCATCAAAGTGAATAACAAACACCGGGACCCCATCAATGTGAATAACAAACACCGGGACCCCATCAACGTGAATAATCAACCATAACATTGGAACATAACTTCACACTAATACCTAAACCAACCACGCTGTAACCTGTGTACAAAAACCAATACAATATATACAAATTACTCCACTCAACCACGTACACTAACTCCACTCAACCACGTACACTAACTCCACTCAACCACGTACGGTGTAACTCCACTCAACCACATACACTAACTCCACTCAACCACCCTTCACTCCAACCACATGCGGTGTAACTCCACTCTACCACGTACACTAACTCCTCAACCACATGCCACCAAACTCCTCAACCACGTACACTACTCCACTCAACCACGTACACTAACTCCACTCAACCACGTACACTAACTCCACTCAACCACGTACACTAACTCCACTCAACCACGTACACTAACTCCACTCAACCAGGCACTCTCCTGATGATTTGGTTGATGGTTTATATTTGAGGATGCGTAATTGGAAGTTAATGGTCGTCTGTACTGTACCCCCCCCCCTCCCCCACCCGGGCCGCGTGGTCTTGTCAGTGTTAGGACTAGCTGCCACCATTGTGTGTAAATAATCTATGTCTGCCGGTTAGCTAAACAATGCATAACAGATTTTCCGGGTAGAAATGCAGACTTGGGTAGATTTCTCTTTTCTCTCTCTTTCTTCTTTCTTCTCCTTCTTTCACTCTCCTTCCCTCCTTCTTCATCTTTTTCCCTCCCCTCCTCCCTCTCTTCTCTCTCTTCCTGTCCCTCTTTCTTTTCCCTCTCTCTCTCCTCTCTTTCCTTCCTCCCTCCCCCCCTTCTCTCTCTTCTGTCCCTCTTTTTCCTTTTCTCTTTCTCTCTCTCTCTCTCTCTCTCTCTCTCTCTCTCTCTCCTCCTCTCTCTCTCTCTCCTTCCTTCTTCTCTCTCTTCCTCTCCTTCTCTCTCATCACACCTTATTTATCTCACGTATAAGTGGATTAGGAGACATTGTAACACCAGATACGATCATTTGACTTTGCATATCTTTGAGAATCTATCTTTATAACTTACCTTAGCAGGGGAAGACAGAAGCACATTAAGACCTCCTCCCCCAGTTTAGTTCACCCCCCCTCTCCGACCCCCAGTTTAGTTCCCCCTACTAGGCTCCCCCAGTTTAGTTCACCCCCCCTCCCCCAACCCCCCAGTTTGGTTCACCCCCCTCCTCCAACCCCGGTTAGTTCCTTCCTCCCCCAACCCCCAGTTTGGGTTGCCTCCCCCAGCCCCCATTTAGTTCATATGATTGGCCACTCTAACCATCTTCTGGGGAGGATAGGTTTGGTTAGGTTAGGTTTATGGTAGGTCAGTTAAAGTTATGTTAGGTTAAATTGGGTTAAGTTAAGCTAGGTTAAGATAGTCGCAGTTATGTTAGGGTAGGTTAGGTTAGGTTAGGTTAGGATAAATAAGCTATCGGGGACTATTCTTTACGTGAGAATCTGGGACAAGTGAAAGCAGAACACATTGACAAGTATCGCGATTTGCTTACTGGTATAAACAATGACACTCCCTCCATCCTTTGTTTTGATTGGTCAGTTATGTTGATGGCTCAGTGTGTGGTTATCTGCATCCATTTAATTCCTGGGATAATGAAGATTAACCATCCCAGCTTAATTCACCTTGATTTAAACCTAACCTAACCATCCCAGCTTATTTCCTCTGGTGTTTAACTATCTTAATGGTATACCTGAGGCGATTAGGTCAGGTTAGGTTAGATAAAGGTAGGCTAGGGTAGAGGGGGATAAGGTAAGGTAGGTTAGGTTAGGTTAGGTCAGGTTAGGTCAGGTTAGATAAAGGTAGGTTAGGGTAGAGGGGGATAAGGTAAGGTAGGTTAGGTTAGGAGAGGGGAGGTTATTAGGTTAGGTTAAGTTAGGCTAAGTTGGCGTGTCTAATCTACAGGTGATCCAATTCCTGCTGACAGGATTAGATTATATAAAAAAAAATCCTCTCTAACCGGAGACGTGAGAATGCATTTAACTGACTCACTTTTACTACGACACAAAGATAGATTCTTAAATGATCGTATGCCAAATTCCCCTTGTAAATACTAAGATGGCAAGAAAAATGACAGAAATCACACAAGAGACACAAACGTAACATAGGAACTTTTGAGAATCCACCTTTGTATCATATCTTTAGTGAGTCAGTTAGAAACATCATTACATCTCCAGTTAGGAAGAAAATTTAACTTACGATCGTTTGAAACTACATCTTGGTGTTGTAGCTTAAGTGAGTCAGTTAGTTAGACTTGTTCTCGTATCTTGAGCAGTTAAGGGGATAAAAATAACTTAGTAATCAGTGAGAATCTGAAAGCAGGTTTACTGTGTGTTCTTGAAGACAGTCAGTGACCTCTCCTTACATACAGTATATACCGGTACTGTTTATCTGTGCCTGAGGAATTGTCTCCCCCCACCTCCTCCCCTCACTTGTCTCTCTCTATCTCTGCCTCTCTTACTATCTCTTCTCTCTTTCTCGGTCAATCTCTGCCTCTCTTCCCTATCTCTTCACGCTCGCTCTCTCTCTCAACTTATCTATCTTGGCTTCTACTATCTCTTTTCTCTCTCTGTCTCTGTTTGCCACCTCATTCTATCTCTCGTTTCTTTTTCGCCATTTCTACCTCTCTCTTATCTTCTCTTGATCCTCCTCCTGTCTCTCTTTCTCTCTCTCCTCTTTTATTTTATCCCTCCTCCTATCTCTTCTCTCTTTCTTTCCCATCTCCTAATTCTTTCTCCTGCCTCTACATCTCCCTACCCCCCCTCCTCTCTCTCCTCCCATTCTTCTTCCTCCTTCTCCTCCTCTCTCTCTCTCTCTTTCATGTCTCCTAAATCTCTCTTTTGTTATTTTTCCTCCTTCCAGTTTTTCTCTCCATCTCTCTTCTGTTCGTTCTCTTTCTGTCACTTTCCTCTATTTTCGTAACGCATAATATTCCACCGGAGAGAGAGAGAGAGAGAGAGAGAGAGAGAGAGAGAGAGAGAGAGAGAGAGAGAGAGAGACGCCATAATATATTTTTTTCCGTAACAACCAAATACAACTCACAATCCCAAGTACCATGTTATTATTTACGATTGAATCCGAATCCTCAACACCCAAACAGAGCGGTTAAATAACAAACAGAAATGAATCACAGAAATATAAATAACAGAAAATTTTGAACATAGAAAATACAGTAGGTTTTAATGTGTTTCTTTGGGTAATTCTTTGGTTAAATCGATGTAGTGTTCGTTGTTTGTACACCTGGACTGTTTTGTAGATGGTGAATACAGGTGAACTTGTGTGACTTTTGACTGAATAGCTCTCTGTCTGTCTGTCTGTCTATCTATCTATCTATCTATCTATCTATCTGTCTGTCTGTCTGTCTGTCTGTGTCTATCTATCTATCTATCGGTCTGTCTGTCTGTCTGTCTGTGTCTATCTATCTATCTATCGGTCTGTCTGTCTGTCTATCTATTATCTATCTGTCTGTCTATCTATCTATTAACTGTCTGTCTATCTATCTATCTATCTGTTTGTCTATCTATCTATCTATCTATCTATCAATCTGTCTGTCTGTCTATTTGTCTATCTACCCAACGCATGTCTATTCCTAGGCCTATATCGAGTTATCTTAGTCCTCTGTTCAATACGTAGTCAATCAATCAATCAATCTATCTATCAATCAATCTCTCTATCTACAGTATCTATCAATCTTTGTATCTATCTATCTATGTAACGGTTTATTTACTTCTATATAACATCAAGAACCAATACGCGAGGAGGCGACAGCAGAAGGGTAACAGGAGGTAACAGCCTAAACAGGTGAAGGCAGTAAAACAGGGGGAGGAAAGGCGATGAATGTGTGAGGGGCGAGTTTGTCCTGGTTGGTGTATGTGGGTGCGGGGTTGTGTAGGCAGGCCAAGAGAGCGCGGCCACCTACCTCCTCCCTCCCTCCCTAGACACACTGCCTGCCCCGTCTGCTCCATCACCAGGCCCTAAGATCAACCCCCAGTGATGCCCACGAATGAATCACTTTGCTATGAACAGTAAACTGGTTAAACTTAGCTGTGAAGAAGAAACCAGGGGAGAGAAGCCGCACGCCCACGCCTGCTCGTATATCGCGTTTAATTTTAACTCCTGGAGAATGTATGGTGTTTGTTTGAGGCCACGGGGGGCGTTAAGTCTCACAGGGATCCTCCAATGAAGCAAAAAATCAAAGGAAAGTGACCTACGTAGGGTCGTACTACGGCCAAGCAACAAAAAAAACTATGAAGAGTCGAGTCATCCACAATTCGTACTCTATTATTGTTACCAAACCTGCAATTTCATTTCACCGTTACGGCATTTATTGTTTTGTAACATTAATGTATGTTTTACTCAAATTATATACATAATTGATACCGTTAACATTAGATAAGTACACTTATGTAAAACAAATCTAGAATTTTTGCCCACTTACGCATTACGCAAGAGTTTGTGAATGAATTCGCGAGGGTGTAATACCTTGCGGAGCTGGCAACACTGGCCTTGACCCTTTCAGACAGGACATCACGCAGGCAAATAAACCGAGAAGTGCGGTATAGTTGTCATCCAGAATATAACATAACTAGTGCCTTAAGATAATATAGCAACGAAATATGAAATAACAAACATGTAGAGAACATAGAAGAAAAACAGAAGGTCGCTGGAACAAAATGAATGAGCAGAGAGCGCTGGGCGGGCCGGGCGGGTGAGACAAGCACCACCGCCCCCGGCTAATGGTCGACGCCACACCCTCCCTCCTAACTTTTTTTGTATATTAGAATGCGCATTTGCCAACTATTTATACTGTTTCTCTGCGTGGGGACATTGGAAAAAACGACGCACTTCACGCAGGAATGGCCGTAGATACTGAATTACTTACTTATGCCATATGTTAGAAGGGTTGAAGAGACGAATGAATCAAATAATGACCCGCGTCATGGTCCACGTAAATACTTTGTAATGCAACGTATAGTTAACATTATATCGTCCCCTGTACGCAATAATGCAACTGCCATGTACAATTAAGAGCTTACCAAACAATGGATTATTGTTCTCAAGACTAAGTCAAGTTATGCTGTTGAATTATGATCACTGGGCACGTTGCAGACGCGTCTGGCAGCCGCCCATCAACTTCCATCCCACGCAATATTTTTCCTCTGATGAAAGACAAGACAACCGGTATAACGACACCGGCGATGTTCACATTAAAACAATATATATGTCGCATCCTCTTTGGAGATTTCTTACAGGTAATTAGCTTAAGTCGAGCAGTTCATGTTTATGGCTGTCAGTAACTAGGCATCATGACCTTTCATTCTTGGCTCCTTTCCTTTTAAGTAAAATATCAACTCGTTCATAACTAAAGAAAAGAAACAATGCATTAAGAAAAACCCATCCAATTTTGTTAGGAATCCTACAAGAAATTACATATAATATACCTACAGTATATCTTTGCAAAAAACTCACAAAACAGCATATATCTTTTTACATATGCTGTTTTGCCTTTATATTCAATTGTAAACGCTTTGGTATACATAATATGAGAGAGAGACAAGTCGTGCATCAGAAATGCCCTCAACAGTCAGTGGCTGGCTCGGGGCAGCAGTGATACCACCACCATCAAATACCTTAACACACACACCCGCCGATTTAACTTCAAAATAATTCAAATTAGCTACAAAATAGGTAACATATCACTCAGAACCAGTGAAGGCTTGGAGGAAGACGTCTGGTCCCACTGAAATTCTTAACTCAGACACGTAATTGAATCAGATATGGGCGGGACGCTTTGGTTATCACTCACCGTTGTTCACGATCAAAAGATGTATAACAAATTCCTCTTCAAATTATTCAGTCTGTTACAAGGTATGAATTGGATACACTGTAATTCATTAAGGCGGCCGTGGGCAACACAATGTACTGTATTACAATGGGGGTGGTGGGAGGGCTGCAGGCGAGTGAGAAAGCATATTTTATGGTCATATGAACATAAACCAACCACAGATGTGTTAGTAAAATTAATTATAATTTATACTGCAACTGAACACATGGGAGACCAAGAATAGATTAAAGCTGTGTTAATGAGGGAGGAGGGGGGGGGGACAACTGCCTCGTCGTGTAAGCAATGCGACATAAAAAAAGTAAAAAAAAAGAGGAAAATCATTGTCAGTGTCAGTCAGGATAGGCGGACATTGAGCTGTTAACGCAGGCAAAAAGAAAACGGAGAGACATAGGGATAAACTCATGTGTTCTGTCCCTCTAAAGTACCAGCAACTTTATTTAACGACAATATTGATACTAACCCATAAAATATAAAAATCGATTAGACTTAATGACTTGATAGGACCTGTACTAATAATGAACGTCAGTTAATTGTCATTATATAACATAAATAACTGATGGAAACCGTTTTAATAATAACTACAATGTTAGGTTAAATTTGTGGTATAGTTATGAGAAATGTTAAAACTGATGTTATTAACTAAAAAACTCTTATTAATCATGGATATATAATTAAGAAATACAAGTATTTTAAATAAACCGGTTGGTACTCTCACTCCCTCGCCAAAGACACCAAACCGGTTTTTATTTTAAGTATGCTGGTCAGTCCTCAACGCCAACGCTGATGTATCCAACAGATTTTTCGAGGATTAAATGGCTGCTGACAAAGAAGAAACCAAACCTAACCAAACCAAACCTAACCAAACTTAACATAACATAACATAACCAAACCAAACCTAACCAAACCAAACCTAACCAAACCAAACAAAACCTAACCAAACCAAACCAAACCAAACCTAACCTAACCAAACCTAACCAAACCAAACCTAACCTAACAAAACCAAACCACACCAAACCAAACCAAACCACACCAAACCAAACCAAACCTAACCAAACCAAACCTAACCTAACCAAACCAAACCAAACCTAACCTAACCAAACCTAACCAAACCAAACCAAACCAAACCTAACCAAACCAAACCAAACCAAACCAAACCTAACAAAACCAAACCAAACCTAACAAAACCAAACCAAACCAAACCTAATCTAATCTAATCCTGTCACTTTAGATATTTTGGGAAGACATCCACTCTCTAGGTTATTTTTTTAATGTGGGTATATACAGTAAATCATCGTGTAAAAATCTTCAATAACACAATATCTAAGTTCAAACCTGACTCCAGATTTTTCAAAAGTTCAAACCTGACTCCTCTAGATTTTCAAAAGTTCCAACCTGACTCATCCAGATTTTCAAAAGTTCTCACTACACTATTTCCCAGTAAGTTAAGGTGTAAGAATGTGACTGACAGTGGTTGACTTTATAATAAACATAAAAATAATAATCATAAGTAACAACTAAATTACATTGAGACTTGAGGTTGATTACATACGTGCAGTGAACACCAGACAGGGAACAGAATTAGTGGAAAAGTTACCCCGTTGTTGCCTGGTAATAAGTGAATGTATATCTATTTAAGGAAAGTCTCAATTTCATTTTGGTGTCATTTTTGTACAGTATTTTTATTTTCATTATTATTTTTTTTTTTGGTCAGTCTGTAAATTGTATTCTTGCACCTTCAGCCACCATCAGGGATATACAGTATATACGATTCTTTGAGGACTACAATAGACCTCGTATGTATGTTAACCACACGAGTTAACTTGTACACAAACACTATAATTAAACACATTAACTACTTAGAGCATCAGTTTAGACGTCACATCAATATAACAAGAGTTGATATCAATATAACCTTCTGCGTTGACGTCATAAGGCCAGTAACAATATAACAAAAGCTGACATCAAAATAACCTTCCACCTCGATGTCATAAGACCAGTAACAATATAACAAAAGCTGACATCAATATAACCTTCTGCGTTGACGTCATAAGGCCAGTAACAATATAACAAAAGCTGACATCAATATAACCTTCCACCTCGATGTCATAAGATCAGCAATAACAAAAGCCCATCAACGATAAAATAAAAGTATAAAACTACATAAATTACATGAAGATAATTATGTAATGATGACTTTACTGATACGTACTACAGACTACAGCAGACGTCGATGCTCTGTAACCTTCTAGTGACTAAATCAATTGTAATGAAGGGGTGTGTGTGGTCTTTGGGTGAGATTTATTATAGACTCCCTACACTGATACCTCTAGTTAACGGACTTTTCTTTCTCCATATAATCCGTTAGTTCGGGAGTTCACATCTGAAGGACCCTCTATATAACGGACTTTCATCTCTATATAGTTCGCTATATGGAGATTTTTACATCTAAAGGACCCTCGATATAACGGACTTTCACCACTATAATTCGTTAGATAGACGTTACACATCTAATAATCCCTCCATATAACGGACTGAATTCCATTAAATAGAGGTTTTTTTACTGTATATAACATTAAACGAAAACCCCATGTTGCTCGCTTAGCCTTGAGGAGCCGCCGTGTTTCACCTCTCTCTCCTAACCCTTATTTACCTAATGACTTGCACACCGGCTTATAATGTGATAAAATTAGGGGGTGAGTAATTAAGTAAGTATTCTCATCATTATCTTAACATCTTCATACCATGGTAGTGTAGTTTAGTGTTAAGTGGGTGGATTAACTCGGGAGTCTGGTGTTAAGTGGGTGGATTAACTCGGGAGTCTGGTGTTAAGTGGGTGGATTAACTCGGGAGTCTGGTGTTACGTGGGTGGATTAACTCGGGAGTCTGGTGTTACGTGGGTGGATTAACTCGGGAGTCTTAGTGGATTAATAGAGCAGCTTAACTCAGCAACCCTGATGTTTAGAGTACAGCTTAACTCGGCAATCATGTTTTAATGGTACAGGTTAACTCGGCAACCAAATGTAGAGGTCAGTTAACTCACAAGCTGTCAGTGTGTTCCTCAGACCAGACGACCTTATCGATGGTTGAGAGAGAATATAACGTGTATCACAGAGGCCAGTAGGAAGGTATAATCACAGCTGGGTATATAATCGCTAACCTAACCTAACCCAACCTAACCTAACCTGTAGTGGCCTTGGACTGATGACTTTATCGGTAGATCATTGGAATCCTTGTCCTACGCCAGAAGTTATCTACTTATCTATCTATCTTATCAATCTATTTTATCTATCTATCTATCCGAATTTTTAACCTTTATCTATTGTCTATTGTAGAAATTAAGACGTCTAGTTAACGATGCTTAATAATCCAGGCAGCTGAATCACCGAAATATCAATAACAAAAACATCTCTTCCTAAGAACGGCTTTTCTTGTTATTTTATACGTGTAAGACGGCTAAATTACGTCGTCTGTTATTGACAAAAGACGTAATAACTCAATGTCTCACTTTCAACCTGTCATGCCTCACTTTCAACTTGTCATGCCTCACTTTCAACCTATGATGTTTCACTTTCAACCTGTTATGCTTCACTTTCAACCTATCATGCCCTCACCTTTCAACCTATCATGCCTCACTTTCAGCCTGTTATGCCTCACTTCTCAACCGTCATATCTCACTTTCAACCTATCATGCCCACTTTCAACCTGTTATGCTTCACTTTCAACCTATCATGCCTTCACGTTTCTCCGACAAATCTACATTTTTCAACATGTGGATAGACTACTAAATACTTTCTACTAATTGACGTATATATATATATATATATATATATATATATATATATATATATATATATATATATATATATATATATATATATATATATATATATATATATATATATATATAACAACATCTAGAAAATAGCCAAGCTGTAATTAATACCACTTTCTAATAGATTTCTCTTAATAAATATTTTCAGAATGGTGTAAAAACTAGCAGCTATTCACAAGGACGAAAGAAACCAAACTTAGTCATCTCGGTTGGGTGATATTTCAGTCGTTGTTCCTAAGGTCATTGACACTAAAAAAAAAAAATTGTCTGTATATTTGTAGGTTACGGCCAATCAAACCATGGAAGTATATTACACCTCCATGGATCAAACCTTCGCTAGTCCCTCCAGTGATCATGTTTTCCCTCTGTTTTAAGACCTTATCACCCAGAGTAACTCCCGGAAAATTGGTATAAATTTCACATCGATTTCCCAACACTTTTCTGGCAGGATATTATGACAGCGAGGTAAATAACACGGAGGAGAGTGATCTTCAACTTTCCAACCGTCTGTTCAGTTCACGTTTGACGATTTTGATTGAGGGAAAAAACTTAATACAACTAAGACTTTTAAATTTACTTATGGGTGAGTAAAGTTTTCTCTCACAATACTATTGATATATAACTAAATCAAATAATTTATTAAAATTAGGAGCACTCGCGTAAAGTAATATCATATACGCTTTTATAATAACCTTAAAGTCCGCATTTTTGTGGTTGAAGTTTGTAAATAATAGTGAACGATGCTTTACGGCGTACATGTAATCTTAAAATAACAATTCTCTAGAAGATATAAACCTCGTAATAACATTAGTTCTTAAAGTTTTTTCAATGGTAAAAGGAACGCTGGGCCCTATCGTCGGCCAGAGATTACTGTTTATTTTGAAATAGGACAGAAATGCCTCTTTATCGTGCGTAAAATTGCTGAAGGGAAATTCTCTGGGAGCAGCCATTCCCGGGTGTATTCTTCAGATGAAATGTGTAGAGGAGTTGGTTGTGGAGTTGTTTACAAATGAACCCCCCTGTTCACCTCACAGTAAATACTTGCTATAGTATATTCATTACTGTGTTTTCATCCTATATTTGAAATAATTGAGGTAACTTGCACAAAATAAAGTTTATATTCATTAAAAGCTTTTCTAACATCACTCAGAAATACAACCACAGGTGCAGATTTAGGATCGAAATATTGGTGCAGTAATCCATGTAATGAAGAGTATCACTTTGTTAACAATTTCTGAAAACAATACAAAGAGAGACGAGACATGAGGTATATCAAGGATAGGAACAAGGATGACCGTAAGCTTGGGACATAGATACCTAAAAGCACAGTTAAATAATGGTCTTATCTGGTGAGCTTTATATGGCTTCTGGAGGGAATGTCTTCACCTGCAACTTTCTTTCTCAATAAATAATTAAACCTGAACTTGAATTTAAGACATGAAGTAATTATATAAAGACTACCGCCCTATTACTAGTACTTTTACAAGGTTGGTCCCTTCAGAACATAAATGAAAAACTTAATTATGGTCCGTGGATAATGCAGATCTTACGAAGCAGATATACAAGAAAGGCTTATCAAAATATATCCTAACTGGTGGCGGGAAATAATTTACAGTGAGCGAAAACATTCCAGTGGTCGACTATCAGGGCAGCTCCACTGGATCAAACTGGTCTCCTGTTGTTATATTCACAGCCATAAGGTATTTAATGCTGGAATGATGGCGTCTTATTGGCTGGTTCGCTAACTCTTGAGTGAAGAGTCGACGTAAAAGAATAACATGACGCATGAGAATGAAGTCTGTAATTAGTGGTGGAAACAAAACACCTTTTGATTCTTTCACAAATGAAAAGATTTCGTTTTCGTGCCTAATGTTTGTTGAGCAACTTTCATTAGTGGTTTGCGACTCAGATGGATAACACTGTTTACACACACATTATATATATATATATATATATATATATATATATATATATATATATATATAATATATATATAATATATATATATATATATATATATATATATATATATATATTATATATATATATATATATATATATATATATATATATATATATATATATATATATATATATATATATATATATATATATATATATATATATATATATATATATATATATATATATATATGAGAGCAGCGACCAGTTTGAGCAAGAAGCAACACAGGGATGTACTCGAGTTAGGCTAGTACCGCCTGAGGCTCGTCTCCACCCCTGGCATTTCCAACCCAACTCGTCAGCCAGAATTAATGGGCTGGTCTAATACATTATCAACAAGGGAAACTGTGTTATTTCTATAATTACTTTCAACTGTGATAACCTGTACTTTAAGATGATTTTTTATATGAGCGATATTTAATTAAGATGGACAGTATTGGGAACTTTTTTCTCGAAATACTGATGTATTTTGATATTATGATGCAGAAATACTTTCAAAATGATAATAATTTATTTCCAGCCTGGATGGCTAACTCATGGGTAATTTTATATTATAATAATGTTTATCTTATAATATTACACAACTGTTAATGATTGTTTTTAAACACTGATGGCTAATTACACTCGTGAAGGTTGATCTCGTTTACAAAGTATTAAATATATTGTTTATAGACGCAGACGAAATAAAAAGAAACACGATTTTATAGTGGCGGTTTGGGTACAACCAGATCTGAAGCGACCCCTCGAGGCAGGCAATAACTTCATGTTAATGGTATAGCTGAAATGTTAATGCTGAGATACTTCCCAGACGAAAAACTCGCTGCAAGATTATACGGTGAATGATATAAAACCCTTTTATTCTGAAACAAGTTGCGAGCCTTTAGAGATGTGTAATAGCGGGGCAGAAACTGGCTTAGTGACACTGGCTTAGACAGTGAGGGTGTGGAACGCTGTGTTTGTGTAGTATTGGTTCAGTGACCCACCCAGACGTCCTCACACACACGGCGCCGCGACCAGTTCTCCTCAGTCTCAAGCTGCCCCGAGGTGCATCCCAGATGCTGCTTGTTTCTCAGAAGGCAGGCTTGATCCTCCCTCCATGCTATATCCAGCTTAGGCTAACTTGGTATAGGTATGGCTGCTCTGCGGTGTCCAGGGAAGTGATGCTCGGGGCTCAGTAGACAAGCTTGGTCCTCAATGCCATATTAAACTTGGGTTGGTATAATATATGACTGCCCGAGGTGTCCTATACAGAAATAGTGTTTGTTTCTCGGGAGGCAGACTTCATCCTCTGTTGCTGCCATATTAGACTTAGGTTAAGTTAGTACACATCTGGTCACAGTGTTGTGTCCTGGAAACTGATGCTTATTTCTACGAGCAAATGTTTGGTCCTCAGTCGATGGTATATTGTGTTCAGGTTAAGCTGGTACAGACTAAGTTGCCCTGAGGGACCCTGGCAGCTGGAGCGTGTTTCTAAGAGCGTTGAGTCCCCCCCCCCTCCCCACTGATGCCACATTTTACTGAGGTTAAATATTATTACTCATCATGAAGTCAAGTCCTCGCCGTCCCAGGAACAACTAGTCCATTCTATGTTAGGTTTTCAGGTGATGCTCTACTTAAGTCTAACTACTGTACATTAGCTTAGTTTTAATTCTGTTGAGTGACAGATTAAGTCCAGTCGTAGTTATGTAAACATTGTATATTAAACCAGTGAGGAGGATGACGGTGATGGACGACGTCCCTATAAACTACTGGTGGTTGAGTACAGTGGTGTGTGTCCAGGCGTCGTTTTCACAGCCACTGATTCAATAGTAACGTAATAAAATCTTCCTCAATATTATTCTACGTTGAGCACAAAACTCCCACTATCCAAGAACCTCAGTAGTGGGAGGGTCGACCCGTTAGAAGGTCCGCGGCAGGGGTACAGCGGGGTACTAAAGGATTCTCGTTGACGATTGATAAAAACAACTGATTTTCTGGTTGTCGTCTGACCAGGGTACAATAATATACCGTAACTTGGCATACTTACCACTTACGAAAAAAAACCCGTAATGCCAGAGCAAAATAATATACCCTCTTTATTTAAATATAAATTCCTTGTTATAAACCCCCAAAAGATATTAACCATTAACTACACGACTCTTTAAAACCCCAGACTTATATATTTCAACTTACTGTAGCTGTGAGAAGGTTGTTTTCACGGGGGGGGGGGATTGAGTGGGAGGGCAATAGCCTGGACGTCTCATATCAAAACAGTCTTCAACACTCAGGCATTGATAACACAACTCCTGATACTGTTGGACGCCACCAGTTAGTATCGGGTGAGGGGAGTACAGTACAGTACAGTATATTCACAGTTTGTTTATATACTGATGAAACAGTTAGTCATATTTAATGGAGGTGAATGACTGGTTAATTTGGCGTTTATTTATCCCACGGTGACGAATATCTGGTTAATTTGGCGTTTATTTATCCCATGGAGTCGAAAATCTGGTTAATTTGGCGAATATCTGGTGAATTTGGCGTTTATTTATCCCATGGTGACGAAAATCTGGTTAATTTGGCGAATATCTGGTGAATTTGGCGTTTATTCATCCCATGGAGTCAAAGATCTGGTTAATTTGGCGTATGGGAAACCCTAAGCAAAAATAAGACCATGAATACTTTTAGGAATACAAATTAATTCACTATTTTAAAAGACTCTACAAAGTCTAAACGCCATTAAACTTTTCACTGGTATTGATGGTGTAATACTTCACTGTGCCTTCATCAACAAAGGTCTTTATAGCGCGAAGTCTTAGATTAAATCCTACACTAAATTATAGATTAAGGGAGATAACAATTATAGATTAAAGGGAGCTAACAATTATAGATTAAAGGGAGCTAACAATTATAGATTAAAGGGAGATAACAATTATAAAGGGAGATAACAATTATAGATTAAAGGGAGATAACAATTACAGATTAAAGGGAGATAACAATTATAGATTAAAGGGAGCTAACAATTATAGATTAAAGGGAGATAACAATTATAGATTAAAGGGAGCTAACAATTATAGATTAAAGGGAGATAACAATTATAGATTAAAGGGAGCTAACAATTATAGATTAAAGGGAGCTAACAATTATAGATTAAAGGGAGATAACAATTATAGATTAAAGGGAGATAACAATTATAGATTAAAGGGAGATAACAATTATAGATTAAAGGGAGATAACAATTATAAAGGGAGATAACAATTATAGATTAAAGGGAGATAACAATTATAAAGGGAGATAACAATTATAAAGGGAGATAACAATTATAGATTAAAGGGAGCTAACAATTATAGATTAAAGGGAGATAACAATTATAGATTAAAGGGAGATAACAATTATAGATTAGAGGGAGATAACAATTTTAGATTAAAGGGAGCTAACAATTATAGATTAAAGGGAGATAACAATTATAGATTAAAGGGAGATAACAATTATAGATTAAAGGGAGATAACAATTATAGATTAAAGGGAGATAACAATTATAGATTAAAGGGAGATAATTATAGATTAAAGGGAGATAACAATTATAGATTAAAGGGAGATAACAATTATAGATTAAAGGGAGCTAACAATTATAGATTAAAGGGAGCTAACAATTATAGATTAAAGGGAGATAACAATTATAGAGTAAAGGGAGCTAACAATTATAGATTAAAGGGAGCTAACAATTATAGATTAAAGGGAGATAACAATTATAGATTAAAGGGAGCTAACAATTATAGATTAAAGGGAGCTAACAATTATAGATTAAAGGGAGATAACAATTATAGATTAAAGGGAGCTAACAATTATGGATTAAAGGGAGAAATATATACAGTACGTCTTTCTAGTCTAATTTATGATGTAACAGAATTTAAAACATGATATTTTCTACTGATTAAGCAAAGGTTATGAACAAAGTCTTTAATATGATGATGAAAAAAATAATAATATGGAAATTTTCACCTATAAATATTTCAATTCCATACGAATATATTTCTTGAGAATTTTGCTTTGTAAGAGAATAAATTAGATGAATTACTGTAGAGATTACGTGTTACTAAATGTTAATATATACGTTAGAGCCTTGAATGGATTAGCTGAAGATAAAACACCCCAGGTTAGATTAGCGTGAGGGTGGTTAGTCTTCAGGTGAAATAAACTGGTGCCAGTCTAGTGTCAATCAGTGGTGCCAGTCTAGTGTCAATCAGTGGTGCCAGTCTAGTGTCAATCAGGTTATACAGTATGTTACCTCGAGCCAATCAGATTACGTGTATATCCTAGTTTCAGATAACGTAGAAAACATAAGTTTAAGCTTGATAAACACAGAAACTTCAGCTTAGTCTTAGTAAACATAGAAACATCAGCTTAAGCCTTGGTAAACATAAAAATCAGCTTAATTCTTGGTAAACATAGAAACATCAGCTTAAGTCTTGGTAAACATACAAATCAGCTTAATTCATGGTAAACATCAGCTTGACTCTTGTTAATTATCTATATTATGATAAACATTCCACCCTTGGTATATAACTCATTAGATGTGTACGAACTGTGACAAACCTCCAAATAACAATGTTAAATCACCTTTAGGATCGAACTTTAATACACAGGTTTCGAACGTCTATCAAACTCTTTAACTTATATGTCATTTAATAAAGCTAAAGTCACAATGAGTTTAGTTAAAATATTAAAACAAGTAAATTTCGGCAATGTTGAACTACGCGTCATAAAGTATGAGTGACTATAATTGTTGTTTTAATACGATTATATGAGTCAACTACTAGCGAGTTTTGTAGCATCGTTGTCATGGGTTTAGATTCTACACTTTATAATTAGAAGGATGATATTACATTGTGTATAATTAGGTTATAATCTCATTATTGCTGTTATTGTATCCGCAAATATTCAGTTATAATAATTATGTTCGTGTAATGTGTGTTGCTTTAGTTAAGTTTGCTTATAAAAGTTGATTATCGTGGGATTTTTCAGTAAATATTAATATTTTTCTGTAAATTAGGGATAAAATTATGATTCTATCGGCACATAATTTCAAAAACTTAATCTGTCTTCATGATTATGTTTAGGAATTGAAGAAGGTCGAGTGCAGTGTCGGCCAAGTTGTCTCCTTGTGTACTGAAGGCTTACTACACAGTGGGTTTATTAGGCCCACTATCCCTTTTTTATGTAGACTATGGCCTGACTTAACGTATGTCATTCATTTCTTCATTAGGCGTTGCAATTAATATACTTTAGTTATTATCAAGCGTTTTTTTTCGTCTGTATGTGTGTGCTTTGATAACTAAAGGTGTTTAAGCTCGACGTAATAATCTAGGTTAGTCTTTACATGTTTAAGCGACCTCTCGTATTTCTAAATCCAGGTTGCCTCGTCTATTCTATGCCTAATTTAGTTCTCCCATTTCTAAACCTTTGATATCCCTTTCGTTTCAAAATGTATATAAGGTATTCCATTCATTTGTAAATCAAGGCTACCCCGCCCTTTACCTAGATACATAGTACCCTCCTCTAGTTCTGAATCTTGACTACCATTTCTAAACTTCTAAATCAAGGCTACTCCCTCCCCATTTCTAGAGACTTGCTCACCCCCTGACGAGTTTTGGGTACAAGTAT
Source organism: Homarus americanus (assembly GCF_018991925.1). Taxonomy (NCBI): domain Eukaryota; kingdom Metazoa; phylum Arthropoda; class Malacostraca; order Decapoda; family Nephropidae; genus Homarus; species Homarus americanus. The sequence continues at coordinate 2,741,036 of NW_024713650.1, forward strand.
CCAGCCTGTGCGTCACCGCCCACAGGTTCCAACACTCCCAGAAGATGGCTATCATGACCAAAACCGAGTTGTGTTCCCGCGCCAACTTGGTACGGCTCAAACCAGGTTCTGAAGCCATATTTTTCAATGGCTCAGGGCGGTGCGGAGATACTGTTGATGAATAGTGTTAGCTTAAGCAAATGAATGGTTTGGGGTCCGGATTTCCCAAGGGTCATAAGCTTATCTTTTTTCTTTTTTTTTTCATTATTATTCTTTAATCCCATAAGTGGATATTAAGAACGAAACTCATTGCATGGCTCACTTAAGCTACGACACCAGGATATATATTCTCAGAAAAATATAATATGTATTTTTCGTCCGTATGTGGAGATGAAGAACAAATCCAGTTAGATGGTTGACTCAAGCAATGATACCATAAGATAGATTTATAAAGGTTAGTACGTGTATGTAATATTTCATCTGGTAATTAGATAAATGCGAACGATTCTAAATTGTCTCACTTAACAAAACAAAAGAGATTTCATAAAAGTTCGTACACTGGCTTTTGCTTTTTTCTTGAATATAAAACAAAATCTAGCAAACACAAGTGATCCATAATATTATAAACCTAACCTAACCTAACCTAACCAAAACCTAACCAAATCTGACAAAACCTAACCCAACCCAACCTAATCAAAACCTAACCTACCTTAACCAAAACCTAACCCAACCCAACCTAATCAAAACCTTACCTACCTTAACCAAAACCTAACCCAACCAAACCAAAACCTAACGTAAACCTAACCAAACCTAACGTAATGCAAACCCATTTACTAACCCACTTATCAAACAGTGCAGGTGGCCACGCCCGAGGAAGAATGCAGGCAGGTAGTCAGGTAGGGTTCAACTCCTCGTTCTTGTTGGTATCACCTGAAGGTTTGCCATCCCAGGTTATTTCACTTGATAATTAAACATCCTAAAGCTAGTTGGATTAGGTTAGGTTCTGGTTTGGTTTGGTTAGGTCAGGTTAGGTCAGGTCAGGTTAGGTTAGATTTAGTTAGATTAGGTCAAATTAGATTATATTTGGTTATGTTCTTTTATATTATGTTATTATATGTTAGGCCAGGATAGGTTAGGTCAAGTTAAGTTAGGTTAGGTTAGGATGGTTAATCTTAAGGTGAAATAAACTGGGAGTGTCTAATCTTCAGGTGACCCGTCTTGCCTAGGGTTATTTTACAGCCCACAGTGTAGTGTATAAGTCTACCACTCGGCGTGAAGAAATAATACCGTATATTATCGACGCTTAGTTCGTTAGTTTAGGCTCGATTCGTCTAGTTAAAATAAGAGAATAAAAAGTGGTGACTGGTTCAGCAGGACTTTACGTAGTGTTTTCTATATTAATTATCTTGCCTGCAGGCCAGACCTGTTAGTACTAGTCTCGCAATGCTGTAAGCTGCACCCACAGCCAGAAATAAACTGCACCAATAAACATAGCTGAAGTTAATGTTAATTTTTTTTCTCACACTCACCAAGGCACCCAAAAAAACATAGTATTTCCTGGAAATGCGCCCAGAGAACAGTCGGTTGATGGTTTTGAAATTTAGGCAAAAAAAAATTCATCCCTCAAAAAACTGTTTTCCGAACGCATATACCGAAAAAAAAGGTGTTTTAAGGGATGTGAATTTTGGGGGCCAGACACACAACTTGTGGAGTGGTTGAGCAAAGGGTGACAGACGAGGAACCAACACCACAGTCACTCTTCCAACACACGAAGGATGAGTGGGGACGTTTACACAGAAATCGGCAAAAAAATTCTGTATAATACTGTAGCCTCTCTCCCAGACAGACTGCAAGAGGTAATTGCTAAGAATGGTGGGTGGAAAAAGTACTGACTTAGTACCTGGCTTGTTCAACCCCCCTCCCTCCTCACCCACCTACCCACCCGATCCACACATGACGCTCCTTCCACTGGTAACATGATTAGTACTGTGACACTTAACTAAAGTATAACAGAGATTCATTTTTGTCTTGTGTCATTACATTTATCAGTTTCAAACAAATTCATTTTATTAATGAGAAAAAGGTTTATTGTAATAAATATTGCATCCAACCATTATTTATTTTATATTAATTTCTTAACAATAAAACCATAAATGTTTAATATACCAAATAGATAAATTTAACAAAACAGACAAGACTTCAGATAACCAATACGAGTTACAAGACTGGTAGTAATTAATACATGTATACAAACACTGACCAAATAACACGTACTATGAGAAACAGACGGTGCCACATGAACGACGGAGGCACTGTAGAAGGGTAACACCACACCTGGAGGAGACTGTACCATAAACTAATCATATATGTTTGGGTAGTGAAGATGTTCAAACAGATATGAGAGAGTACAGAGTTAAGAGAAACTAAACATAAAAATTACAGGGAAAATTCTTCTTTCTGGTGGTGTAAGAAGTGTATCTAAAATATCGTCTATAATTCATGGTATGTGTACTGAAAACCAAGTGTCATTTATACCTAATTATATATAGCAAAGTGTACTGTGTTACTGTTGAGGCTACGCGACTCCTCACACCAAGCCAAGACACCTTACAACAAGCCACGACCCCTCATTACGAACCACGACTCCCCCTGAACAAGCCACGATCTCTCACTCTAAGCCACATCCCCTCACTTCAAACCACGAACCCTCACAACAAGCCGCGACTCACAATCCACGACCTCTCACAAGCCACGACTCCCCACAACAAGCCACGACCTCTCACGTCAAGCCACCGTGTACACAAATCAGACAGACATACACAGGGATTTAGACTTTTAAATTACGAATCAAGAACTCCTTTTACGGTTTCATTTAGAGTATCACCTTAAGATTAGACACCCCAGCTTATTTAACCTGATTAAATAGCCTAATCTAAGGTAAAGCTTAACCTAACCTAACGTAAGCTATGTAGCAAAGGGAACACCAGGGCTGAGAGAAAGCTTTACTCCTGACATTTATTCACGGAGGACTTTTTCAAATGTTTGGACAGACCACACCACCTAATCAGCCACACCACCCCTATCAACCACACCACCTCATCAACCACACAATCCTATCAACCACACCACCCTATCAACCACACCACCTCATCAACCACAACACCTCATCAACCACACTACCTCATCAACCACACCACTCTATCAACCACACCACCTCATCAACCACAACACCCTATCAACCACACCACCCCATCAACACACCACCTCGTCAACCACACCACCTCATCAACCACACCACCTCATCAACCACACCACCTCATCAACCACACCACCTCATCAACCACACATATTTACACCACTACTGGAAAGAATTGGACATCGGCTCCTGTGTATGCCCTCATCTGACAGCTGCTGACAGTATTTCTTCATGGGCGTGTCACAGGTCATCATCACACTACCCACAGGTCCCAGGTCCTTCAGGTCTGGGTAGAACGAGGCTCTCAACATCGCCTGGTCATTGCCCGAGGTCATGGAGAAGTGAGTAGGTCGTAGGCACAAACACGTGGGTCCTCGAAAGTTCTGTTGTCTGGAATGGTGTATTGGTTAGTGTGTGTGTGTATGTGTGTGTGTGTGTGTGTGTTAATGCTATAACGTAATACACCTATTCAACAATTATGGTCATTAAGCCCATGGCATGATAACTAATTACACTCGTCCATCAATGAATTAAATGGAACTCCTCTCATTATTTAATTATAAGACTCAATATCCAAGAAATACCTGAATAGTTAGTCTCCATATAAGACCTGAGTGATGATGACACGTCGTTAATTACCTCACATCTTCCTAGTACATGCAGGTACCTGGTATTCTTCTCCACCAGTGACAAGGTGAAGGCAGCTCCACCAGTGCATGAGACGCAGAACTGTCTAACCCAGGTCAAGTATAAGGAGGTTTTCTGTATATTCTGAATTCACCAATTGAGTTCCAATCATTATTTGGGAATTATTACGATTTTTATTTTATTGATAGAAGTAGTAGTAATATAGTATTGGCTATGAGATTTTCTATTTTTTAACTTATTTGTGAGAGAGAGAGAGAGAGAGAGAGAGAGAGAGAGAGAGAGAGAGAGAGAGAGTCTAGACTAATCCACTTCAGAGAGTCACATCAATAAAACATATTTTCACACAAATTATGACAGAGATTAAACTTCAAACACCAATACGAATTAACTACTACGTAAAGTTGAATTAAACTTGGGACTAACTTTAACTATTTCTTACCGGCAAGAGACGGGAGCTTTTAGTCCATGTTATTTGCACTGGTAAGAAAAACACGACATTCCAAGTTTTTTTTTTTCCTATACAAAATGCAACAGATGAATGTGTCTGACTTAATATGTCGATTAAAAAATGAACGTTCCTGATTCGTAAAACTTCAATTAAACTTTGAATTAAGTTGACTATTTCTTATCGGCATGAGGCGGGAGCTCTTAGACACGTCGTTGTTTATACTGCTTGGAAAAAAAAAATGACACATTCCACTGCGTGTTTGTGTTGCTCGGGACGACATGGCGCCAGTGCTCTTCACTTGTTTCTCCCTTTGCTTTTATTGCGGTTTTATTAGTCGTTTCTACATCACTTCACATTTATTTCGAGATTTATTAGCAACAGTTCTTCTTTATTTCTTTGCTTTTATTGGTGATTTTCATTCTTTTACGCTTTTGTTTGTTACTTCAGCTCTATACTCGCTGCATCTCTTCAACAATTATCCCTATTTTCTTTCCCCTTGCTTTTATTTCGCTATTAGTAACTGCTTCTACACCACATTACATTTATTGCACTTTTATAAACCAACTCTGTTCTCTATTATTTTATTCTTACTGTTGATTTTTTACTCTTTAACTCACTTTACTCTTTCTTCCTCTTTCTTTCCCCACTTCTGCTTATTATCAAATGTTACCTTTATCTTCCCCCTTTCCTTCTACTATCATTCAATAAACATTTTCTTTTTTTTAATATAAACTGTGTTGGTGTTTGATATATCGAGGTTAAGGGTAAAATACGGTACATCACTAGTACTCGACCTCATGGATACAATATCACTATTACTCGACTTTACGGGTACAATATCACTAGTACTCGATCTTACGGGTGCAATATCACTAGTACTCGACTTTACGGGTGCAATATCACTAGTACTCGACTTTACGGGTGCAATATCACTAGCACTCGATCTTACGGGCAATATCACTTTAGTACCTCGATCTTACGGTGCAATATCACTAGCTCGATCTTACGGGCAATAGTACTCGATCTTACGGGTGCACTAGTACTCTTACGGGTGCTCAGTACTCGATCCATGCAATATCACGGGTGCAATATCACTAGTACTCGATCTTACGGGTGCAATATCACTAGTACTCGATCTTACGGGTGCAATATCACTAGTACTCGATCTTACGGGTACAATATCACTAGTACTCGATCTTACGGGTGCAATATCACTAGTACTCGATCTTACGGGTGCAATATCACTAGTACTCGATCTTACGGGTACAATATCACTAGTACTCGACCTTACGGGTGCAATATCACTAGTACTCGATCTTACGGGTGCAATATCACTAGTACTCGATCTTACGGGTGCAATATCACTAGTACTCGACCTTACGGGTGCAATATCACTAGTACTCGATCTTACGGGTACAATATCACTAGTACTCGATCTTACGGGTGCAATATCACTAGTACTCGATCTTTACGGGTGCAATATCACTGAGTACTCGATCTTACGGGTGCAATATCACTGGTACTCGATCTTACGAACGCAATATCACTAGCACTCGATCTTGCAGATTTTCAATATCACTAGTACTCGATCTTACCCAATTTCAATGTCACCAGTACTCGACCTTCACCGGGTGCAATATCACTAGCACTCGATCTTACGGGGTGCAATATCACTGGCACTCGATCTTGCAGATTCACAATATCCTGGTACTCGATCTTGGGTGCAATATCACTAGTACTCGATCTTACGTTACAATATACTAGTACTCGACCTTACCGGGTGCAATATCACTATTCTCGATCTTGCAGGGTGCAATATCACTGAGTACTCGATCTTACGGGTTTTTAATATCACTAGCACTCGATCTTGCAGATTGCAATATCACTAGCACTCGATCTTACCGATTGCAATATCACTAATTACTCGATCTTGCGAATTTACAATGTCACTAGTACTCGATCTTGCGTTTAATGCTAGTACTCGATCTTACGGGTGCAATATCACACAACACTCGATCTTGCAGGTGCAATATCACTGAGTACTCGATCTTGCAGATTGCCAATATCACTAGCACTCGATCTTGCAGATTCAATATCACTGGTACTCGACTTTACGGGTGCAATATCACTGGTACTCGACTTTGCAGGTGCAATATCACTAGTACTCGATCTTGCAGATTTTTAATATCACGTACTCGATCTTACGGGTGCAATATCACCTAGTACTCGACTTTACGAATTGCAATATCACTAGTGCTCGACTTTGAATTTAATATCACTAGTACTCGACTTTACGGGTGCAATATCACTAGTACTCGACTTTACGGAGTTGCAATATCACTAGTACTCGACTTTACGAATTTTTAATATCACTAGTACTCGACTTTACGGGTGCAATATCACTAGTACTCGATCTTACGGGTGCAATATCACTAGTACTCGACCTTACGGGTGCAATATCACTAGCACTCGATCTTACGGGTGCAATATCACTAGTACTCGATCTTACGGGTGCAATATCACTAGTACTCGGGTTATGAACAACCAACGAATAGCACGTTTTAGGCAGATTCCATTCTTTTGCCATTATTGATATTTGTCAGTATTTTTCAGCATTTTTTTTTGTGGGGGGGGGGGGAGGAGGGGCACTTAATAAACATCTTCAATTTCTACGATTTTTGGTCAGTTATATAAACTTAGACTTAATATAAACTAAGACAATATAAATTGACTTAATATAAACAGTAAAATCATTCGTTGTATTTCATATCTTTGTATATTTTGCAAATTTCTTACGTGTTATTTTAATATCAGGAACAATATATGAAAGAATATTACTAAACTGCATTTTATCTACTGAATTATCTATTATTTACATTTAAAGTCCTGTGAAAACTTGTTGACCTCATTGTGTATACTTAACTAAGTTTCTCTCGGCAATAAAGAAATAAACGCAGGAACCTGATTATAAACTCTATGAAAACAAGTGAGAATCGAGTAAATGAAGTAATCTGATAATTTTAAACTGTGAAAACAAGTGACAATAAAAAAAACGTGGCAACCTAATGATTATAAACTCTATAAAAACAAGTGACGATCAAATAAACGTGGCAACCTGATTCTAAACTCTTTAAAAGCAAGTGAAAATCAAATACAACAGAGACTTTATTTAAACGCTGGGAAAACAAGTGACAATCAAATAAAACGCAGGAACCTAATACTATAAACTCTAGAAAAACCAAATAAACACAAAAACCCTTCCATAAACTCTATAAAAACAAGTGACAAATAAAACGCAGGAACCTAATACTATAAACTCTGGAAAAACCAAATAAACACAAAAACCCTTCCATAAACTCTATAAAAACAAGTGACAAATAAAACGCAGGAACCTAATACTATAAACTCTAGAAAAACCAAATAAACACAAAAACCCTTCCATAAACTCTATAAAAACACGTGACAATCAAATAAGCAACACGCAGCCAAGCACCAGGGTTTAGTTAGATCAACAAGCGGGAATGCTATAAACAGACTGTGCTATTATTACCACCAACATGCTCTGAACACTAATAAACTTATCAGGAGAATTTTTTTAAAAGGTTTGTTAAAAAAAAAAAAATGTCTCCCTTGTAAGATATACTAAGACGAGTGTGTTCAGTGCTTTTAATTCCCTAATGACCCTGGTAATTTGAACAGCTAAATGACCCTCACCCCCCACCCCCCCAAAAAAAAAAAATAAGTATCTGTGTTTAGGTTTCATTAGGTTAAGTAATACGAGAAAAGGTTTAAAAAATACACAATATTTAGGATTTAATTACCAGCGGAAAGTCATTATGTATAAAGCAAACGGTTAGCTAACAGAAATTCTCAACAGTAGGACCTTAAGAGATAAACGGTAATACTCAACAGACATACAGAATATATGAATAAAAGGTTTCCAATGGTAACTTTCAACAGGAGTTTCGTGTATAAACAAACAACAACAGCAACTCACAATAAAAGTCCCGTATATAAACAGACACACAATCAACGTATGAAAAATTCGCCCTGTAATCAAAATATAAACATAATTAAATCACTATGCCTTACATTTAATTACAGATGAGACATATATATATATATATTTAATTGTTTAGACTGTATAGTAAGCCATTAGACGCGTGAAGATGAGTGAAGTACTAAGGATATAAATCATTCTGGTGTGAGTGTGTCTTTATGAATTAAGTGTGAGTTAAGTGTGTCTCTGGGTTAAGTGTGTGTGTCTGAGTAAAATGTGTCTCTGAGGTAAGTGTGTCTTTCTGAATTGGGTGTGAGTTAAGTGTGTCTCTGGGTTAAGTGTGTCTCAGTAAAGTGTGTCTCTAAGTTAAGTGTGTCGTATGAGTTAAGTGTGTCTCTATGAGTTAAGTGTGTCTTTATGAATTAAGTTATGTTATGTGTCTACGAGTTACAGTGTGTCTGTTTGAGTTAAGTGTCTCAGAATTAATTGTCTCACAAGTATGTCTCAGAATTAAGTGAGGCCTTGAATTAGGAATAGTTTCCAATTTAAGTATGCATCAACAACTAAACAAATCACACACTGAAAAACTAAACAAATCACACACCGAAAAACTAAACAAATCACACACTGAAAAAAAAAAACTTGTCAAAAACTAGACTAGTCATATAATTTATCTTCTAAACTATGAATATCTAATGTATGTTACTAACCTAACCTAACCTAACCTAGAATACATGCATAGTTGACCTTTAAGTTAGTGAAGCGCAGTCATACATACGGACCTTCAATAACTACGAATATAAACACAGACTGTATTTAATTTTCGTCAATGGTCAATATGAAAAGAGACACACACACCTCGGGAGCGGTGGGTGTTGTAGGTGCCTGGTAGCCCTGACATTTGAACACACCAAAAACAACAATGGTGTTATGCTTATTCGTTGTACTGTATATACCACGAGTGTTTTTTTTAGGTGCTAGTTAAAACGACATAAATAAATGAAATGCATGCGGGTATGTGTGTGTGTGGGGGGGGGAGGGAGGGTGGCACCACTAGTAACTAGGGTGGGCGGCCTTGGGAAGCTAGTGGGGGTCGCAGTGTACCATGACCCCCCCTCCTCCTCTCTCTCCCATTCCTCCTTCTCCTACTACTTTTTCTCCTGTTTCTCCTCCTCCTCCTCCTCCTCTTCCTTCCAGTCTCTCACCTGCCACGTCACCAGACACTTCTATCCCCCCCCTTCTCCCTCACTCCCTCCCTCATTTGATACCCCCCACTGCAACCTCTTACCCATCCCCCCCCCGTTACCAGTCACTCCCCTCCTCTCTGACTCCCTCCCTCATTCGATACCCCCATCACCTACCCCAGGACAACACCCCGAATCCCCCCCCCACCTCCCCACTTCTCCACACGTTGACAACAGTATAACTACACCAACTGTACACCAGCTTAAGTGACTGACATAAACGGCGTGGTAAAATACGGTACAGTGTGGTACAATACCCAGTCAGAACGAACCTATGATAGTTTCCCCAACCAGTTAGCAGAATACAGTCGAAAAATACATTCAATCACGAAGTTTCATAGAGTACATTTGTTGAACACACACAGAGTTAAACTAAACAAAATACAATATACAACAACGACTGTCAAGGTTATATAAAATAAAATACATTTACTCCAATAAAATACAACATTGAGTAACTAAGACGTAGTATATAAGTGCAACAAACACCCAGTAAGAACGAGATAATAAACAAGATACTTTAGTCCCACTTTTATTATCACCTCTCTCAATATCACTCACAACTTGGTCTGAAATGTTACGAGTTTAGGAGGACAATATGGCAGGTGATGATGGGTGGCGGACGTATGATTCATGGTATCTGTTTCACTCATCCAAAAATCTAATCTTACTTATTGTATTGTATGTAATTATTATCATTATGGTGATGGTGGTGGGAGGGAGTGTGATGAAAATACTGTATTATACTCTATTATAAAGCTATTGTTATTAAGTCTAGTGAACGTCATCTGTAAATATATCAATAAATTCCAAACTGATGCTCTGTTTTTATAATTACTATCGGCTCTATTGAGAAGTAATTAGCCAGGGTTTCACATCACTAGTTAAAAGGTTAATTTAAGGTATAAGAAGACCTGAGGCACCATCTTTTGAGTCGTAGCTCCAATGAACCAATTTGATTATGTTCTTCCATCACTAGTTATTAGGGAGGTAATCTAGCTTAACTACCTTTCAAAATTTGGCCCCTGATCCACCCTGGTTTTTGTGTGCTAGTTATTATTTGTAAACAAGTGGACGAGACGAACTTTGATCTTATCTGGTGTCTGCCGTAAGAAAATATCAACATACTTGCCTGTTTAATTTTCACCACTGTAGGAATCATATTTAGTTATTATTATTATTATTATTATTATTATTATTATTATTATTATTATTATTATTATTAGGTGCGTTTTAGGGATAATTTCAATAGTTTTGTTGGTATAGAAGTAATCTTGTGGGTTATATATAAACTGTAAGTGAATAACATCAGTACTAACCCAACCTAACCAAACTATATATCTACGTAAACCAGATGATAAACAATGCCAAAATAGCACGACGACCCCCAAAAAAAAAACGCGCGCATCATGGCTTAGGTTAGGTTAGGTTAAGTCGTGAAGATGGCTAACCGCAACTTGGATGAAACACCCCCTCTCTCCATCCATACCCGTCCCTCACTATCACCCCCTACCCCGTCCCCCTATCCCCCTCCCCCACTCTCACCCCCTACCCCCTCCCCTACCCTCTACCTGTGATTACGTTGATGATGATGATGTTAATTACTGTTCTTATATTAGCAGTGGTTCATAACTTACATTTATATCTATAAAGTAAAATATATTAAATCTTGATTGACTCCCCTGAAGGGTATTGGCTGAGAGGGTTGTGGTTAGGTTAGGTTAGGTTAGGTTAGGTTAGGTTAGATTAGGTTAGGTTAGGTTAGCCTTTCATAAAATTAAGGGGCTTTGGAGTTTTTAATTGTTAGGTTAGGTCATGATCATCTAACAGGTCTGCCTAACAGGACACCTACTGTAAGTATTCTCTCTCTCTCTCTCTCTCTCTCTCTCTGCTGCTAACCTCACCTCATCACACACACGGTATGTAAGCCAAGGTCACCACTTCCACAGCCTTATTCTTCTTGGTGACAGCGTTAGGTTAGAGCTAGGTTGGGTTAGGTTACGTTAGTATCAGGGAGATTAATCTCCAGGAATAATAAACTTAATCGGAGATATTTAAGCTGACCCACTCCATAAGCTAACAAAGACAGATTATCACTGAAACTAAACAAAATAATAAAAAATAAATTCACTTGTTTCAAATTATGAGAAAAATGTGATTTCTCTTTGATCGTTGTTCAGACAATAGATGATATAGTGTGATAATATATTAGTGGTTATTGTGGTTCGTTTCTTAAGCTTCCTATTGAGTGAAATTAACTGGGAATAACGTCATGTATGGATGCTGATAGCCTTACCCATCCTTAGTTAATTGTATTTAATTTATATTTAATTAGGGTGAACGTCCATAGAGATTTGTAATGCACAGGTAATGAATTAAAAAGGTAATTATGCAAAATATTAATTCGATAATAAGCCGAATTTAATCTTTAACCAATTACAATTAAAATTAGTATAAATAGGGTAAGTATTACTTATTATTAAAATGCGTCAAATAAATCAATAGATAAATAAATAAATAAATAAATAAATAAAAAATAAAAAATAAATGAATTAAATCAATTAAACAAATAAATAAATAAATAAATCTCATTAAGTTATATAACAAGATCATTTAACATTTAATAGGGACAGATTATTAAACCAATTAAGTAAAAAACAAACAAATATATAAATAGGTCATATTATAATGGGCAATTAATCCCCCCCCCCCAAAAAAAACCCCCACGAGAAATAGATCAATTGTGGCCAAGTTACACTGCAATAGGATTTAACATTTAAACCAATTACGGATAACCTTTAGTTTAAATATATCCGGTACGGTGTTTATCCGAGTTTAAGTAATTTATCGGTTACTGAGTTTATGGCGTATGATCCAATTTATTTCAGTAATATATTTCTCCTAATTTGGGTGTTTGTGAAGTGATGCAGTCGAGAGAGAGAGAGAGAGAGAGAGAGACAGGATACATATACAAGCAATGAAGTGCAGATGTAAATATCCTGTAATCTAGTGACGCAAATTATCACCATTGAACCAGTGTGGTGAAAAGTGTCTCTCCCGTGTCCACCTGAGGGCCATTTACTGGATGACAAGGAAATGGCTGATAATGGCTTCACTTTATAATTTGTTTGCTTTACGTTTTGTTTTTGTTTCTGTTTTTGCTGTGAAGTATAATGTTTACAGAAAGTCTTTTGGTACCACGTATAATATGCATGGTGTGCGTATCAATAAAGCCATTTACTATAATGTTTTTTTTATACCAGCAGTAGAAAACACCCACTGAAACTCCCCTGAAAACCCCAGCAGTAGAACACCCCAGTGAACCCCCTGAACCCCCCACCCCTGAAACCAACTGAACACCCCAGCAGTAGAAAACACCTCCTGAAAGCCACTTGAACCCCCCCTGATACCCTCGTGAAACCCCCCCCCTGAAAACCCCAGCAACAGAAACACGTCCGAAGACAAAAACTTCTGTACAATTATAAAATCAGCCAAACAGGTTCCCTTATCTGATAGTTCAACACCCTGTTATTTCCATCTTCTACACCCACACAATTGTCCAGTTTTAATCTACAAGCATTTCCAATTATTAATGACTCAATTTGCATAATGTTTTTCATCTATCATAACTGAAATCAGCTTCAGTATTTAGTTTTATTTTGTATCGTATTTTTTTTTAATCGTAATGTAATTTGGGTGATATTTCAGGTTTGTAATTATTTCGAATTTTAATCTTTTTTTTTTCTAGTGGATAATTTTTCATCTATCATAAATAAAATCTGCCTTAGCTTTAATTTTCAATTCGATGAAGATTTTTTTAGCCGTAATCGACATAGTTTTTCATCTATCAGTAATAGAATCCGGTAAATTAACAATTTCCAATTATTCGGTAATAAGATTTCAAATAATTATCGACGCAATTTGAAGACAAAATTTCACCCTTTACAAAGTTTTTGCTCCAGGATAATCTTAAAATTTATTCGACTACTTTTTATTCAGCCATAATTGATTGACATAACTTGGGTTTCATTTTTCATCTCAAATTACTACATCTAGGAGGAGTGAGGACGACTCTAACTCGCTCCGGCTAAAACACGATAGGGATCAAAATGGCGCTAAGATTACCCTCTGACTCTACTGTTACCACACGTCTTCCCTCGCTCCTAAACAGTATGATAACACGCCACTAATACACACACACTCTCTATCATTATTATTATCTAGCTCTACATTTAGTCTCACCTTTTTCTCCCTTCAGTTTCCTGGGTTTTTTTTTCACTCATTTAAAGAAAATTTTAACTTATTTCAAACTATTTTGGGCCATAAATCATATTTGTTAATGGAAGTAAACTCGTATATATATGACTTGTCAGGGTTATGTTAGGTTATTTATTCACAGTTAGGTATAGTGAGGAGGAGGGGGGGGGGCGAGCATCCCTTAGGAGAGATTGCGTATATAGGCAGTAGTCCCTCAGCTTCAGAAACAATGGATGAATAACTGTGAAACAAACATTTTCTGGAGCATTTGAGGAAATCTTTAAAAGATGTTGTTGTCGAAAGAAGAAACTCACATAACGAATGGGGCTTAAAGATAACTTTTCAAACACATAAACACATTAAAACAAGTTGAGTCTCGGACCAGCTGGTGATGACAGCCACCCTGCATTTTGGCAGCTAAAGGCTTGAAAGAGTCGTAAACAAAAACACCTACGTTAAATTGCTTTCATTTATAATTTCTCGTCATAAAACACTCACTTTTTTCATAATATTTCAACTCAAAGTATTAAAGTATTCCAACATTAAATAGACTAGCGAACAATATTTTTTGCCCAATCATACTTAAGCCCTCCTAGCACTGAAGACAACGAAATATAATACAGTATTGAGGTTTTCATAATGTACAAACTCAATATATATTAACTTTTACGTGCGAAATAGAAGATAATCCGGAGGTGGTGTACCAAGACACGTTAATACCTAAGAAAGACTATCATCTCAGTAGCCTACTTGTGTTTATCGCCGAGCAGTGTACCTAAGTGTAGGTTTGGACTTGACTGCACTCGAGGGGAATGCCAACCCATGTCGAGGGGTGGGGTGGGGTACTAGGGTAGGGTGGGGTGGGGGTAGGATGGGGTAAGGTGGGTTTTTTCGAAGTTCTGACCTTCATCTCCGACCTTTTGACCTTAAAATTACACTACAAAGTTCTTGGGGTTGTCATGTCGAGAAATCATCACCTTGACGATATTTATTTAAATAAGTCGATTCAGAGTGAAAAATGGTGTACAGTGTTGGTAATGAAAGTTTGACGAATGCATAATGACCCTTCCTACCCTGTTAATGTTGACCTTTTGGTGGGCAGGGCTTTGAAGCTTTGGGAAAACGTGGAATAAAAACGTAACAAAGAACCTAACCTAACCTAACCTAACCTAACCTAACCTAACCAGTTACTTTGATCATTGTACTCAGCTGACGTTTGCGGAGTAATAGCCTAATATATCTTAAGTAGCGAAATACATTAACAGATTCCTAATAAATGTTAATAAAGGTGAATAGTCTGGTACTTAGTTTGGTTGCTGAGATACGTCTGCCGATGAACGTCACTGCCTGGAGCCGCGGTGTCCTCCCAACAACCACAACCCGGGAGCCATTCTTTACACATAACACCTTCAGACACGTGCACATCCCCCCCCGAGTTGTCAACACTAGTCGTTCAATCCTCGGCCACGACTCCTGAGCAGCAAAGACAGGGCACAGGGCGGAGAACTGAGGCACCACACCGGTCAGCACAAACACCAGAATAAAACCACCACCACTCTGCCCTCTCTTGTTTCTTTCCCGAGGTGTAAACTTTAGATTAGCTTAAGAGACATATACTCGAAGCCCTATGAACCTTCCCCCAAACTATCAAACCCTACTAAAAAAGCTAGTCAACTGAGTCGTTTGTGAGGGAGGCGTCATAGAAGAAAGGTGTCTTAGAATTGCCTAAACTATTATTTGCAGATAAAAAATACGAGATTCGGTTGGCGGTAACAAATGTAATAGTTGGTAACATTTCTAGTTGTTTTCTGATTTTCAACTCCTCATGTCTCGGTGATGGGTAAAATGCGCCGAAAATGTCGTGGATGAAAATCGTCTTGTTTGTCTGAGCTTATTATTAAAACACCAAAAACCAAAATCGAAATTATGTCCTCTACTATAAATTGACCCTCATTAACGAAATTCAATGTAAATAAATCAATTTACCATTTTATGACCTAACAATCGCTAAACTATTCTACCTTTTGTCCGCCATTTGAAACCTTCACAGATTTCTGAGGGTCCGGCTGTAGTAGACTGTTTCCCTGTCGTTAATATATGTGGACGACAGTTATGGACCAACGAAACACCGACCTCTCTTATCCTGGTCAATTTATAGTAAAGAACATAATTCGATATTGTATTTTTTTCTAATGATAAGTTCAGACAAAAACACCAGCACGTCAAACCACCAACTGTACTACTGAAGATATCCAATGATAGTGCAACCAAGTCTCACCCTAGGCCATTGACGATGAAACTGACGATTCATCCTATCCGCCTAAGTACAGGGCCGAGTAGGAGGTAGCGGTGCGGCGATCCTCAACCACCCACAGTCGACATAATTACGAGTACCCAACCCAGTGTTAAGGTTTAGTTAGAGAACATGCCAATAATCTGCAGTTTATCGTGTAAGAGTTCCCTTTACCCCCGCCGTTGAACTAGTAAAATAAAGTTATAATACACATTGGTACTCTACATACTGTACTACACTTGTACTCAGTGTGTGTTAATAATTATATTTACACCCTATAAAAACTATAAATTCTCACTTTATCTTCCTGGTGAATATGTTCATTAAAAAACTCGAATAAGACTGTATCTACTATTACTACTACTACTACAAATAATAATAATAAATTGTACTATTAATACTAATTCAATTGTAAACATGTTGGCATTAAGTTCTTGGAAGATAAGCCAGCCAGCGGCGTCTCAACACAACCAATCATAACCATAGGTGAACCTTTTGAGATATAATCATTGGCTGGGAGCACTGCACTATTGTACATTCATGAGGAGCTCATGTTTGAACACTACTACAGCGATCCCGAGCCAATGATAACATCTCTTGCAAGTCATCCGGGTATATGATAGGTTGTACTTACACACCTTTGGCTAATCCACGAGTGTTTATCATCTTACCTGAAGAATGTCCACTCAGCACCGACGATGATGAGGGACTGAGCGTTCATGCCCAGTGTACGGAAGTTTGGTACCAAGAGCAGGCCGTCCTCATCACCCAGCTGTCCACAGAAGAAGGTAAATTTATTAACGACTCGAAAAACATGGAAAACATTTTGAGGCCAAAAAAAAACATTGAAAAATTTTATGAGGTCAAAAAACATGGGAAACTGTTATCAACAAATTAAAAAAATAAACAATAAAAACCGAGAAATTTACTATCAAGGCAGAGAAACAACATTTATTAATACTAACTAATATATTCTGAATAAAAAATATATTAAAAAGATGCAGAGTTAGAGGTACAGGGTGTGAGAGAGAGAGAGAGAGAGAGAGCCTACCTCCACGTAAAACTCGTGGCCTCTGAACCAGGTTTGATCATACAGGAGGACAGCTGGCAGGGTCCTGTGGCGAGCGTTCCCAGCGTATCTCACCGACCCCTGTAACATAACACATGGGCTCTTTAGTGACTGTAACACCCCTCACTCACACCTACAGTTAATGTTCACAGTTAAGATGTATAATTAATATTCCAGGTTATGATGTAGGTGTTCCGAGTTATGATGTAGGTGTTCCGAGTTATGATGTAGGTGTTCCGAGTTATGATGTAGGTGTTCCGAGTTATGATGAAGGTGTTCCGAGTTATGATGTAGGTGTTCCGAGTTATGATGTAGGTGTTCCGAGTTATGATGAAGGTGTTCCGAGTTATAATGTAGGTGTTCCGAGTTAAGATGTACAGTTAATGTCCCCCAGTTATAACAGGTATTGAAGGCGATGACTTAAATCACTATATTCAAGAGGTTAGGTTAGGTTAGGTCAGCTAAGAATTACGTCACAAATATAATTAAAGTTATTTCAGGGATTAATCTTTCCGCCTCTGTAGGTGTTGTCGGTTCTGTTGAGATAATACTGAGGAAAATATTGAGAGGTGATAACGTACCACAGGATGATGCATGTTGATAGCGAGGTCATCACCAAACACCACCGTCACGTTCTTACCCTGGAAGTGTTGCTCGCTGTAGTACACCCAACTGTGGTATGGTAGTACATGATAGTACATTAGTTAGTACATCATGGTTGAGAGTACATGTTAGTGCGTTAGTTAGTGCATCTACAAGATTAAGTACATGTTAGTGCGTTAGGTAGTACATCTAGGTCGAGTAATGTTAGTGCATCTAGGTTGAGTACATGTTAGTGCGTTAGGTAGTACATCTAGGTCGAGTACATGTTAGTGCATCTAGGTTGAGTACATGTTAGTGCGTTAGTTAGACCAAGGTTTAGTAAATCAGGTTCACCAAAGTTTAATACATGATAGTCCATTAGTTAATACATCCAACTACAATACATATTAGCACATTAGTACACTCTGTTGTAAACTACCTATTAGTACAATAGTTAGTACATAGTAGTAAGATAATGATAACTCACATGCCACTCTGATGTAGACTAGCCCAGGAATCTACAAGCTGAGACTCATGCCAGTATATTGTAGTGTAGTTACCCCTCTGGTACTCCTCATCGTAGAGCCTCACCACCTTATCCTCCACAGGGTCGTAGAGGTTGGTGATGGAGAGAGACTCCCCCACCAGGAGGCTCAACGTCACCACCAGGAGAGGTCTATGAAGGGGATGTGTTGACGTTCGATCAGCTGACCTGGAGTAAACAAACAAGATGGATGCTTATGGTTGTATACGTCACTTTAGCTAATGTTAGAAGGCCATATGAATCTCTCTCTCTCTCTCTCTCTTACCTATTAAATCTTTATCAATCTCTCCGTCCCACTTTCTTCTTCTCTCTACCTCTTTTTCCACACAGTTTTTCCATCTATTTAACTCTCCCTCTCTCAAGCCCGCGGTCTCTTAGCCACCTGCAGTTATGTCATAAGGAACATATAGAAAACTTTCGCGGTCTGCGTTGAGTGAGTAGCAGGTATTTGGCGGAGTTTACGCTCACCAACCAGTGGAACGACCAGCAGGGGAAAGAGTGAGAGACAAGAAAGAGAGATAGAGTGACCATAGGACTCTTTTTTTTTTCCTTTCCTGTCTTATTTTCCTTTCTTTTTCTCTCTCTTTTATTTTCTCTCGTTCCATCTGTATTATCGCTGTGAGAGGGAGAGGAAATATGATCTCTCTCTCTCTCTCTCTCTCTCTCTCTCTATTTTTTTCTCCCTATCTCCAAAATGACCTCTAATTATTTTCCTTATCTTTCTCTCTTTTCACCATTTTCTCTCCTCTCTCTCTCTTCATCATTATCCCTCCTTATCTCCCTACCCGACCTCCGTGTTCTTCTCTCCTCTTACTCTTATTATAATATATACACAAGTACAAGCATAGGCAGTGTCTAAATTATCCCCCATCTATGTTCAAATACTTTCCAGAATTACCAGCTGTATAATCTAATCTAACTCGAAGCTCCACTACACACTATAATTAATGTAGTTATAGCTAATTGTATAATGTTCCCAAACAACAAGACTGCTAATTCGAGTCGGGTGGTTGACCTTTTTCCGAAGATGTGACCTTGAACTCTTGACCCTCTTGATGTGTGTGTATGTGTGTGTGTGTGTGTGTGTGTGTGTGTGTGTGTGTGTGTAGAGTCATCGTCCTCCACATCACTACCACTAAAGGGATTCTCTCAACATTTTCATTTATTTCACCAAGTGTGACGGTACAAGCAACGCCTCTCTCTCTCTCTAGCTGTCTGTTGCTTCACACACACACACACACACACACACACACACACACACACACACACACACACACACACACGCGCACACACACACACACACACACACACACACACACACACACACACACACACACACACACACACTACAGTAGCCAACGCAATTTCATGATTCTTAGAAATTCGTGAGCTAAGCCCCTCTGGGAGTCTTAAGTAACTTATCTAGTTTTTGTAGTTTCTCAGTGTAGTTATAACGTAATAATTGGCTGTTGTCTTTATGCTGTAGTTCAAATGGGTTCAATTAGGGGTGGGGTAGGGTAGGGTAAGGAAAAGACCTATAACTTGGAAACGACTGAGAAACAAGAACAAAGTTTTCTCATCACTACTGAGAAACACAAGATGATTCAGAGGCGTTCCCACTACTACCACCTTATTTACAATCCACTGAGAATCACAAGACAAAGGCGTTCTCACCATCATCAGTACCAGATAAGGAAGAGACACATACACCCCCCCCTCCTCCCCACACCACTGCGAACCCACTGAGAAATAAACTGTTATAAACCTTTGAAGGACTTGGGTGTAGTCTGTGTACTAAGAGGTAGTGTGTGTGTGTGTGTGTGTGTGTGTGTGTGTGTGTGTGTAAAAGATTATAATTGTCTGTATGATGTAGGTTGGTTTGGAAATAGATGACTTGGAGGAGGTATTGAACGAGAGAGAGAGAGAGAGAGAGAGAGAGAGAGAGAGAGAGAGAGAGAGAGAGAGAGAGAGAGAGAGAGAAGGAGGGGAAGGAGGGGAGGGGGAAGGAGGGAGGAGGGAAGGAGGAGGGGGAAGGAGGAATGAAGAGAGGAGAGAGAGAGAGAGGAAGGGACGAGAGAGAGAGAGAGGGAAGAAGGGACGGAGAGAGAGAGAGAGAAAGAGTCTGGTGTACACTTTGTCTGTGCAGTGAGCGTCACCCACGCCCCCTCCTAACGCCCTCTCTGTTTTACCCCCTCACAATTTCTGCTCTACACACACTACTTTTTGTCATGATGAATTTTTCCCCACCAGCGTGATACCTGTCTCCGCCAAGATCATCATCCTTAACTCATCCCCTGCCACTGTGACGTCGCTGCAAGCATACGCACACCAACACTGTGACGCGTCACCGCAGACATACACTGCCTCCAACACAATGACGTCACTATAGACAGACAGACAGACACACACACCACCACCAACAGTGAGACATCACCAGCACACACACACATTCACCACCAACAGTGACATCACCAGTCACACACACTCACACCACCACCAACAGTGACATCACCAGTCACACACACACCACCACCATCAGGGTGACGTCACCACAGCAACACACACACCACCAACAGTGACATCACCAGTCACACACACACACACCACCAACAGAGTGACGTCACCACAGCCACACACCACAACAATCAACAGGTGAAATGGCCAGGAACAGGGGAACAACAGCCGGCGTTTCGCTCACAATGACTCATCCACCAACCAGATTCTCAACGATTCCTACGTAATAATTTTCCCATAACTGAACGCCAAAGAGAGAGAGAGAGAGAGAGAGAGAGAGAGAGAGAGAGAGAGAGAGAGAGAGAGAGAGAGAGAGAGAGAGCAGAACTTGTCACGGTATAGTCTCAAGGGTGATTTCGACGCCATTTTTATCAGCTATCTCTATATATCTGAACTTAAATGAACCAGAGGTGGACTGTACTTACATCTGCAGTTAATTAAGCTGTGAAATTTAGCGTTGCGCGTATTACGTTAGGTTAGGTTAGGTTAGGTTAGGTTAGGTTAGGTTAGGTTAGGTTTGGTTTGGTTTGGTTTGGTTAGGTTAGGTTAGGTTTGGTTAAGTTTGGTTTGTATAAGTTTGGTTTGGTTAGGCTTGGTTAGGCTTGGTTAGACTTGGTTAGGCTAGGTTAGGTTAAGTTTGGTTTGGTTAGGCTTGGTTAGGCTTGGTTAGGTTAGGTTAAAATCAATGATTGACGCGCTCGCTGGTCCTTCTGATTACAGGGGCTAAGTCTATGCTATTTGGAAGCACTACAAGCAACCTGTGTCCGGATGCTAGATTTTACAAGTTTAATTACATTTTTTACACTTTGTTTACTCTAGAAATATGAACAGTTTTATGATATTTTCAAGTTTATTATTTTTACTGTCATTATGATCATTGTCCATATTATTATTATTATTATTATTATTATTATTATTATTATTATTATTATTATTGGTTTATTATATTTTTTTATAATTATTTAGACACTGAGAGAGAGAGAGAGAGAGAGAGAGAGAGAGAGAGAGAGAGAGAGAGAGAGAGAGAGAGAGAGAGAGAGAGAGAGAGAGAGAGGTCGTTAAATAACTACACCAACTCACTCTAATCGCACGTAAGGGGGAAGTAAAGGGGTAAAGGGAGATGGGAGTAAGGGAGAAGGGGTGAGGGGTAAGGAGGAAGGGGGTAAGAGAGTGAAGGAGTAAGGGAATTAGGGGGAAAGGAATTAAGGGGGAAGGGGGATTAGGGGAAATGGTTCACTGACATCTGAGGTACACCACAGTGAAATGGTTGACGGGGCACATTGTGTGAGTTATCTCTCTCTCTCTCTCTCTTCCTCAAAGCTTCCACATGTCTCTGTCTCTTTGTACCTTTACCTTTCATTCTCGTTCTATCTGTCCTTACACACGCACACACACACACACACACACACGTACATCAGTCTGATACTTGATGTGTGTGTGTGTGTGTGTGTGTGTGTGTGTGTGTGTGTGTGTGTGTGTGTGTGTGTGTGAATACTAAAGAGGCTGTGAATGCTTGCATGTTTGTGGTTATATTATCGTCAAGTTGAGTAGTGTTTGTGTGTGTGTGTGTGTACATCCTTTCTCACTGACTCACACACACACACAAACCACACCACCAAGACTAGACAAAATGGCACCAAGACCACACCAAGACTGTGTACATAAGAGCGAGAAGATGCGTTCCCTCATCTCCGGCTGGGGGGGGCGAGGAGGGGAGGAGGGGAGGGGACGAGGAGGGGAGACGAGGAGGGGGGGAGGGGGGGAGGGGGAGGGGACGAGGAGGGGGGGGGACGAGGAGGGGGAGGGATAGGGGAGAAGGAAGAAGATGGACTCAGCGTACGAATCTCCTGAGGGATGCAAACCCTGGTGTCGTAAATCCTCAACCAAACGCCATCTGCTGCTTGTTGGATCACTGAACGGGGAGGGGGAGGATCCATTTACCGAGGTCTAAGTATTTACTAACATCTGGTGGTAATTACTGTATCTACCTGTAGTTCATACCTGAATCTGTGTATTAGGATATGATACAGGCATGTGGGGATTACTCGGGATATAAAGAACACACTCTGGATATAGGAACACACTCGGGATATAAAGAACACACTCTGGATATATGAACACACTCTGGATTTTCGAACACACTCTGGATGCAAGAACATATGTTTTAGTAGTTGACTGTAATGCACAGTCCCCTTCACTTCTGCGTTTACAGGGGCTCGTCATATAAACATTCCACAAATCATTATCGTTGAGATATTTTTTCAATAGTGTTTTACTTTGATTCTATAATAAGTTTAATATTGCGAGTTTCCTTCTGTCAAATGTAAACAAACACAGGGCTGCCACACTGCACAAAATCTAATGAGCTCCTATAAACGCACTAGTGAAGGGGACTGTACATAAACGCTTCAATAGGTGGACAGTAACTTACATATAAAGATCAATACCTTCCTAATATCACCACTGTTATTGTGGTGACAAATTAAATCATTCTTATTGACGTGTTTGTTAGGTGAATATTGACACTCGGGGCTTAGTTAACTCACATTGTTGATGGTGATGAGTGCTGTTTTGGGTGGTGTTGATGTGCTGCTCAGGGCTGTGTTGGGGTGCTGTCGAGTGCTGTTAAGTGCTGTTGAGTGTTAACAGGATGCTTCTGTGTGCTGTTGAAAGTGCTGTTCAGGATGCTGTTAAGTGTTGTTCAGGATGCTGCTGAGAGTGCTGTTCAGGGCGGTGTTGGGGTCTTGTTAAGTGCTAATCAGGATACTTTTGAGTGCTGTTCAAGGTGCTATCAACATCTCACCACCACCACCAGCACCACCACACGTTCGTCAACACACACCAACACTTGCCAATGCTATCAGAGTGAAAGGCTGTATATAACGCTACTAGTGGTAACGGTGACCTACAGGTGTCTTATCTCTCCCTATCTGACGTGACGGAAGGTGTTATCAGTGACACAAACGCTACACCTACAAGTTCTCCTTACCTGTCGAAAATTGGTATAGACTTTCTAGTTAATTAATAAAACAAGAATATTACCCTTTATTTCCTATTAATTTTCCTTTGGCGCTGTTATTATGTTAAAATGCCCTGTTGTTTGACCTTTTCTCTCTTCCCATCGTTATTATATATCATATTTGTATCACACACACACACACACACACACACACACACACACACACACTAACACTCACTCACAACCTTAAACTCTCATCCATAATAATAATAATAATAATAATAATAATAATAATAATAACAATAATAATAACAATAATAATAATAATAATAATAATAATAATAATAATAATAATACACCAACCTATACACAATACAACCGCCCTAAAATAACTCTTTTTTTTTTCTTTTTTTCCCTTTTTTTTCACGTTCAAACCCAGCCATCATTTCCTGGTTTCTGTACAATGCAGCGGACCAGAAATCTCAAATAACTGGTGATTTCTATCGCGAACATCACTTCGAAAAAAAAAAAACATGGCGACTAGAACTGAACTTTGTCCCATTCTCGAGGTTGTTTAGGAGGATTGTGGCTGATGCCAGGGAGTGGCTATTCTCTCTCACTATCTCTATCTCTCTCTCTCTCTCTCTATCGCTATGTATGTATTTATCTCCCTCCCTACCGTCTGTCTCTCTTACTATCTCCCTCTCTCTGTCATCTCCTCACCATCTCTCTACTATCTCCCTCTTAATATCTCCCTCTCTTATCATCTCTTACTATCTCCCCTTACTATCTCCCCTCTCTCTTTACTATCTCTTACTATTCCCCCTCAATATCTCTCTCTTACTATCTCCCCCTCTCTCTCTCTTACTATCTCCCCCCCTCTCTCTCTCTCTCTCTACTGGCAAATATTTGTATTTATTTATTATACCATACTGTATATTAATCTGTCTGTCTGTCTGTCTCTTTTATATTAAATGTTTACACCTAAGTCTTCATTTAGGTATCAAGGAAGATAAACAGAGAGAGAGAGAGAGAGAGAGAGAGAGAGAGAGAGAGAGAGAGAGTACCGCCAACCACTCAAGAAACCCCACGACACAACTGCAGTAGATCATATAATAAAAATAACTAAATATATAATATAAACCACAAAAAAATCATGAAACCAAATAAAACAGACAAAAAAAACCCCAACTCACAATTCTAAATCACAAGGTTAGTCGATCCTAACCTGACCTGACCTGACCTAACTTCATCTAACCTAATCTATACTGAGTCGTCTATAGGCCATTTGAGAAAAGAGTATTTCAATATAGAGGAGAAGAAGAGTTCACTATATAATCTGGCCGGATATTCCTCGTGGTGCTTATGACGTGCCGATCGGGTGGTGATGGTAGGGTGCAAAGGGAAGGGGGAGGGGGGAGGGAAGGAGGAGGGGGGTAGATTGTATGTGTTTTAGTAAGCTTGAACATGCTCCTCCTTGTTCTTCATGATCAGTTGGAATTTTGTTTTTGTGTTTGTTTCTCAGTTTGTGGTGTATGAAAGTTGAGTAATAATTGTTGTTTTAGTGTGTGTGTGTGTGTGTGTGTGTGTGTGTGTGTGTGTGTGTGTGTGTCACCATGAACCAAGATTAATACCACTATCCCTTGTTAACCAGTAAGACATGCTCCTTTAGACCGCCATGATAGGTATTTCATTAACCGTCCCTCCCCCCTCGTTGTTTCTGCTGGAAGATGATTGACACGTCTGGGTGTGGTCGACGGAAGTAAACAAACCTGAGAAAATACAACCGCGTGCTGGGGGGTAAAAAAACCCACACCATGAGTAGAATTTTTATATCTGTATAAAAATCTTTGGCACACACACACACACACACACACACACACACACACACACACACACACACACACACCGTTAAAGTGTGATTACATCTATTACATTGATCATATAATGTTCAGTAAGCTCCCCCCGTCACACACACCATTAATGCACTTCACTGAACGCCCCAGCATGTTAGCTGTGGATGCTTGAGCAGGGTGCTGTGCGTGCTCAAGTAACTGGACCATCGGATGAATCTTCAGACACCTCACAGTATGGGGATTAATGATGAGTCATTACGAGTTCCCCACCACAGAAATATTCCAGTGAGGAGGAAACGAAGCCCTCAAACTTCTATTATAGGGAGATGAAGCCTATTTTTTTTTCTCGAAAAGTGCGAAGTAGGAAGAAGGTTGAATCAAGCAACTAAGCTAATACCGGGAGGTCTTATAAGACAGTTGTTCACACTCTCATAACCCTCATCAAAGGGTAGGTGCTTCCCTGTCTTGTCCCCGAGATATACTAGAGACTGTCAGATGATTGAAAATGTTCAAAGGAGGGCCATCAAACTGGTGCATGCACTACTGCATCTCAGGTACCCAGAGAGATTAGAGCGCCTCCAAGGTCATTACTCAGTCTAGTGTTCATAATATGAACACTAGAGCTGACGGATGCCGCCCCTATTAAGGCTCACAGCTTAAGGTCCAAGAAGCCACAAATTCTGAAAATTGTCAAGGCAATCTTTTTTGGAGTAAGAGTTGTGAACTCTTGGAACAACCTGCCAGAGACTGTTGTGACGGCATCAAATGTGAGCTCATTCGAGAGCAGACTTGACCAACACTGGCGCATTTACAGATACATTGTGCAGCCAGTACAGGTGCAGTACTTACGGTACCAACAGTGAGTAACAGAATCGTGACGACCACCCAAGCGGCTAACGAGCCGACAATGGCGAAGAGGATAAAGTAAAGAGACGTGTACTCGTAGCTCTAACGTGACAATCCTCGTTGAGAGTTGCGTCTCGTATTCTCAGACACCCTTGGGTATTATTTCTCCAGCAACACAACGCCCATACAACTGTCTACGGTCCGTCTGAGAGCAATTTCGACGCCATGTTGGTAGCTATCTTGTTTCGTTATTCATGAGCCGCTAAATTAAATATTTCTCGCGCGAAAGTACTGAAATAATAATTGCTTTAATAAATATATAAATAAATAACGGGACTTCATTTTCATTAATATAGAACTGATATCCTGGTTCATTGTCATGACATTTTTAATAATAAAAATATTATTTAAAAAATGAGGGTTAAAGCCCTTTCAAATCTAAAAAAAAAAAATTCTTGTGCAGACTTTTTACGCAAGAAAACTCCGACAAATATCAGTATTTTTGTATTAAAAAGTATTATTATATAAATGCATCGATAGTGTGATTTATGCACATGCCATCTGTCATTAGGACATGATGGTATAAATCTAAAGAATAATGTGAGCGTTCCTCAATTTAAACCTGTGAGCCAAGTAGCGCCAAACACTGTGTTCATGTACCGACGGGGCTGTTACTGTCACTCCGTCACCCTCACTCACTACCCTCTCTCCCGAAGGTTCACTCTCTCTCCTGCCACAAACCTAACCTAATCATGTTTTTATCTCTTTCATATTAACATTTCAGGATGTGTTTGGTACTCCCACATAAATCAGGTTTGATATAATGCATTTACAGTCATTTCTGGATAAAGTGGGGAGCGTGGCTGGAAGAGTTTTCAGGTGTGCATCAGCGCGTAATAAATGTTTCCGGCACTTAGGGTGTACCACCGTGCATTCCTCTCTTGTTCTGCCGCAGGAAACAATAAAATCCACTGGCTTTTACTGTGTAATTTTTTCCTTTTGTTAACATTCAGAAATATGACGGAAACAGAGAAAATCTTCGGAGTATTTGACGCCATGGTATTAGCAACATCCTGGTGTGGGGCGACTCACGGCACAGTATCGAGTGACAAGAAGCGTAACGAATAGAATTAACACGCCCAAGGAAATAAACAATGGAATGCTTCGTGAGTAACTGATACTACTAATAATATTACATGATTACTTTATATCTGTCATGAATTTGAACAACATGTTAGTTAACTGCATACATTATGTATACAGTTTTAGGATACATAGGTATTTACTAAACCACATGGACTCGAGGACTAAATGTTACGAGCTGAGCAAATAGGGCGGTCAAATACCCATCCGCCGACCAGAACGACACAGAGTAATTACCTTCCCAAAGTCGGATGAATCCACGAACCGATTCGCTACGTAAACAATGGTGGTTGTGCGTTCTGCTGATACACATACAAGACAAAGTTGGGAGAAAAAATAAATAAAATCATATGTGGATGAGAAAATACTGTAAGAGGAATAATTATGAGATATAATTTATTTTGTTACGAATGATATAAATTATTATCGTTATTATTACTATTATTATTATTGTTACCACCACCACTACTACTACGACTCTGAAACAAATATACCCAACGTAACTTAAGCTAAATTACCTCACGTTAGGCTTGTCTGAATTCCCTAAGATATTATTACAAAGATCACGTAATTTTTTCCGCCAAAAATATGCAGTGTCGTGTAAATATGAGCATCGTGGGGAGACCTTAACGTCCTATCGCCCCAAGCCAAGAATGTGTCCGGAGATGACTTGTTATTGCGGTGTGTGTGTGTGTGTGTGTGTTGGTCAGTTACTAGGTGTGTGTTTGTGTATTGGTCAGTTACTAAGTGTGTGTGTGTGTGTGTGTGTGTGTGTGTGTGTGTGTTAATGTCTGTCTGTCTGTGTGGAACTTTTCACTTAACCATTATCGCTGAAGCAAAAAATAATCACATATATTTACAAATTACTCACTCATGACTTAGCTCTTTAACACACGAAAAAAAAAATCACAACTAACACCTCGAAATGAAAAAAAAAAACAGGTAAAAAAACCCGACAGATTTTCACCATTTTAACCGGATTTACGACGGATGATAATGACAGATATGACATAAAGTCCCCCCAAAAAAAAATGAAAGAAGGAAGGAAAGAAGTAATGAAAGAATAATGAGAGTTCCGAATGCGTGAAGGTAAAAATGGCCACCAGTAAAACGCTACAGGAACACATGAGGAAAATAAGAGAAATGATTTACCTCATACACGTAACCACATCCGGAAAAAGAAGAAAGACGAAAGATAAAAAAAAAAAAATATGGCGTAAGCAAGACAAGTTCCTCCTGAATCTCCGGGAGAATAATGATGATGAGTTTGTTCCAGTCCACTCAACTCTCGGAGGCTGCACACACACACACACACACGCCACAACCACCGCGCCTACTCACCGCTGCCATGAACAGAGAGATTTGAAAGCAAAGCAAGAACAGGCAGAGCTAATCATCTGAAGATTAGACACCCCAGCAGCTTCTTTTTTCACCCCCTTTGAAGATTAATTAACCACCTTTAAAGCTACCTGAGGAGGGTTAGGTTAGTGTTGGGTTAAGTTAGATTTTGTTAGCATTACATTGGGTTGACTTTGGTTGAATAAAGTTGGGTTAAGTTAGGTTAGATAATGCTAACATTAAGGTAGATTAGATTAAATTAGGTTAGGTTAAGTCAGCGTGGTTAACCTTCAGACTAAAATAAGCTGGAGTGTCCGTCTAATCAACAGGTGATCTGGTATACCTATAAAATATAAATTGATTGTTGAGCGGCGAACAATGTGATTATAGAGGAGGTGTGTTCTGAGGCTTCACTGACTGAAGAACAAGTACTCAGAATAGCAACATAATAAGTGATGGGTTATGGATCAACTGCCTTGGTGTAACGCTCTTGAGAAATCTAGTTACCGAGGCACCACTACAGCACAACTACAGCCTCTAATGTATACTTTCTACATAACTGATGAAGAGGACCTTAAGTATCAGGTTACAGTTGAAAATACAGTCAATGTCGTATCATCTACAGTGGGATTTCAGTGTGACCTTAATATAAACAAGTCTCATCAGAGCTCTCAAATCCAGTATCCAGACAGCAGAGGTCTCAAATCTAGCAGCCAATAACAGAAGAACTCAAATCCTGTAGCCAATGACAGCAAAGCTCTCAAACACAGCCTAGCAGACAATCACAGCAGAGATCTCAAATCCATCAGCCAATCACAGCAGAGCTCTCAAAAACAGAAGCCAATCACAGCCAAGCCCACAAATACTGACCGTGTAGGCCTAATCTTTATTCTTATCTCGAAGACGCTAAAGTGCAATTACCCATTATAACAAATGTAATTCTTATTCATTAATATTGTTTGTGTGTGTGTGTGTGTGTGTGTGTGTGTGGTTTAATTTACTTGCTAAAAGAAATGTTGTTAAGAGCAGAAATACACACACAAAAAAAACAATACTCGTAATCCACTGTTGATATTAACCTCACATCGACTACAGCTACTCCAAAAATCCAATATCATCAGGAACTGTACTTGTAAGAACGTTCGTCATTCTGAGTTTACATCCTATAATTTAATCCATTCATCAAGTCATCGCCATCATAATCTGGCGTTCGTGAGAGTTCCATCCAACTTCCTTACCAAGCTTGTGTTTTATGATCCGTTCTGGAATATATTCACATTAGTTCCTTAAGTTTTGTTATCTAAGTTGAGAGAACGCTTAGTTAACTTTGCGTCAACACAGTCGTTCATCACACCAGCGTCATCATAAACAGGTGTTGTGAAGGACGCTCACCCCCTCCCTAACTTTGCGTCAACACAGTCGTTCATCACACCAGCGTCATCATAAACAGGTGTTGTGAAGGACGCTCACCCCCTCCCTAACTTTGCGTCAACACAGTCGTTCATCACACCAGCGTCATCATAAACAGGTGTTGTGAAGGACGCTCACCCCCTCCCTAACTTTGCGTCAACACGGTCGTTCATCACACCAGCGTTCATTACCGTGAGAATCAATAAGTGATCTGAACTCTGTAAGACAACATTAATCTCAGCCGTTCTCATGACACGTGATTAGATTCAGGTACATTGGTTACGGGTTTAGGAAGCGTAACGTCCTCAGTAACACCAGTTGGCAGTGTGGTATTTTTTCTCAAGAACTAAGAGAGTATAAACAATCTCGGTAACTTGAATCTTATAATAGATAATAATTACTTAATTCAGACTTACTTGAATAAATGAAGTAAAATTATCCATGTCTCTTGATTCTTGGTAAGTGAATACTCTTACGCTTGCGACCAAAAAAAAACAATAACTAGCTAACAGAATTATCCTTGCCTATCCTATGAAATATATAACGCCAGTCAATGAGCAGATGACAGGCCATGACGTATTAGACTGTGATTGGCTGCGGCACACACCCTGGGCGGGAAAGAGAACAGCATCAGTGGGCGGCGGAAAGTGGCGCGCGGGAGGCAGGTGGTGGCGGATGTTGTGCTGGTGGGCGGATGTGACTGTACAACATTAAGCGGTGTACTCTGCACGCGTCACTGAGGGCTGTCACACGGTTGATAGAGGGCCAATGTGCAGGTGTTGCTGTCTTTACTAAGTTGCCTGCTGCTGTTGCTGCTTTCTGCTTCATGCTGCTTCTTGCTAGCTGCTGCCTTTACTGCGGTGTTTATGACTACTTCTGCTGATGCTGTTGCTACTAGTGCCACTGCTAATTGCTGCTTTTGTCAGTTTCCTCCTGTTGGTGCTGCTACAGCTATAGTTCCTTCTTCTACTGCTGCAGCTATAGTTCCTTCTGTTAATGCTGCTACATTCCTCAACTCACCTGCTGAGCACTTTATTGTTGTTGGTTAACCCAGACGGTGCACTTCCGGTTAACGCTGACTCTCCTAACCTGCTGGAGGCTCTCGTTATGAATGCATCTTAACTGTTAACGCTATTATAAATTTTCCACCACTCATGCTAATTAACTTCCCTGTCTCAGTGTAATACGACTCTAATGTCACTATTTGTTACTTAACCATGTGAAAATTGGCCCGGTAAGCCCTGGTGAAGTCTGTTTACCAGGCACTATTCTCCCGACCATCTTTCCTTTCCTCATCTAAAGGCAGGTACCCACTCGAACCAGCGTAATCTAGAACAGGACGGGAGCGCTGTATCCCCTCACCTATCGTAACCCAAAATTAGGTATATACTGTACTTTTTTATTTTCGATTCATTCTATAGAGGTGACTATTACATGGCAGTGCTCGGACGTCACCTAGTCTAAAGACACTCATCGCTATATGCCAATTTTGACCCATACTTCCCGAGTACACAAATAACTTAACAATTTACTGATTTTGAAGACTGACAAGGAAATTGGTCCCATTTAGAGCCCAGAGGAGTTTGATAAAGGGCACGGTGAGATTTAAAAGGTCGATATGATGGTCATTCTTAATTACTAAAATTGTAATAAATGGCACCAGTAGCTACGCTGATGTGTATATGCTGTAAGGCAATACTGAGCACAATGGGGAAAGTATCACATGGTTGACTTCAGGCAAACACTTGTAATTATGCCCGTCAAGGAGACAAATTGTTCATAAGACTGAGATTAGAAAAAAATGTCATTTAAGTATTATTTAAGTGTTGACAAGATGACGTCACGTGGTGCTTACTGCACATTGGTCTCTGGTAATGTTATAAATTGTTCTGGATCATTTTCTGAAATAATGAAATAAAATAGATATAATGTTTAACTATCAGCCCCAATATTTGTATAGGCGTGATATATTACGTATGGGTCCATATAACGGCGGGATAGCTTTCGTTCCGTGATTGGTGGAGCGAGGCAGCACCCCCCATGACGTCATCGGCATGTTGGGAATGACCTTCGCTCCGTTTACTGGTCGTCAGGTTTGTTTTCCCGTTTGAAGCCCCGACAAAAAGTATATTATCTTAAAACAATAGAAGAGTTTAATACAGCTTGTTGCTGACACCCAACAAGATCTTGAATCTGTCAAACATACAGTACAGTAGAGAGTAAACCAACTATTGTCAAACCACATTATTATATTCACCAACCAGAGACCATGGCCACACACCCACCAGCCTTTAATGTTACGCTGGATTAACACGATGACTATTCCACATCACTTAAGATGTAAGAATGTATTTAACTAAGGCACAAAAAATACAGTATACTGTAATGTGGGATGAAAATTACACATAACCTTCATGTTAACTACAGACGCTAATTTAGCAACAAAACAAACATTTATTTACAAAATGTTTTCTAAAAATTTTGTATTGTATATTAATGCTGTCCTTTGTCTTGTATGAGGATTCGCTCTCGGTAAATTCACTCCCTGAAATACGTCTTTAGGGCAAAAAAATATTCAACATTAAAAGTATTAAAAGTAATGTAGTTACAATGTATTCCCGGTAAAAAGTCGTTCTTGTTAACTGGATTACATCTATTAAGAACTTGCAGCTGTTACTTCACACCTGTACAATATATTTCTTGTTGTTATCACCCTGATAAATGGAACTTTAATCATTGTGCTAAATATTTTTCTTTCTTCAACGTTGAAATAAATTTATAAAAACTGGGATGTATACACGCTTGATATTACTGAACTTAGAGGTACATTATACAGTAGTATCCTTCCAAGCTGTTGTTGGCCCGAGGCCTATCTGGTTCTGTTCTCTTATGCGTGAACACTCCAAGTTGTCAATAGGAAATGCTAGAGTAATTCCTGGTCTTCAATAAGCTGGAATACTTTCCCATCCCGGGGAGAACACTTCACAGTAATTCTCGGGGAAGATCATCGTCCCCCACAACCTCCACCACACCATCAATTACCTTAGTGGTTACAAGAAACGCAGGAGACGAAAAGTATCTTACCTTTAAGCTAAACTCATTATCGTCATGCTATTTTCCTTTTCAAATCACCTGAACTATTTTTCGATAAATATTCTGAGAAGTGAAAAAAACAATTTTACGTCTCTTGTCATGTTTGAAAAGATATGCCAGCCCACCTGAATATGAAGCGCGTCCGTACGTATAACATCAAATATAGCTGGTTAAAAATACTTAAATCTACTTACTTTTCAAACTGCGTAAATGAAATATAATTATCTTAGGTTATATAAAAAACTATAATAATTATAAAACGAGGCAGTATAAGGAACACATTAAACAGTTCACCTGGTTGACAGCTGCGAGTGACGTGCAACCATCGGGATGTATTCTCCTACAACCTTTGTCAACCGTTCACCTACTGCAGCCACCGCCCATCAGTCGTTATGGAACACTGAAATATTTTGTTACATCATTTATTCATTGCCGTGAGTGAATTTACCAGGAATGAAATGCACGAAAGTCAAATTACCTGGAGTGTAGTTAGTGATCACTAATTAAGATCTTATTATAATTTAGATTTTACTTTTCGATGTTATCTATGTGTTCTGGCTTAAGGTCGACTGAGTAAAGTAATATTAAAAACTTCAGTAAAGAGGAAATACCAGTGACATTCCAGTGCTATCTAAGCTTAATTTAGGCCACCAGCTTTATTTTGGAGCGTAAGTCACCCAATTAGATATGTTCACATATTATATCAAGTTTAAGTGCAAACTTTAATTGGGAAAGACACAACACAAAAACAGCGTTAAGTCAATTTATCTTTATCCCCACAAGAGAGAAAAAAATAAAGAGAAAAACAAAAGAAAAACAATCATATCAAAATAATCTCAGGCAATGATAAAATCAAATCAGTCTTCGCATCTTTCAAGTCAGATTATAGAGATCCTGAGAATTTTCCCCAACAAGCGATTCAAACCTTTTAGGAAACTACTTAATCCTTTATAGCATTACTTCTCTCTCAGCTATTATACTGTAGATTCAACTTCACTCTACAACATGACTGGGGATGGTTGGTAACGTAACCATCAGGAATGCTTGAGCTCTCACATGGATACAGCAGTGAGTGAGAAGAATCTATGAAATTTTTAAATGATTTTCTTCCCCAAACACAGATGTCGGAAGTATCATATAGTAGACTCAAGGTAATATGAGTTGGATTTATCAAAGCGCACACACACAGACACACACGACCCCGAATCGAACAAGTGACGACATTACCCCACAAGCCTAATCCATGAATATTTTCTCGCCCTAAACTTTCTCATATTCCTAAAGGTTAACTTGGGGGTGTTTTAGAACTGTGGTCCATCACCTATTCATATTATTATTATTCAAGGCGTAGAATTCAACGTTAAATATGCCAGAGGAACCGTTACTGTCACTCCTGTCAATTCCTGTCAATGGGCATAAACCTATCGGACAAACTGATATCAGGAGACGGAGACATAAATGTTAACTTTGGACTGCTTAATATAATTTGTCTCATTTCTAACATATTTTTATATTTCCGTACTATAGCCTATTGTGTTGTACTAGTCATTGTTATGGATATTATGGTTGTTGTTTTGATTGTTTTGGTGGTGTTGGTCTTATTGTTATTATTATTATTAGTGGTATTAATAGTAGTAGTAGTAGTAGTAGTAGTAACTTAAAAGCCTAGGATTAGCAGACTCCACGAATAGCCTACGGGATTCTCACATACATTTTCACGCGTTCTCCGGTGACAGATACTTTCTACATACTGGTGCTAACGTTATGAACAATGTAGATGCGCAAATAACCTCTGTTTTCTTTACATGTTTAAATAGTAAAAAATAAGATCCACTTTAAGTTAATTACATCTGAAGAACAACAACATTCACTAGAGTTTAGATGAAGTATATTTAACCCTAATAAAATGAAACAAGAAAGAACATTTGTATATTTGTAGGAGATAATATAATTATTTGACAACAACGAATACAATATCTCAAGTGTAGTATATATCCAAAGACTTAATATCATAATGCAATAATTTCACTCAGTATTTCAGACATGACCAGGAGGACTAATATAAGGCATTTATAGTCATAGTTCATGTGACCTTTACACAAAAGTGACTAAAAAAAAATCAACATTTATGCACAACCGACACTCAAGAAAAAACCCAGTTGTAATGGTAGGCACGCAGGCGTTCGTCATGTTAGAATGCGTGTTTGGGTGCCAGGATGCTAAATATGGTACCTACTGGTCAGAATACCCTTGAATAGTATCATTAAATCTTGAGATATACCTTCCTTAATTGCACTGATAAGCAAATGTTTAGAATATAAACTCAGAATGATATAGAACTGGCGCTTAAAATCCTAGCCAGCAGTTGAAACACTATACTGTATATACTGTAATAATAATACAAATAATGATGCATACCACCTAACTTAACTGCATGTTTTGAGATATTAAATACGTCAGTAGTTCTATGAACGCATTCTCTGTCCGCTGATGACATACCCCCTGTAGGCTCATCAGAACTTCCCGGGGCCCAACCAACCATTCCTCACTGGCGTACTTTATTATAATTTATTGGTGGTTATTATCTGGTTCACCTGAGGACTAGTCTCCCAGCTTAATTCACCTTAAGATTAACCACCCCAGGTAGCGTTAGGGTTTTAAATCATCAGGTTAGATAAACTGGGAGGTTACTCTCCATGTGATTCGACGAGATAATTTCGCTGAATAACAATTATTCCGTATGAAACAAGAAGTTAACTATGATCATATTTATACGTTACTTTTACATTCCATGTTTCTACAATAAGATGACGTGACAATGTTATATTGCAAATAAGAAAGTCTCTATAGTACGTTCACAAGATGTTTGCGGTTATCATGTGAACCGCAAACTGAAGTGTGCGGTGATCTTATGAACCGCAAACTGAAGTGTGGTGGTCTTGTGAATCGCAAATATGCGGTGGTCTTGTGAACCGCACTTACAGCAAATATGTGGTGGTCTTGTGAACCGCAGACTTAAATGAGGTGGTCTTGTGAACCGCAAACTTAAATATGCTTTGGTCTTATGAACTGCAAACTAAAGTACTGTATGATGTGGTCTTGTGAACCACAAACTCAAGAATACTTTAATACTGTACAAGGACTTGCTCCCAGCAGTGTCCAGTAGTCACACCACCTGACATTAAACATCTGGGGTGCACAAGGTAAACAATATAACTAATCTAAGACATCTGCAGGTACAGTGTTAGTTAGGGCAAGTGTTTAAAGCGACTCAACGAAAACTCCACTTAAAACTTTTACACTCCCGCTCAGTGACGAAACCTTCCTTTGCTCACTAAAGTGTGAATCAGTGTGAAAGGAATGTTGCAGTTATTTTTCTATTCATACTACTGTAAATTTTTGTCTCTTTTATTCTCATTATTGTCTTACTTCACAGATCTCACAAGCTCACTTTTTCACAAAATTCTCCCTCAAGCCTTACTATTTTGTTTTACAATCTCGTCCGTTCTTTGCTCTAACTCTTTTTCTGTCCTTAATTTTCTTGGGGAAAAATCAGACACTTGTTTAGGCTACACTTGAGTTTAACAAAATTACATTCCGTGTATAACCAATTCTAGTTTTACCTGGGATATTGCAAGTGATAAACTGAAGGCGCAAGAACATAATTTTTTTTTTATGAGCTGAGAAATAAAAATTTCTTGTTAGGGAGAAATTTGTATAAGACTTCGATTTCATTGATATATGAAAGCAGCTGCAGATGAAAAAATACATAAATTTACCTAAACATGAAAATGAGACTTAAATTTCGTAAGTGTGATATATGAATGGTGAAGTACTTTGGCAAAATGTTACTTCTGAATTAATCACATTACCGCTATGCAAATGGTTTAGTCAGTCCAAAGCATAAATCAACAGCAGGACTTGTCAACTGCGTATTCAAGATCACTTCGTGACAAGTACTCCCAAACATAGGATTTTGATTTGGGTCTACGGACAAAACCCCAGTCTCATATATAAAATATAAAATAAAACACTTTTATGTTAGGTTAGGTGCTTCTATATGTAGCTTTGTCGGTCGGTATAAAAATGTTGGGGTTTTGTCATGGATTCTTTGATTTGTACTGCCCACTGCACTATAGTGAAGCCTTATAACAGCTGCTGTGTTCACTACCCACCGGATGTTACACAAAATACTACACTCGACCGCCAGTGGACAGGTTGTGCATCGGTCGTGATGTATTGTGTGATTCAATATAAGGTTTATTTGACCACAAGTGTAGCTGACGCTTTGTGGAGAGGCGGCCGCAACACACTACCTACACTCTCTTACTCTGTATTTTGTGTGTAACCAGGTTAAATCCATGTTAGTTTAAAGTTGTATGGTGAAAAAGACAATCATGGGTGCTCAGTAACAGTGGCAATTGAAGCACTTAACCAAAAGACAACAATCTTAACGTCACAGTACGAACAGCTGTGGACTGTTCACGGCACTACAAAAATACCCCAAAAAGACACTAATCAATATATAAAAGCGTGACAGAAGAGGAACTGTCTAATTAAAATAATTGTGGCTCACGACATACCTTTACTAGGCATTAAAGTTATGTCTTGCATTTTCCTCAAAGTTCTTGGAAATTCAAACGTCGAGTAAAAACAGCTTTATTAAGGAATTAATCAGTCCTACATGAATATTTTCTAACCTCAATAAATCTATGAAAAATGCACAAGCAATAAGTTTTTCATATAACTGAAATGAAAAGCTACACTCGTTGGATACAAAGATGGTGGACATGAAGCCGACGTGAAATAAATGTACTGTACTCACCGTTGCCGTTGTAAGTACTCAACGTCCTTCAAATCCAGATGTAAATCAAATGTAAGCTGTCAGAACTTTTCACAACACTCATGTCCGGTCCTTCCAGTAAGCGAACTTTGTAGACGACAAGGTTTATTGGCGAGTAACGACAATGGGGCAAGTAGCTGCCCACTTCACATCTGATTAGTTTGGCATTTCGCAAGTTTTCACTTCTAATAACACAAATGTATGACTTTCACTGTGGTTCTGGTATACCTAAGTAATTTTTCTGTGTATTTCCGGTGTTACCAGACAGTTAACTATAGCTGTATAAGGTAAAATGCACCGCACACCTCAGTTGATAATTGTCAAATGTTTACGTCTTGCAGCCATGGCCGGCGTCACATTCACTGTCAAAAATTTCGGACAATCAATGGTTCTTTCTGCTTTTTCTCATTGTGGCTTGGAAAATACGGGTCAAGTTATAATGTAAATATTCAAGTAATATATGAGTGGATGTACACACACACACACACACTTTAAATATGGGCATAATGATCTATTTTAATGAGCTTATAAATATATCAAAATCTTTATATCCTATTTACATTGAAACAATAAATTTTGACTAAAAAAAAAAAATATATTTTCAAGCCAATATTCTTTTATTGTTAATAGGTATAACTAATGTTCTAAATAAAAAGCTAAAGTTGAGTTGTTTAGCGTAATTGTGATTTTTAATATTTATAACAAAAGCTGCGCCTTATTGGCATTGCCGTTGCGTTTTGTTTTTGTGGAAAATCTCAGGAATCTATTTTTTCTTCGACCAAGGTAGAGTCATATACTAGCTGCTCTATATAATTGACGAAGGCAGCCACCCCTTCAAGTACGTGGTTGAGGTGTCATTCGTAGCACCTGTAGTACAAGAGGGCGATGAGGTATGTGATTGGGCTTCATGGCCCGGTGTCACGTGCTGAGATTGCACCGTGCTGAAAACGCCGAAAATGTTCTGGACATACACTCTTTGATCAGAACCTAAACTAACTAGACGAGTGACTCAGGTGAGGGATAAAGCCTCAAGTAAACATGGCGGGAACCTGCGGATAGCCAATGGACGAGTTTTAACTCAAAATAATTTCAACAATAAATACGGCCAGGTCTAATCACATCACTTGTTGTTCTATCTGTGACTTAAATTAGTCATAAAAAGTATTCCGATTCTGGATCCGACATAAATAAAAGGAAGAATCTGAAAAATCATTAAGAAATGGGTAAAGAAAGATTTTTTTCATATAAAACGTAGTCGATTACTTTCACGAAGCTATAATATATAATTATGTTGTACGGAATTTTTATTATTGAAAATGGGATTTTTCATCATGGAAATGGGGAAGTTCATTGTAGAAAAAAAAGGAACCTTAAAAATCGAAAACGCAACATTTGCCATCATAGAAAACGGAAAGGTGAAGACAAGGGGATAGGGGTGCAAGGACCGAGGGGGGGAGTTGGATGGAGTCGGAATGAAACAGGAAGGAGTTGGAAGAAGAGGGGGAGGAGTCAGTGGCGTTTCTAGCCTTCGGAAAGTGGGGGGGGCCACTTTGGGGCCAAGGTAAATGTTGGGGGGCGGGAGGCGGGGGCAAAACCAAACCTGTGTACAACTTGCAAGATGCAGTTTTTGGCATTATTATTACACCAATTTGATTGACAAATGACGCCAGCCTAAAATAATCAGCATACGGCGGTATAATGGCAACGCTCTTATTCCACTAATCATGATTCATTGGAGTATTGACACACTTGAACATATCTCTAAAACTGTATTATTGCTCACATAGTCACATAAAGGGCGGGTGTACCACATAACAAACATTGAAAAATATAGCAGTGTCTTTACAATGTCTGTACATACATCAGCGAAAAAATGAATTATCTCACGCTTCACACATCATGGAGACAACGTTTACGTTTTCAGACATGGGCACCGCATGCAACTGTTACATTATACCCAATGGCAAATGGCAAGGGTGCGGTTTCAGTTCACACGGTACAATTTTGAGAATAAAAAGTGGGGGGGCCAGCCCAAAATCTGAGGGAGCCATGGCCCCCCCGTAGAATCGCCCCTGGGAGGAGTAGTAGTAGGGAGAGGGGTGGAAGGAGAGGGAGTGGGGTGGAAGGAGAGGGAGAGGGGTGGAAGGAGAGGGAGAGGGGTGGATGGAGAGGGACAGGAGGTGGGAGGAGAGGGGAATGGGTGAAAAGAGAGGGGTGGAAGGAAAGGAGCTAGGACGAGTGGGGGAAGGGTGTGGGTATGGAGTGCATACAGGAAGGGTGTGGCTATGTAGGGTGTGGGTATGGAGGGGTGTGGGTATAGAGGTCTGTGGGTATAGAGGTCTGTGGGTATGGAGGTCTGTGGGTATGGAGGGCATGGGTATGAAAGGCACTACTCAGTCGAATGTATATATATATATATGCTGATAACCACAAGGAAAGAAGAAAACACGAAGTTCCCAAGCGCTTTTGTGTAATTCACATCTTCAGGGGTGAGTACAGAGTCTGTACTCACCCCTGAAGATGCGAATTACACGAAAGCGCTTGGGAACTTCGTGTTTTCTTCTTTCCTTATGGTTATCAGTATATACCTAGATCACGCGCACCTACAGTGATTTACTTGCATAAATGCATATATATATATATATATATATATATATATATATAGGCGGTCCTCAGGTTATGAAAGGGTTCCGTTCCTGAGTACAATTCTTAACTTGGAAATGTACGTAAGTTGTTCCGAACCTATGTGCACTATATCATAACCTAAGTCCTCAAGTCCTTTTATACACCTCGAATCATTTAATTTACGAAAAAAATAAATTGAATGACAAAATAGAGTAAAGTAAAAATTAAAGTTTAACACTTACATGTGGGGCTGGCTTGCATGTAGGGATGGGCATTTGTAGGAGTGACAAGAGGCTTTATTGGGATGGTTGAACTGAAACTTTCATCTTTTTGTCATAAATCTCTCTGCAGCATCATAGATATACAGTACTACCTCTATGAATCTTGCTGTGTTGGTATCTTGCTGTTTAAATTTAAACAATCCTTCAATAAGACAGAAACCATCTGTTATTTCTTTTGTAATGAATCCCTTTGGTCCTGGAGTTTCAACTTCGATTTTGTCACCCATTGCCCATCTGTAGTATGAGAGAGGCAGTTCCATGTGTTCTAATCTCTCTGGGTTGCTGAGGTTCCATAGAGCAGGCACCAGTCTGGTGGCCCTCCTTTGGACATTTTCAATCAATTGAGTCTCTAGCACACTTCAGGAAACAGATGGGGTGACAGTACTCCAGACGGGGAAACGCATCCGCTCTTGAAGATCGTGACAAGCAACGGACCATCCAGATATCTAAATGACGTTCTTATAAGACCTACTAGTTTCGTTGCCTGGTTCACCTTCTTCTCATAATGTCCCGAGAACTTAAATTTCTTGTCGACATACACACCCAGATCCTATTCACATTGTCTCAATTAATGTAGTTTCTTCGTCCTGTTGGGACATGTGACACACCTCCTTACTGTTGGCATGACCCAGGTGCATCCTCTTGCACATCGTGACATTGAATCTTGGAAGCCATTTCTTCGACCATTCTTGAAGCTCATAGAGATCTTTCTGCAGCTGTTCACAGTCTGTTTGGTTCTTAATTTCCCTAAATAACTTGGCATCGTCTGCAAACATTTGTATGGAGGAGTGTACAGCTTTTGGCATATTATTTATGAAGCAAACAAACAACAACAGGCCCAATACACTGTCCTGTGGTACCCCGCTTGTCACAGGTAAACCTTGTCTAGTACAAGTTGCATGCGACGTTCAGCCACTGACATGCAGGAAGCTGCATACCAAATACCAAGTCGTCTACATATAATGAGATTGATACACCACCTGGAACATGGAGGCAAAGTTTTATAGCTGGATGCCCTTCCTAAAGCCAACCCACAGAATGGGAACAGCTGGCAAGGCAGAGTTGCAACTCCTTGAGGGAATCAAAGACTACCTGCCTATCCAAGTCTGCAATTGCATTTTTGGTAATGTACTTAACCCCTACACTATGACCCTGTACACAAGGTGTTAACAACTCGCATGTACCTGAACCACCTACTTTCAACTACATTAATATTGAAGACTTCCCCCCCAAAAAAACTGCGTCAAGTGGAGGAATAGTAATTTTGGCATTTTGATATTTCCAGTTTTATTTATTTACCTTAATGTACAGTTGCCAGCAAAAGTCCTCCCACAAACTTGCTACACAGGGCTGTGGGAGAACTTTTGTTGGCAAGTGTACCTGTACTTCCATCAAGCACCATTTTTGCACTTGTTGTGTTGTTGACATTCAAACACTTTCAGCAACATTTGAACAATTTCCTTGTTCTCTTTAATGACTAGTTCAGATGATTCTACAGATATTATGTACAAGATTCATTGAAAGTAGGCCATTTATCAGTCTTTGCTATAAGTTCTTCTCACAAGTCATTCACTATGAAAAAATTAATGTTCTCTTTTCACTGAGGGAATCATATCAAATCTACACATTTTGGCCTGCCAATGAAGGGCAGTCCTGGATGCTTTCAGTCTGTCATCTACATCTCCTCACATGAATATTAATCTGACTCTTTCCTCTATTGTTAATTTCTCTACCATCTCTGCTGATTTGTTTTGATTATCTCAATTTAAAAAGAAAAATAGAGAAAAACATTAATTTTCTTATGATGTGTGACCTATGAGACATCAAGTACAATACTCAATAACCTATTAACAGTTACATTGCTTTGACAGACCTGAATTTTAATGGGAGGTACTAATATATTATCCATCCTTATGTTCTTTGACCTTCAACAGTTCAAAACATCCTGCCTCAAATATCTTCTGTCTTTAAGTAAGGGACAACTCAGTGAATAGATTTGATGACAGGTATGATTAAACAGTACAGGAATGTCATTTTAACCCTGCTGTTAGTAGGTTAATATGGTAATATTCATAATCACCAACATGAATAGTTTGAACACAGTTGTCAGCTTGTAATTAATTCCTGGTGTGTGTGTACCACCTGGGACTATTTACCTACTTTTCCTCTAAGGTGCATTTACAAGGCTCTGTAAGGAGTATTTACAGCTGATTGATTATATGAGTGAGGAGGATACTATATAGTTGATCATATGTATGAGGAGCCTTTATTGCTGGTCGACTCTACAAGGAACATCAACAGATGTTCTACTCTACAACTAGCCTTTAAAGCTAGGGTTCCATGGTCCCTACTGCATCAAGGAAGTGCAGTGTGCATGTTTTATACAATATTTACATGGATG
The DNA here is from genome assembly GCF_018991925.1 of Homarus americanus. Taxonomy (NCBI): domain Eukaryota; kingdom Metazoa; phylum Arthropoda; class Malacostraca; order Decapoda; family Nephropidae; genus Homarus; species Homarus americanus. The sequence continues at coordinate 2,784,605 of NW_024713650.1, forward strand.
GGGTCATAAGAGATATGAAAGCAAGAGTAATGGAGAGAGTTGAGTTTTGTTGATGGAGATATGGAATGTGAATCACCTCCAGTACTCTCTGCAGATGACACTGCTCTTTTGGGTGTTTCAAGTAATAAATGCTAATAAATGACTCTAGATGTATATACTAGAATAAAGAAGCAATGGGTACACTATATATAAATGTTTAGGCCTTATTGTGGAAGAGGACTACCAATAAAGTAACGTATAATACAGCAGTAAGACTGGAGAGTTATCCATCACACTGCACCACTACACCATAGAGGCTTAAAAGGGCAAAAAGATAATTTTTTTGCAGCTAATACTCCTTTTGGCATCTACCAAACAGCTATCTTTGTAACTTTTTCCTTGTCACATAACCTTCATTACTTTCACTATTTTCTAAACATCCTTGTCTTCTTGTTACATAAGCACAGTACAGTACATATACACATTAAGCATGCATAAACCTACATCCATCACCTGCCAATAAATATTACATCATAATTACAAACATGGTCTGGTGATCTTCAGGATCAAGACCTCTGAGCTTGTAGGTAGATCTAGCACCAGCTTATAATACCAGGCTATATGTAAGGTACCTTGGGGCTCAGGAGATCCATGAAATAAATAAAACAGATAACAGGGAGCATATTCACAAGTACAGTATAAGGAATGGTATAGCACTGACCTTAAAATTATGACCAGCTGAGAATGTACAAGCTACTGAATGGAATTACAGGGTGGAAAAGATCAGAAAAAGTTAAGTCACCAATGAAGGATAGGTCAAAGGGCGTCAAACCTTCCCTTGACACCTTCTACACTACAATAGGTATTTAAGAAGAGGGTGAGAAAAAGACCACACAAAGATATATGATATGTATTGGTAGGATGATATATTGCTAACATTGCAAAGTGGTTTATTTTTTGTTTTACACTGAACATTGTGCTGGGATTATACTTTGCCTTCACAACCCATGAGAAGGTGATGTAACCGGAGGATCAAGCAGGAATGGTAGGGCACTATTGGATATGTTGAAGAATAATTGCTAAATTATGCTGAGTTGCTATACTACAATATCCTTCCTCACCTGGAGTGATGTTGCCATGCTTAGTAGAAGATGGCATAAAAAAGTATTTATTAGTACTGTTCTGTATTGCTTTTTGACAAAAATTACCAAAATTTATTGATAAGACCAGGTGCATTAAAATGTTCATTTCCAGTCACTGAACTGACCATATTTTTCCATGTTGATCCCAAAAATATTACAATACCTGTAGAAAGCGAAAATAATTAACAAATTCATAAACAAATTTTCAGAAACACAGGTAAAATACATTTGAACAAGTATTTAAAAAACTTTCATTGTCAGATCCTCATAAAAAATTAAAGTTGAAACACTGAATTCTAACCAGATTGCATTAAATAAACTGTATAAATAAAAAAAAAGTGGGAAACAAAATTTGCCTTCCACCCTACCCTAAAATGGCTATGTAATTGGAAATGGACAATTTACTTCGATTTGGCCAAATATTCATCAAAAATTATTGAAATGGTTAGTTTAAAAGATCACTACTGTGCCTGTACTTGTGCTAATAGCAAGCTTCTTGCATTATATGTTGGCCTAAGAGGTTAGCATCTTCTTAACTACAAAGCAAATCACAGTACAAGCATACCACAACCAACATGGATTTGGTTTGCAGTAAAGAAGGATTCAATACCCTTCTAGTGATCTACTGCCACACTACTATAAACTTTTAAACATTAAAAGCCATGTGAACAATAGGAAGACACATAAATAATAGACAATATCCATATTCAGTGCAGTATTTATCCTCAACTGGTAATGAAATTCAACACTTATTGCCAAATTTATTGACAATACCTATTTTTTCATTCTTGCTGCCTTGAATTTGGACACCTTCTTGGGCTGCTCTTCAGTTTTAGTGGTGTCATCATCATCAAGAGCCTCAGCCTTGTCACTCTTGTGCTCCAAAACTCGGTATGAAAATGCCTGTAACAACATAACATTTTTACTATCCTTGTACTGTACTATACTGTATTTTCATTTTTCCAAACAGATACCAGTAAGTATCTTTAAACTAAATTCACGACCTAAATCTATTCCTAGGTAAATAACATGTTTCTTTACTGAATAAGCTTCCCCAAAACCATCGTCCAGTACGTCACAACTGACTACACACACTCTTCCTCAGAAATGATATCCTGTTTTCCATAATTATGTACAGTATGATTATTATTATTATTAAGCTATACTATATACAGAACTGTACTGTATATCTTTAACATATACCCACTGCCACTAAAACACACTTCCTAATCTCATCACTGACATGCAAATTTGAAATAGAAATTTTTTTTTCTCAAAACTCCTCCATTTAAAGGCCAGTCAAGTGATTTTTTTTCAAGTCCATGTGCCCGGCACTTGCCTGACACACAACCTAATGTTTTGAGAGGTAAATAACTAGGGAATATGTCAGGTGCTGAATGACCCCATCTCCTTGTACATGTTTTATTAAGGGAGGTCCATCAACAAACTGCTTGTCATCAGTGTTTCAGGTGCAGGTGATTTATCTCTACATAAAGCCATCAACCTGCCTTTAGTCATTCTGTGTCAACTGAGTGGCTGTAGACATGAGGTGACAGGAGTTATGACCTCACATGACCAGGGATACTGCCACTGACACCAAATTATAGAGGAGTGGTAGCTATGATAGGTGATCACAGATACCACCTCCATCTCCCCAAACACCCTGCAGGTGTGAGGTGACAGGAGTTATGATATTACTGTAGTGTACTGTACATGACATTACTGCCACTAATTACAGCTGGAAGCTGCAGCTGTCCACTGGATGAAAAAGGGTGAGGGTAAAATGTATTTACACAGACACAAATGACCTATGATACACACAATAAATCTGAATGTTTTAAAATGTCCATTTAATTTTTCCATAAAAAATCTGGACAAGCAGATTTCCTCCAAAAAATCTGTCTGGACAAGTAAATTTCAAAAGTCACTTGCCTGGGACAAGTAAATGTTCCACATAATCTGCACAGCCTATTACCAATTATCTCCAATGTCTCTTCATATCTTAGCTTTCTTGATCGATCATTTAAGGCTTAATCAATATTTTGGGGATGTTTGTATGAAACTTAAACCATTACTGATGGTGAAGTTTGTCCCTGCCAAAATTTCCAAGTTAAAACCCTGATTATAATACATATGTACAGTATTACCAATGAAGTAAAACTTACAGGCTTTATTGAGTGCATCCTCTTTGGTGGTGGTGACGGGGGTGGTGGAGGAAGGTCTTCAGGGGTTTCCGAATCAATATCTAATGGTTTGGGGGGACAACACCACCCATCCTGCACATCTGAATTATCACCTGTAAATACACACACACAAAAAATTTATATATTATCATAACTGTATTTAGTTTTGCCTTGACAGTCTTTAACATTTTCGACCCTGGAACTTTCTTAACCTGTCTATATCTTTACAAACTCTCTATTTCTTTTGTCAACATGAACAACTTTTGAGCCAGAAGTGGAATGGCTGAAGCTTCCAAATGAACAGTGAATGAAACGCTCAAGGACTATAACATTTACATTACCATTAAATATTTTCTAAACAAAACTGACAATGGTCATGTAGGTACTGGTTACAATGTACACCATATGCAAATTTAATTCTTATGTTGGACTTATTTGTCTAGATAGACAGATGCACACACAGCATTGTAACTATGCTATTGAACATCCCCAAACCATTTCAGTCAGGGGATGACAAGATTCATCATTTATGTACAATATTACTGCTGGCTTCTACTCACTTATTTCATCCACTAATTCAGAGAAAAATATAAATTAATGAAAGTTAAGCAAACAAGAGTCCAGCCCAAGACTCAAATTTTGCTCCAACACTTCTGACTCTTAATCTGCTGTCTTATGATATGCCTTTCACTATTTTAATTTATTTCTTGGAGCACAATTTAAAGTATCTTAACACATTACACAGTCTTGATCTTTTAAAATATTTTTATCACAGGCTTGGTAAGATTATATTTATCCTCAAATACAACCTACCGTAATTTAAACCTTCAAATAACAACCTACCGAAATTATTAAGGTACATCATCATTAGCACTGTTGTACTGGTCAACTAACAGAAATAATAAGAAATAAACCTATTAATGTGGCACATATCAATTACAATAATTATACTTACAGTACTACAGAATAGTATATCCAATACATTACCCTGAGCTGGAAGAGATGTCGATTTTTTCAGTATCCCTCGGGGAGGTGGCTCAGGTCCAGATGCCCCAAGACCAAACACCTTATAAATATCTGAAGGACTCTGAATACTCTCTACACCACCATCTGCTGTGTCAACTCCCTCCGCTCCAGGTGGCTCTAGAGGAAGGGAGAGCGGCCCACTAGAGTACTTAATGCGATATATATCCTCACTCTCATCATCTGGGATTACTGTGTACAGGGGCCGCACATCATCTGCCCAAGAAACCCTCCTTTTCAGTTTTGCTCTTTTTGACAGCAGTGTTTCGTGGGCAATTTCAGCACCATCACTATTTATAGTTCTTGCGCTATCACTTATCTGAGCATCAAATTTCACTTTTTTTTCTTCCCCAGCGACAGATATTTCTTGATCATTATCACTTTCTTCAGTTTCATCACTCCCATCAGTACTGGAAAACAAGACAGCATAGTATTAAAATACCCATAAACTAATAGTATAGTTTCAGACATAATACTGATTTTTACAGTAAATTTTTCAAAGATCTGAATGTCTTTACAATTATTATGTACATGCAGCCACATTGAGGAAAAGGTGAACATACTCTTCATCTTCCTGCAGTGCAAGTTGGTCTAATCTCTTCATGAGGTCCTCGTACGTCTGCCTATCCTTTTCAGTTAGATTATTTGCAAACCTTTCATCAATACTGGACGTACAGCTGTCCTCTGACAAAGTGCTGGTTCCTGGTGTAGGATCTGATTCACTACTCCTGAGAGCCCGTCTTTCCTCTTCTCTTAGTTGTGCATAATACTTGGTGACCTTTTTTCTGTGTTCTTCTGTAATAATATAAAACTTGCACATTTATCACATTTATAATTATAAGGATATAAATTAATATAAAAAAATATAAAAACACCTGCAAAATGATTGGTCCAACATGCTACAAGTTATCATAATTATGGGGCCACCAATATAAAGGAATATCCTATACAACAAGTGAGCATGAACACTAAACACTGGGTAACTATTGCATAAGCAAGGAATAATGAATGTGCTGTGAGCAAATAATACATGAAATAAGTGATTGAAAATTACCTTGCAACCTTTATTCTTTCCGATTTTTTTTATTCCCATAAGCAACATACAGCAATCATAAATAACAACAAATACAAGATATAGAAAACTGTATTGTCTTTATTATCTGACCCATTCTGAAATATGTTCTCAATAGAACACACAACTTATAATGTTTACTGTAAAGTAAAATGATTGCCACCGAGCCATGGGACACTACCGGCTCAAACTAATGTCTGCCGTACCTTGACTCCTCTGAAACTCGTCCTCAGTTAATTCCTCCAGAATATCCATTTGGTTGCCAGCCTCACCAGTCATCACCTCCTCAGCTTCCTTCAGCCAGTTAGTGTGTATTTTTCTGGAGGCTTCAGCCATTTTGATTTTCTCGTCACAGTCTGAAACACTTTCAAGTAAGCACACGGTCTTGAGACGGAAAAGTTGGACTCTGAGTGTACCGTGTTGCATCAGGATCCAGACTCTAAAAGATTCATAAATTAATTTTCTATCCTGACTGGAGGTGAGAATGCTTCTAGTAACAGTCGAGTTTCAAGTGCAATTCTAATACAGTTCTACTTCTTCTAAAATCTATCTCATGCTGGCCAATCACAAGCATCTTCACATCTCCAGTATCTACTACATCCTTCTCTCTCGACACACCTACAGTCTTTCTTAACTTGGTGATTTGTAAAATAACCCAATGGCCCAAACCCAACCTAACCATTAGGATTGGGGTCCTGGTCTAATGTGCCCCAATACTCATGGTTTTGTTACATTGAGGCCTTATGACACTGAGGGAATTAAGTCACTGTATTTATGGGGTCAAGTCATTGTACTTAAGGAGCTGATTTATTGTACAGTACTCAGGGGGTTGACAATGTACCCAAGGAGATAAAATATACCTGTATATTGAAGTTAATTCTTTGCAGTAAAATTTCAATACTGTATAATTTCAGACAAGTAAAATAATCCAATAATTAGAAAACACACCACACCTTTTAACCTCCGTCGAACAATGTCTGACGCTTGTTTTGCACTTCGGTCAGCAAACCAGTTATCGCCTAACAACACTAAGATCTCGTTAGTGTGAACCAAATGACCCGGCATGAACGCCAACTTGCCAAAGGGGACCATAACCTGCCAATCAAGAGACAAGTAGAAAATGTATGTACTGGATAAAATGCTTATTGCTCACACATTTGTATCTTTCACTGAAAATTAGGAATATTTTGAGATTACTGAACAGGTGTTTTATAAGTAACAAACCATATATTTTCTCTCGAAATTTGGATTATCTAAAAATTCTCAAGTCATAAAAAGTCAGCAAGTTTGTTTCCTTAAGGTGGAATGTTATGAAAACATTAAAAACAAAGTAAAAAAATAAGGTACAAGAATGGAGATTCACAAGCTCTCAGAACACAGCGAGGGTGACTAATACTGTACCTTCCAGAGGGATAGAAGACCTCACACAGTATATATATATATATACCTACTGTTCATACATACATTAAATAATTAAATACTGATTACAGAGAGACATTTATTTTAGGAATATAGGGGTTAAAAAAATTGGTGACAGGTATTAGAATAAAGTAGCATGGGATGTTGTTAAACCACAAATTATTTACACCTTCATAGTGGTATACAACACAGGAAGAACACGATGAAAAGGAAAAAGGCCGAGAGACTGTGGAGCTGGACACTAAGCTACATCTCATGGAAGGCTAAGAAACATAGATGAGAAGACACATCTACTTCTGTTCTGACTGCCTCCAGCCTTAGTACAGTCGAGGAGTCGGGCAGTAATCAAAACAAACGACTGAGCCCCAACTTTACCTAATCTAAGTAGGAGGAGTGGGACTCAGTTCTTTTGGCCCCTAGTCATAGTGGGTCCTAATCCTGATGGTTAGGTTCAATTGGAGTCAAATGGGGCTAAGATATACAGTATTAGTACTAGGGCCCACTTGATGTGCAACCACCAAAACATATCATTCCAGGTATACAAATAGTGATTGTCATGTCTGCTCATCATAAAACAAGAAGTAAACATGGACAGAAAAGAATGATGTCATGAGTGGGTGAGGACTCTTGGCTGGCTTAGGAGATCAAGGTAGAATTAGGTGTCGATGTGTCACAACATCTTTAGTTGTTGACTTCATATTGAAGAAGTGTAAAGGAGGTAAAGAATGGTGATTAATAAATATTTTTGTACAGAAAAATGGTGGGGGTGACTCTTGTTACATACAGATTTCTTAAATGTCTAATGGCAGACAGATCACAAGAGTTGAAGTCCTAATAATGTAAGCTAGAGATGTGGATATAAAGTTGATTAGAGAGTTGACCATGGTAAGTTGGAGGTAAACTAAACAAAAGTAATTAAATTGAGATAAACTATTTTTCACTGCTTCTTGCCACTACCTCATAGCTTAATCCCATCACAATGTAAGTTAGAAATGCCACTGGATAGAGAAGCAAGTAAATGTACAGTCTCGTTCAAGATTCCCCGAGCACTGCTGGAGACAGCTGGCAACTCAAGGCCGTTTGTTTACTTTAGTATGTAGTAAAAATTATGAATGAATGTAAAATTTTATTGGTGATTGGTTACTTAGTTCCCCATTGCTTAATTAATGGTTGGGCTTCATTGTTTCTATACTACGTACTATAGTAAACAAACGGCCTTGAGTTGCCAGCTGTCTCCAGCAGTGCTCGAAGAATCTTGAAAGAGACTGTACATTTATGATCAAGCTTAGTATATTAGAGTTTGGTTAAAATTCCTTTTCAAAGTTAACTCTGCCCCACGTTAACTGTCTGTAAAGGAGAGTTCCGAGCACTTGCCTCATGTGTAGTTTTATCTGGAAGAGTTTGAAGCCTCTTTAAAAGCTGTTCATAATCTTTTTGGAATTTCTGAAGCTTTGTTAGTTCTTCTTCAATTATTCTTAGTCTCTGAAAAAGCAAAAATTTAAGCTGAATTAATAAAAATCAATATACAACATTTCCCCTAAACACTGGTCTTTCAATTGCTCTCTTTACAACAGTGTGTTAATTTACCATATCTTGTCCCCATCATATTAACCATTTTAATTATTATCATCATCTTCGGGTAATTTACTGAAACTGCAATACTGTATCATCATTTTAAGACAAGTGGCATTTTGGTGCCATGAATTTAAATTTGTGAGCCAAAGATCATACTAAGGCTCGAAACTTGATGATTGGTAGACACTCTAGAGTCAGACACAAGGCTGGTGGAGACTCAAATCAACTTGCTATCATCATCATGGAATGATTTGGAATTGTTTATGCCTCATCACCTTCCTCCCCATCCCAACCTTCTCCCGTCTTCAGTGGCCCCTCACCCACACCTACAATACCACCTACTTTGCACCACAAAAACCCACCGCTGCACCACCACAACCACCTCTTGCATCAGAACAACCATTGCTCAGAAGTTGCCAGTTACTCTCTGCCTCACTTCAGACTCATAACTTGCCACCCCTATTAAGTACCAAGTTTTTACAGTACTGTACAGTGTATATGGTTTTTGTGGCTTCTAAATTTTATATTCTCAATTTTACATGAGAAAAAAAATGTACTTTCATCTGTCAATTATTTTTTGCTTTGTGGGGTACCCACAATTTCACAAATGCTGCAATTATTGGGTAAACGTTGTCTGCATTTTTATTAGCATTTCTGCCTTTTTAAATTCCCTTCTGACAGAATATGTGAAGAATACAATAACTGCTCAATTTTATCTTCGATAGTTCCTACAAACTTAAAATCAGTTAAGAATGTTACTAATCATCATACCTCTTTATGTACTTGTTGAAGCTCAACCAAGTTGCCCAAACTTTCCTTCACTGTCCGCAGAGTGACGGATGGATCTATGCCGTCACTACTGCCACCACTATTTTTCCCTTCATCTTGTATGGGGGACAATGTTTTCTTCATCACGTCTGAAAATAATTAGGGTCACAACTCTAGATGAAATACTAAGACTTCAGAACTATTTTGACAAATACATACAACATAGAATAAAAAAGCAAAGCACCTGAAGATTACATCCCTCAGCTTATTAAACCTAAATATTAACCACCTTAATGCTATTTAGGAGGGGTGAGGTTAGGTTATGATAGGATAGGTTAGGTGAGGATTAGTGTGGTTAATCTTTAGGGGAAATAAGCTGGGGTGGAGAATCTTCAGGTGATCCAAAAAAGGAATTACAAAAATAACATTATAGAACTTCATTAAAATATGTAATAAATAAAGAACAAAAGCATAGTTACATTTATTCTACATCCCCCCCCCCAAAAATATTAATTTATCTTTTTTATTTATTCAGGCCTTTCCCCCAATACACCTAGGATGATCGGATACGAACAAATGAACAAACAATTCCCTTTCATTTGATTTAATTATTTTTTTATGCCTATTATAAAAAGATGTATTCTGCTATGGTATTTCCCCTCCACAAGGCCCGAAAAGTTGGTTAACCTCCACCACTTCACACAAGGCAACCTTACTCATCTGCACCACGCCCTTCTCAAACATCCACTTGACGCCACACTCATCACCATCATTTGTACAGGATCCTTCACTCCATCCTTCCACCTCTTTGGTCTTCACCTCTCATTTCTACAATCCACCTATGAATACCGTAATACAACCTTTTTGCATATCATTATTTAATTTCCCATTCTCTCAGTATATTAGTGTCACCTGACATACTGTACTGTACTTTATATACTGTACTGGACTCTAACACCAAGAACTTACAATACTCTAAGACACTCTACTGTACAATAAAACTTCCCTGTAACTATTCAAACACAGCAAATTACCAGAAGACTCCAAGACTGCAAGACACTGAACAACTCTGCTACTGCCTCCAGGAAGACTGGTTCCTTGATCTCACCTCCCTGATAAGGCAAGTGAGGTTATAAAGAGATATACTTAAACATTTTTCAACTTGATGGATAAAATCAAATCTATACAGCAATAATTTTAGGGTTATGATGTCTCTCTCCTAAACTGCTGGACTGGTGTGTCTACATCCAAGTTGCTATTATTTAAATCAAACTACCATGTACTATATTTAAAGAAAGTGATTTAAGTAAATTTATATGAGAGGAACAAGTCACTGATTTAAATAATATGGCCTATTGTGTGTCTGTGAAGCAGAGTGCAGCTGTTGATGACATTTCAGAATCTGTGCTACCCAATCAGCTCAAATCTTATAAGATTTTTTGCAATGTAAACTCTAATAGATCTTTCTAATTAGCTTTACTCCTTCCAATACCTTGCTATCACCATATTTTAATCTGAAATAATGCTTCCTCACATAAAATAGTAACAGATCAGGACCTTTCCTCAGTCACAACTCCCTAAGTTTGAATTAGATGAGCAAAATCTACCTAGTAGTACAGGTAATATAATGCCAAAGGGTATTTCTCCATTCAATAATCAAGAACTGTCTTGGAAAACAGAAATCTTCCAAGCTTGTTACTGTACAGTCTGTATTTAAGTATTATAATAGAAAGCAATGATACTAATACATTTCAACTTATTTCTTACGACAATATTTACTGTTAATAGCTGTTGCTGGGAAACACTTGGGTAAACGACTGGCACAGAGTACAGGGTATCTTTATTTGCAGGGATAACTTGGGAAGAAAACAAAATACGAGAAGTGCTGTTCCTCCTTAACATTTGCTTTACACTTCAGGCATTTTTCTTCTGTAAAGATTTTTCATTAGGTACTATTACCAGATAAACGATAGGTTATACAATATATTTTTCAAACATTTTTAACTCGATTTTTTTTCTTTCTCCCTAACCGGATAAACATGGTGGTGCGCACCAGCAGTGCACTTGCCTCTCATCACTGTGTCCCAGATGAGAAGGTTGTTATACACAGTGACCCTATTAAACATCCCAGGTGTTCTGCAGACCTGTACCTGTACCCCGTACTCTAGAACTCCCCAAAACTGACCCCTTAATATATTCATACCTGCATTCTTCTTTAACGTCATTGATAATAAAAAATTTTTTATTTAATTTCAACAATAATTCATCCTTAAAACAGATGAAACAGAGAGACTATTTTAATAAAATAATCCCCTGGCTCTCTTTAACCTAACCTTCAAGAGTGTAAATAATGTGCCCCAGTAAACTTGCTAAAAAATGCAGAATTCTTTATAAGAAACACAAGTAGCAATAAACAAAAATCAAGCATAATTCGGGCTGTGAATCACTTCTCGATTATTATTTGGTGTCATAAAGTCAAAAAATAATTGGTAAACTTAATTTAATCTGATTTGTGTTGTTAGGTTAGGTTAGGTTAGATTAGGTTAGGTACATGCACTCGATCTATTAACTCACATTAAATTAAGTTTACCAATTTTTTGTGACTTTGTGACACCAAATACTAGTCGAGAAGTGATTGGCAGTCCGATTTATTCATCTAGGACCATTATTTGACTTCATTCCGGCTATATTTGGCTACATTTGGGTAATTAGTCGGACCCACCTACCTAACCTAACATAGGAGGAGGAAAGGAGGAGACAAGTGACCCAAGTGAGGGGTAAAGCCTCAAGTAAACATGACGGGAACCTGCGGACAGCCAATAGACGAGTATTAACCGGTACAATACTTCTAGTCACAGCGACCAACTCTGGAGTGATTATGGATCAAGCTGGGCAAGATTTTCTTTGTTTAATAATCTACAGTATTGATGAATAGCTGCAACAAACAATTACCTTTTCTTTATACTGTGTGTCACACTGATCATCACCGTGTGGTCCCAGTCAGGTTTTAACACTCCTCCCAGTAACCAAATAGAAAGTCCTAGTTTTAGTATTTATCACAACAAATTACTGTATATTATTATCATCAACTAGACCCTGACAGGTAAAGGGAATTATCATACTGTATCTTATGAAGAAGTTGGAAGACAATAACATTAAAGGTCCATAGAACTCTAAAACAAACAAACCCTGAACACTAAATAAACAAACCCTGAACAATAACTAAACAAACTAAATGGTGACCTCCTTGAACACATGCACGCAATACCAATTCCATCCTAAAACTTGCCAGTGATTGAGGACAAATCTTGCCTCAAGCACAATGCTACAGAAGCAAAAATATCAACATTCAGGATAAATTTCTTTATATATTTACACGCCATTACTCACAATAAAGCACCAAGAGATTATACCCAGTAATGAACCGATCACACCAATCTTCACTCTAGGTTCTTCACGCAGGCCTTTTGAATCAGCTGTTCTAGGGCAGCAACCATGACATTCCAATATTTATTTCTTTAAAGATATTTGTAAACTATAAATTTTAATACTATATTTTCATAAATAATTATATAATATTTCTAAATAATGATATAATATCTGTATAAGAATACATCTCTGTAACTTCGTATACCTGACAAAACAATATTTTTAAGAGAATTAATCTACGATATTGAAAGATACGCCAATCAAAACAATTATCGGTATTGTGGGTGACACAGTTGATGACTTTGATGACTACAGGAAGACTTCACCTGAGGACAGTATTGAGTTTCTTAACGTGTGATAGTAACCTCCGTTTTCTGTTCAGTTAATGCAAGGATCACCTGAAGATTAGACCCCAATTTATTTTGCCTTAAGATTAACCTCTCTAATGCTAACCTAGTACGTATAATATAATCTAACCTAACCCCCTAGACAGGGTTAAGGTGTTTAATCATCGAGTGAAATAAACTCGTGGGCTAATATTCAGGTGATCCAATACGACTTATAAACATGATTCTTTATACACAGTATTTAATCTTATACATACAATAAATGTTGAAATCAATTCATAACGCCCATAAAATTGAATATATTTTATTTCTCCTTTATAATAACACAATAAATGTTATTTAACCTGATTTATACTCACCATGAAGAGATGCAACATAATGTCCACCCCATACTGATATATACTGCACATTCACATAAATCATAGACAGACCCACAGGCAGAACTTCACTTACCCACCACTGAACTATACTGAATTTCAACGTTCAGGAGTCGTATGTATAATAAAAAAAACGGAAGAGGAAGTGTAAATTTGTGTATAGATTACAGGTAGCAATTTAGTTATTAAGCTCATTGTGTAGTGAGGTACAATTACCTATACCAAGACTGACTGACAGTGACAGGTATATGGTGAGTGGAGGTACTTAGCAAAAATCAGTTACATTATCAATTGTTTCTTATATACAAAATGACAGATTCACAGTCAAACTGGGTTCACCAATGCATTTAAATTCTATACATTTGATTTACTGTAACTGGGATAATCCTTGATCTAAATAACCTACCTATATGTTGGATAGGTTGAATAAGGTAAGAATAGTTTAGGATTAGTTAGAATAGTTATTACAGTTGGTAAGATTTTATTAGGTAAGATTGGTTAGTTTACCTTCAATAACCTTATTAGCATTGATTCTTATCACCAGCTTTACAAGCATAGCGTCACGAGGTCTAGCCAATCACAGTACGGCTGATGGTCTCACTATACCTGTTGTACACTGACCTCATCAATTATTAAAGATCCGGTAACCTTGCGCGAGTTATTTTGTCTCTTATTCAACTTATAATTCCGGGTTGGGTAACGCCCCTTTATGCCTATTGTGTAACATAATGACTGTGTGAGGGTCTCTCTCTCTCTTGTATTCTGTATAATACAGTATTTATTTAAACTGTGAATTAGGACAATATTTTCCTGAGAACTATATTCCCTGATGAATATAATGGATCTTAGGACAATATTTACTGGTGATTTGTGCCAGTGATAAATCTTTCCTAACAATATTAACCAATGAGTAAGGTCCTTCAGTGAAGAACGTGCCACCAGTAATAACTTAATATCTAAAATAAGGCAAAATATAACTATCGTAATGCGGGAAATTGAGTAAGTTAGATAAACCAAAAGAATGGGATTTGTTTTCAGATCGATTCACATCACAAATTTATCTTAATTATTAATAAATACAATTATAATAAAACACCAATTGGTTTTTGACAGTAACACATAATATAAAAATGAGGAATAAGTACATGGAAAATTTTAAAGTATAGTACGAGGTTACAAACTGTGGTGGTGGATCAACAACAGCAGTCGACACATCAAGCACACTGTGTCTCCGGTATCTTGCTCGATACTGTATTTATATTTATGAAATGACAACCAAACATGGTAAATATACATTAATATGGCCATGTTGTTTGAGTAATTTCAAGCCTTATTCTACATATTACATTCATATGTCATGTCACCTACAATAATCTCGTTGCAAACACCCTGTGAGTAGATTATTGTAAGTTTTAGTTCCAGTATACTTCGTAAAATCCAGTCATGTCTCACTAATGTCAGGATAAATGACTATTAGGATCACAATACATTTTCACAGCCTATCTCTGTCATAACTTTGGCGACAAAAACCTATCAGATACACCATCTCTAACGTAAAAACTTTCCAGGTTAACTGACCTCGTTAAAATCCATTGGCTTCACTATTTTTTTTTAAATGTCTATCAGGTTCTCTAGTTTCACGGTAAAAACCTGTTTGACTCACTAAACCCATAGTAAAATTATGAAGTTCATTACATATATTATAAAACCAGTGGATGTTTTGCTGTGACCGGCTAAGTTCCTACTAACACTATTTTACCATGAGTGCGCTCTTATTGGCAAAGTACTTTCTGTTTAATATGACGAGGTCCGCCCCCCGGCTAGGAAGTTAGGTAAGGTTAGGTGGGTTTCTTTGGTTGGTTAGGTCAGGTTCTATTAAGTTCTAGTAAATGTTGCCTCTGTTATAATGATAAGTTTCCAAGCACAACAGAAATATGGTTAGGTATGTTTACAGCTACACATCAATCGACTCACGGCGAAATAAATGCCAAATACTGCCACGGTCACATATCATTCTCATGTTCCCCGATAATGGACGATTAGCCAATCAGAGCACATTCACGGTAAAATAGCGTTTGTAGGAACTTAGCCGGTCACGGCAAAAATATCCACTGCCTATTATAAAACTCAATTAAGGTCACTCTGAAATTCTAATGGGTTCACAAATATCATTTTAAGTGCCAGTTTAATGTGTCGTATTTACTCATTACACCTCTAACCTAACGGACAATCATCCGGATGTAAATTGTCCATGGAAATGACATCAATCAAGGAAAGCACACACCCCATAATAAGGAGGAAATGGCAGGGTAGAATGGTGTAAGACCAGTATAGTTGGTGATAGGAATGGTTTTGAATTGCAGGTGGAAATACTCGACAAATGTTTCTCCGTTCCCTCAACTTGGACAGGAAAGGGCCCAGATGACAAGTATAATATTAATATAACACACACACACTACTACTACTACTCTGCTGTCACTTGGAATCAAGTATGATGATTATCCAATCAAGTATGATGATTATCCAGCGATGTGGGGGGCTACGTCTAGTGTGGGAGGGGTGGCGGCAGCGTCTTTCCAGCATTGGCACTTGTTTGCCTCGTTATGCAGTCGGGCTAACTCAAAAGTATTGACACCTTCTTGTGTGGTGCTCCTCCAAGCGTTACGGTTAGGAGTAATCGACTCCCAGGTGAGGGGGGGTCGATTTGGTACTTTTTCAGGTTTGTCTTAAGACTATCCTTGTACCTTTTTAGTTGCCTGCCAGAATTACATTTACTATTAGGGTGTTTAATCATCAGGTGAAATACTATGTGGTGCCTAATCTTCAGGTGATCCAATTTTACTTATCATACCTCCACTGGTATCAAATAAAGACTATTTTCCAGCTACGTCTTGGGTGTTAAGTGGAGCTGGCCGTAGAATGTTCAGGGCCTTGGCTGTGGCAGGAGCAGGTGGCAGCTTCCTTGTGTATTACCTCCCTAATACTGTCTTTATCAACAAATATAAAGATGTCACCAGATTATATAGGTAATGTAAACTGCTTCTGATTTGGATCTGTTTGACCTGTAGTACTGTAGTCCTAAAAACAATTATTTGAAGACTAAAATTAGGGAATTTTTGCAGTTGAGCATGGTAGAAAATACTGTACTGTACAGGGTATATCTATATTAAGTTTAGTTATACTGTATTTATAATTAAATTTATATTAACAGTTTGAAAAGATAATATAATTTTTATAAATATTTATCGCAATTTTGGCTTGTTGCTTAGTCTGTTTTGGACGAGTTAGTTATATTAAACATCTCTCCTCGTAATAATTATCTGATGCTACGTTATTTTTATTCTAGAAATGGTCTCCCAATTCCAGTGAAAAAACATGTGACCTCACTAATTGATGAGGTTATGGATGATCTTGGCACGAGTCAACTGGAACGGAACCTAATATCCTTGTACACTGCCTATGGCTTTGACATTTTCCGTGCTGGGTCAACAAAGGTATCGTCTGGAGGAATTTTAGGCATACCAGTCAACTTTGAATACTCTACCATTGATGAATTTGTCCACACAGGTATAACTGTGAGTAAGAAGTTATTTATTTTATGAAATGTTCTTGTTAATACTGCAAGACTGTAATGAAAACTTTCGAATCTGTTCTACATGAAAAATATAAATTTAGCTTTTATGAGTAATGAAAATACAGATACTAAACTGTTCTAAAACAGCTTCACTTGGCTGTACTGTACTGTATAATAGTGTGCTTAATACATTCAAATACTTGGAGCTTGAATTAAAAACAAGGAAGTTATAAGAAATGATTTAAAGAAATAAATGTTTAAAATAGTTTTCAGAAGAAGCTGGATGAGATATTAAGTGAGGGTAACCCAATCTGACAGTTAAAGTGATGTAGAAAAACTGGAACACATTTATATTGTAGTTATTTTTTTTTGTATGGTTAAATAATGCATATGGAAATTTTCTTAGCTCGTCTAGAATGATATGAAATTCCAAAAATATTCTTCCTATGATCCCAGCTGATAATGTCTATCCCTACCAGGTCAACAATGAACCAGTTCCTTGGAGCACTCCAGAGGGAGAGTCACTAAAGCAGTCCCTTGTGCTCAGTAAAGATGCCAAGAAGTTTGCTATTGCCCGGGAGATTACTAGTCTGTCCACACTTGAACCCTTTGCAAATGGTGCATTCACTGCTGCAATAGTGGGCATGGTTTACATGATGAGTTCTGGGGTTAATGCTAGATTTAACTTCTACGCAAAACCTCGTTCTTTAAGAGTGATGTTATACGGGCTAGTGTCGTTATTTGGGTATGCCTTCTGGAGTCTCGGTAAAGATGTGTCTACTGTTCAGTACGAGGCAAGTGCTGATAGAGCTGCAGCTGATGTGGGTGAAAAATATGCTACTGGTGGGTTGGAGTATTATGAAAAAGTATTGCAACGAAACGTTGCCTTGCGATCTCTTATGGGAACTGAAGGTGACAAGTTGTACACTGCTTATGGTAATGACCAGGTGAGCTGCAGGTGCAACACTTTACATTACTTCATTATCCCTTTCATTTTACAGTACATTATTTCATACACAGAAAACAGAATGATTTTTGATCCTCAAGGAACTACATGTGAGTGCCATTATGGTGTAACAATATAGACTTATCTTATTTTTACCTAATCTGTACAGTACAAAGAAGGATTTGGTGTAGAGATGCTTAATATAATGGGTAAACTAAATGCATGGATACAGCTTTGTTAAGGGAAATAACTAAGTTTTAGTGTTTTGTGTGAAAATGAGGTATTTCTTTTTCTCAGGTGTTAATACGAACAAAACACATCCCCTTTTCCCTGCGGAGAGCATACCTCAAGACCCGAGTTGAGGAATACAGAAAAAGCACTGAAGGAACCCCATCAGTCATTGTTGAGTCAGAGACAGAAAGCTGTTCTTCCGATACAAGACAAGAGGAAGAAGACTGTTGTTGTAAGAAAGATACTCAGACACAAGACACACAAGCACAGAGTTGTCTTCCTGCCACAGAACAGGTCAATGCATAGATAAACAGTAAACATGTAAATAATTATTCTTTAAATATCAAAATACCATATTTCTCATAGCAGTGTTTTGTTTGCAAGAGATAATTGCATCAGTGGTACAGATATCTATGAGCAGTCATTTATTTGAAATAAAAACAATATTATACCAGCCAAAGAACTAGGATCACAGTGTATTAAAAGCTAACCATATTAATCCCTCAGAACTTTAAGTTTTATTGACCATTATTTATATTACAGTTTATAGATTATCTGACCTGTTGTACCTGCCTTGCCTACATTTAATATTTTACTGTACATAATTGTTTTTTTTAATAAAGTCTCATTCTGGGGTTATTATAAAACTTAATGTATTATTTCATCCTGATGGTGTCCTCCTTATGTGTTCAGTTAGCTGTGTGTTGTACACCTATGACAGTGATCACAGATATTTATACCTGCATCATTCACCTCTATGAATACCAATCCTGACTGTATGATTGACTTAATTACTGAAAGGGTTTTTGAAGCAGCCTCCCTTGATACCACTCATGACTAATTCTTGGTCATTCATGTGTCATAGTACTGGACAGTTTCTAATTTTTAGTTTAAAGGTATCTACTAATAACACTTAAGAGCTGCTTACATAAACTAATACTGTATTGTATATATGAACCAGGTACTGCACATTGCTTATTCTTATTGATTTAACTTGTGCTGTACGTACCATGAATTTATTGGTGGGTGAAATTTACACAATACTGTACAGTACAGCAGGCATGGGCAACCCGCAGCCCGGACCATGTGTTTATGCAGCCCATGGAGTGATTGAGAAATTCCATTTAATGTGGCCTGTGGTTCAGGTAGATGCAGCCAGTTTAAGGTGAATAAAGCAATATTTATTAAAGAAATAATCTTCATACACAATTTGTTACTGTTTCATCACCTAAGATTAAGTAACTACAAAAATGTAACAGTGAAATAAGTATATGTATATAGTCAACAATATAAACATTATAACTTGTGTGAGTTTAAGGCCAAGTTTGTCACGGTCTGTTTGATGGATGAGCTCCTGTGTGGCAGTAGGTCACTTGGGAATAACTAAGGTTGGGTAAGTCCAAGTGGGGTCATTGGCAGTGGTCACATAGGGTTTAACTAATTAAGTACTTCCAACACCTAAATTGCATCTTAAAAATCTTTAGTTGGTGAATAATTAACAGTAAAATAACATAATATAAATTTTCCATGCATCATTACGACCGCTAATTACTCTGTAATAGAATCGTGGACCATAGATTCGGAATCAGCGTGTTCAGGAGTACCTATACTGATATGCCTATAGGTTGTTTCATTGTAGTTCCTCATATGACAAGATTAACATTGGCATTATTCTGGTGGGTGTCTCATGAGTTAGAAAAATGCTGTAACTGTAGGAAAAATCAATGTACAGGGTGTTCACAGAATGCTTCACTCATCTTCTGCTAAGTGTTATGAAACATTAACATATTACTTTAAAAAATTTATGATGGATTTGTTTCATGAATGGGAAAAAGGCTGATTGTAAACTGAAAATATCGTAAGGTGGTCGTGACGATAAACTGCTTCACTGTCCGTGCAAATACAGTATTAACATTACCTTTGGGTTAGGTAAGATATAAATTTTGGTGGGTAGGCCAGCAGAAAAATACCTAAATTGTAATGCGACCCATGACTGAGGAAAGGTTGCCCATGCCTGCTGTACAGTACTGTATAGGCAAGGAGGTAAAAATACAGGGAAGAGTAGTTTCATATTTCTCTTAGGTATTTCAACATATGAATGTCAATCCTAAATTACAATCCAAGAATTAAGACAAGTCTTTGCTTATGAAGTTTATGATAAATATTTGTTAACTCGTAATTTCTTTTTACCATGAGACACATCAATGGTAATAAATAAAATTTATCGTAACTGGTTCTTCCCTGAGAACTAATAAGGTAACATGAATGAGTGAGGTATACAGTACAGGTGTCTGGTATAATGGCATTATTCTTGATTCAGACCATCCTTTGTAGAGGCAAAAAACAGCTTATAAGAAGGAATAATAAAGACAACCAATATCACTTTTTCCTGATAGTTTACAGGATGTACTTGTGACTTTGTTCGTAATATTTCATAGTATTTAAAGGCATAAATATAATCTATATGTATGTTACTTGTTCATTGTCGATTGGTAAAACTGTACTGTACTGAAAATGGTGTACAGTTATCCTCAAACCTCGCTTAATTTTGTACTTTAAACCTTCTGGCTTATGATGGTGACACACACACACACACTTGAAAAACGAGTTCTTAGGTCCTTTAGAGATCAGGGGATGGGAGGGGTAGGGGGCAAGCACCTCTAAAAAGGCCAATAACCTCTGCTATATACTGTTCATTTGTTGGCTCGTAATTAATTAACTGGCAAAAAAAAAACCACCAAAAAAACAGAAGATACGGACCAAATAAGCCTAACTTAATCACAACTACCCGAAGATACTTTTGTTAGGTTCGGTTAACTAATTAAACCAGTCAGAACAAATTAAGTCAACCGAGAATCATATCTAGTTAATTTTGTCTTCTTTAGTTATAACATGTTAACTAAGCCGGACTTATAATATAGGACACCAGACTTAGAATATAGGACACCGGACTTATAATATATAATGTTAAGAGTGTGGTAAGCTTGACTCAGTACCCCAGTAAGGCGACATAAGAAGCTTAGTGCATACTTAACACATCTCCCCCAGGTACTGTACTGAGTTACCTCTTACGAGTACTTTTCTCTCTACATGTAGTCAGTGTGTGTGTGTAGGGGTGGACGTGTGTGTGTGTAGGGGTGGACGTGTGTGTGTGTAGGGGTGGACGTGTGTGTGTGTGGACGTGTGTGTGTGTGTGTGTGTGTGTAGTGTGTGTGACGTGTGTGTGTGTGTGTGTGTAGGGGTGGACGTGTGTGTGTGTGTAGGGGTGGACGTGTGTGTGTGTGTGGGGTGGACGTGTGTGTGTGTGTAGTGATGTGTGTGTGTGTGTGTGTGTAGGGGTGGACGTGTGTGTGTGTAGGGGTGGACGTGTGTGTGTGTGTGTGTGTAGGGGTGACGTGTGTGTGTGTGTAGGGGTGGACGTGTGTGTGTGTGTGTGTGTGTAGACGTGTGTGTGTGTGTAGGGTGGACGTGTGTGTGTGTGTGTAGGAGGACGTGTGTGTGTGTGTGTGTGTAGGACGTGTGTGTGTGTGTGTGTAGGGGTGGACGTGTGTGTGTGTGTGTGTGTGTAGGGGTGGACGTGTGTGTGTGTGTGTGGACGTGTGTGTGTGTAGGGGTGGACGTGTGTGTGTGTGTGTGTGTGTAGGGGTGGACGTGTGTGTGTGTGTGGACGTGTGTGTGTGTGTGTGTGTGTGTGTGTGTGTAGGGGTGACGTGTGTGTGTGTGTAGGGGTGGACGTGTGTGTGTGTGTGTGTAGGGTGGACGTGTGTGTGTAGGAGTGGACGTGTGTGTGTGTGTGTGTGTGTAGGGTGGACGTGTGTGTATGTAGAGGTGACGTCTAATGTATGTGTATGTACGCGTCTACAATGGCGTACACACACCAGACGAGGCTGTTGTGAGCCAGTAAAACGCCACCACTAGGGAGTCCGCCCTGGGAATTTTGATGAGTTTTAGGAGGGAGTTTTTATGTAGCATGATGACGTCAGAGTCAATAGTTCAGTTATCACCTACAGCATATGTGGCTAAAGAGGACATTTCTCAGGGTTAAGAGCAGAAGGTCCTATGTGTAACCCCAAGTACCCCTCCTGTGCACGCCACTGTGTATGGATGTACAATGAGTGTACATAAGGGTAGGAGTTTTGTGTGTACCTACGTTAGAGTTAAGGCGTATACAGCTAAATATAACCCATTCCCGAAGGACAGAATTATACTCTACTCGCCCACTAACACACAAAGCTCTCGTCATCTTAACCTTTCTTGCTACAGTAAAACACATCCTAGACTATCCACAAAGGAGCTGCGTGTGTACTAGATCTCCAAGACACATACTCGAGATGCCCAAAATACAATCATAACGAAGAAAATTGTCTCGGATTAAATGCCAACAACACCTGGGATCCAGAGAGCCAATCAGAGAGCGAGGAGGCGGTGAGTTGTAGCCAATGAGGTGCGTGTTTGTAGCCGCGTCGGCGACAAGAGGCTCCTGAGACTCAGGTGGCCAAAGCCTCAGTCGGACAACTTCTTTGGGCAGAGTTGTTCATGCCGCCGCTGACAGAGGGCCGCTGACACGCAGGAGGTGTCAGAGTTATCACTGGGGCTCAACCACAGCAGGCAAGAACTACAGAGTTATGGTAAGTGACACAAATGGTTTTCAGTTCTGTACTGTAAAAGTGAAACCCCAAATAACTCACAGTATGTAGTATGGAAAACAAATTTCTTTTACCAGATGTTAGCAACTGAACGAGCCAAAGAAATAAACATCATTTTAGACTGATCAGAATTTCCCCAAAAGATTAATGAGATTTTTACAATCAATAATTAATAGATGTCTAACTTTTTTTTTATTCTATTAATACTTTCGCGAGATTCAAATACTGTACTAAATAATTTTTGTTTTCATTTATATATGTACTCAAGTCATAGTCTTAGTACAATTTCGGTGCCATTTTGGATGCCAATTTTTATGCCGAATCTAAGTGAACAAGTTTTATGAGTTCTCACATCTCCAGTTAGGGGAAAAATTTAACGTTAATAACCCCTAAAGTGAATCCTGTTGCTTAGGGAGCTGAACCCTGTCAATACATAACACCACAGCCCTACTGGAATGTTATAAATTATACGAAGAAACAAGCAACTTAACCTTTCGATTTTTAACGTATCGAAATTGCCTTTATGTTAATCTAAAATCGATATAACATAGGAAAGTGTAGTCATATTTATCACTCTTGAACATATTTCTATTTTATTATTATCTCAAGAATAATTTATTACGTCACTATCAACCAGAAAATTTACCCACCTATACTTGTAACTTGTAACCAAAGCATTTTTTTTACCACATTTTTACGAAAGATCAAGTCAGTAACGCATTGCCACACGGCGAAATTAACTGGCCGAGCTGTTGTATTTCTTTATTTAATATCATCAGGTGAATCGCGATCTAAGTAGAACGCACCCAAGACTTAGGTTAAAATAAGTTCCTGTCATTAAACACAAAATACGGCACAGTTTGTCAGGGATAAACAAAATATTACAACACAATGGGAAATATTACAACAGAAGGGGAAATATTAAAACAAAGGGGAAATATTACAATATTTCCCCTTTGTTTAACAATACAAGGGGAAATATCACAACACAAGGGAAAATATTACAACCCATGATTGTCTTCATTCTACATGTTCTACAACCTCCCTTAAACTGGACATCAGAAGGCGTTAAGTACAATGTCATGGATATTCTTCTTACTACTTCGTCTCGAGAAATATTTGAATATTTTACATGGTACTAGGCCATATTGGAATATTCTACGTGGTCCCGGGCCATATTAGAATATTTTATATGGTACCGGGCCACATTGTAATAGTCTACATGGTGCCGGGCCATATTGGAACATTTTACATGGTGCTGGACCATATTGGAATATTCTAACTTGTTTGGGATATACCTTGTATAGGAATATTCTTATCTTGGTCCGTATTGGAATATTCCTACTTGCTCATGGGCCATATTGGAATATTCGTACTTGGTCATAGGCCATATTGTAATACTACTGTATTCCTACTTGGCCTTGCACCATATTGGAATGTTCTTACTTGTTCTCGGTCATATTGGAATATTCCTACTTGGTCCTGGGCCATATTGGAATATTCTAACTTAGTCTTGGGTCAAAGTATTGGAATATTCCCACATGGTCCTGGGCCATACTGGAACATTCCTATCTGTTCTCGGCCATATTGGAATATATCTACTTGTTCCAGGGCCACATTGGAATACCATACGCGTTCACCATGCCCCCAATTAACTTTCAATACCATATTCACATCCCAGAGGCGCACACTGTAATCTACCTCCTGTAGTGTGGCCAGCGACCATACTCGAAATTCTCTCTCTCTCTCACTATCTTAGGATAATAGTAATAATTAATAGTCATTATTATTAGTAATGCAATTATTATTACAGTCTTTCTATCCCTGTCTCTCTTTCGTTGTGTGTGTGTGTGGGTGTGTGTGTGGGCGTCAGTCATTTCGAGTGCAGACTGCAGTTATGCCTCCGTAAGTGGGGATCACCTCTCGTGCGGGTCCTGCATATACACCCAGTTTTGTGTGTGCGCGCGCTATCTGATGAGGGGTTAGTTTATGTTAGTGTTAAGGTGATTTATCTTCAGGTGAAATAAGCTGGGGTGTCTAATCTTCAGGTAATCCTGGCTAATGGGTAATGACCTTACCTGTGGAGGATAGGCCCAGGTTAGGTGTTTTTGTTCATCCCTCTTATCTGGTATTGCAGTACATAGCGTTGATCATAAACTTTGTTGGATCATCTGAAGATTAGACACCCCTGTTTATTTTGCTTGATTAGACACCCTAGCATATTTCACTTGATGATTATATACGGTGAATTAATGCATATATAAGGCAGTATACAATCAAGGTATCAACCGTATTGTGTATCTTTCGATGTTTTGGTCCTACAGTTCGAACAAGCGAATACGAAATCGATTCCATTATTTGCGACGTACCAAAGGTGATCACTGTTCAGTCATAAACACCACATCGTTGAGGAACATGCTACTAAATAAGGTAGAATTTCAACTAATTTGATTACAGCACTAACTTGTCTCTCACCTCGTCTTGTCCTTGAACTACAATCACCCTCATTGATTAGTGATTCAGCTAACCACATGCCGTCGTCCGCCACTATCCACCTGTTGTGTATGTGACAACAGGGGAGTCTGAGGGTCCAGCTGGTGTGTACCCCTGGGAATTTAATGCTCTTCAGGGACGTCATCTGGAAACAAATGACAGATTGACAGGTTAACAAACAGAAGCGAAATACTGTATCTACATACGACTCTCGCGGGACATCACTTACCTAATGATCTTTTAAGGTTAATAGCTGTTTAAAATCTTCAATAAACTCTATTAGATTGTTGTAATTACTGAATATTAAGTTGTAATTACTGAATTCTATGAAAGTGTGCCCATATAACTATTATGTTAACAATGCGTACAATAAGTCGACGCCTTCGAGTCAGAGCGGGCGCATCAATAATCTTTTGTCTCCACAGACACGCCAAACGTGAATTTGAATGTCGGGTTGGAATCTCTTAAGCCCCTAGACCTCAGCTCCCGTCCCATAGCTCAGGGAAGGATGGCGGGAGGGAAGAGGTGAGGTAATAAAAAGGAGAAAAAAAATAATCGCTGGGGTAAACCGTGATCCCATAGAAAGTTACTCATTCTTTATTCCTGAGATTTTAATTATCAAGACATCGTAAATTAAATATTCCCAATGACTGGG
Source organism: Homarus americanus (assembly GCF_018991925.1). Classification (NCBI taxonomy): domain Eukaryota; kingdom Metazoa; phylum Arthropoda; class Malacostraca; order Decapoda; family Nephropidae; genus Homarus; species Homarus americanus. The sequence goes on from NW_024713650.1 coordinate 2,810,464, forward strand.
TACTTCCTTTTACACAGATAGATGGATTCTTTAATATTCTTACCCACACTTTTTTCCCCTAACTAGAGATATGAGAACGTATCTAACTGGCCCACTTAAGTTATGACACAATGTTGAGGGTAAAAATAATAAAAAAAAATCCTGAGAATTCTAGCATCATTCGTCCTTACGCCCACAACTAAAAATAAAATAAAATAAAATGGGTCACATGGAGTTGAAACACCCCCTGCTTATTTCATCCAAAGGTTAACCATCCTTACGCTAACCTACCCTCTCCCCTCAATTAGTATTAGGGTGTTTAATCCTCACGTGAAGAAAGATAAAATGGGTTAACCTTGACGTTATCCTCAACCCCTAACCGACAAAAATGGAAAGCAAGGAACATGAAACTTCTATTGATGATGGTTGCTGCTAAATGGTTAAAAATAATACGGATCACGTGAAGTTTCCACCCCAGCTTATTTTACCTAAAGATTAACCACCCTAACATTATTTGGGGGGATGGAGTGTTAGGGTGGTTAATCTTTAAGTGAAATGAGCTGGGGTGGAGATTGTTTAGTTGATCCAGTCATAGTGTACAGCAACAGTGTTTGAGAAACAGGATTCAGATTTTTCACTTTTAAGGTAATTTGAGTTTATCTCCCTGCAGGTGGTAGTGATAGCGGCCATCTTGGTGGTAGTGTCAACATCGTGGGCCCTGGAACCTTACCTGATACGTCAATTAGAGAGCAGGTTAGGTCACGAGTGTTCTAGGGGTGAGGGGGGCTGGTCAAGTGAGCCTCAGTCCTAATAGGCTCCAGCTTCCTAGCTCAACTTTATTTAATCTTCAGCAATTTATTGACCATCAGAACTAGGGCCCATAAGATAAGGGCCACCCAGCTTAAACCATTTTAAGATTAACCACCTTCACATTAACCTACCCCCCCTCCCCCTCAAGTAGTGTTAGAGTGCTTTACCTTCAGTTGAAATAAGCTGGGGAGTTAATTTTCTGGTGATCCCCCTTATCCTACCAATGAAGTAGGATCGAGTTGGGGCCCATTAAGGTCAGGTTAGGTTGGGGCCATCACAGGACAGGGGCAGAGAGTATAAGACTTCCTCCAGGACCTGGAGCCTTTAAAGTCCAGGACCCAAAACATAACCCATAAGTAAGTATGAGAATGCCTCTAACTACTTCATACATTATCCTCTTTGCCACTGGTCGGTTTGTCTGCCAACTGGGCAGTCGATCACGTCTCATGTTATGCACTGTTGGCAAGTACTGGGTATGCATCAGCTCCAGAATGCATCTGTGCCTGCACCAGTATTGGTAAAGCCTGGTCTTGAAAGCTCACACTCGGTGCCGTCACAACACACACACTGCAGGTCATTCCAAGATTTCACAACTCTCACTCCAGCATAAGAGTCCAAACTTCCAGCACATTAAGTAATTGCATCAAGCAAGAGCGTCCAGGCATAAAACCATGTTGACACGTCTTTACAGGGTTATTTCATAGTAGATGTTCCATCATGGCATCTCTTATAATGCTCTCTAGTACTTTACACATGATGATCAAGTTCACTGGCCTATAATCATCCGTGGAGTGGTAATCTCCATGTTTGAATATTACTCATATACAGTATCCCACTTTTCAGGTGCCAAGGACCTTTTCCTTATCCATGCTTCTGTAGAGCAGGATTTTAAGGGGCTCAACAAGCTTGTTGCACAACTCACTTAGCACTCTGGGAATTACACTCTCAGGGCTAGGGCTCTTATGAACCTTTAGCCATGAAACTTTTTTTCTAATGTACACCCTTCTGAGAACATAATGCGCATCAGCACTGTCAAACCGTCTTTCCTTAAATGCAGGAAGATTGTTTGCATCCTCTCTTGTAAACACTGAGGAAAAGAATTTGTTTACTGCCTTCACTTTGTCCTGATCTGAGTCTGCATAACTACCATCATCAAGTCTCAGATCCGATACACCCTCTCATGGTTGACTTAAGCACCACCAGTTAGGGGGCAAAATTAGTGTGGTTGTTCGATCCAGCAGGACCTACAGGCACCATAGGCATGAACCTCACTGGTCCAGTTGGGGGTCTGGGTGCCATAGGTGCAGATGTGTTCATAAAAAAACAAAGAAATAAATACGAATACGCATTGCAATTTCTGCATCTGTGTTCCATACAAAACTGGTTGAGAATATGTGGCTTAGGTGCACTAAACCTGTTAAGTATTACCAAAAATAATGTTCATGGTTTCATTTAAAGTTAATAACTTCATGGGTTTGTATAATTTTTCAAATAAATGTACTGGTAGTTGTTAAACTTTACCACTCCACCATGAGCGGCCACCACTGGCAGTGGTCTATTTGGCCCCATAATTATTAACACAGTTGGTAACATAAATGTTGACATGTGTTATGGATATACACACACAGGACAGAAGCAGAGTGGGAGGTGTTATGGAATAAGGAGAGGCTGGCACTATGTCGGGCCCGCTTGCGACACAACTTGGAAGCCATCTGTGGCAAAGACGTGTACCGCAGGTCCCTCACCCCTCCCAATCACCATCACATCAAGCGAAGCACAGACACCTGCCTGAAAGTGCACGGTGAGTACTGTACTGTACTTTGTTGAGAGAAAGTGAGTACAGTGTATTGGTAAATAGCTGACACTTTTATAAGCACAAATCAGTACAAAGAAAAATAAAATTAACTCATGTCAGAAAGATACAACATAGGTACTTTATCACAGCCCTAAGAATAATTGACTACGAGGAAAGGGGTGCAGCTCCACTACCCGCCCAGTTCTAATACTTGTGTAAATTACATCATCTTTGTATTCCCCGACAGATGGTGATGGAGAGAGAGACGTTAGAGACAAGAGGGCCGTATCTGTGAACCTCCCAACCGCCACTATTGAGATCACTCCCTCCAGTCCTGACACTGGCCAACACAACATCAACACAAGGTGAACATGTTTCTACCAGTTGGAACATACTAGTTTGGAATCCAGACTCAGATTTTGATTAAAATTAGGTACCACAGTACATTGAGGACTCGGATATATAACCTTATCAAAATTAATCTAACTTACTCACAGCCAACCTAAACTAGTTTGAGTTGAATTGGAGTCTCGATGTCCAACACAGAACATCCACTTACAGAGTGTTCAAGAGAGCTAATAATGTTTAAATAATAAACCTAAAGGTAGGATGATTACTGTATAGTTTCAACTCTTCCATATTTGAAATCAAGTATGAAAAAGTCATCTCAAATGAGGATCCAATTCAGGGGTAAGAAGTGAACGTTATTATCCATCCATCTTATGAGATTTATTCATAATCTTTACCTCTAGAAACAATTTTGCCAACACAACATATTTCCTATATTGAGTGAATACTAGACAGCTAATCACCCCACTAATATTCATGACAATACAGGACCTCTTACTAGTAGGTACATATTCAGGGACATGGACCTAAAAATTCAACCCAACTTAAGGGCTTGTATACCATGAAAAATCACCTGGGATCATAACACACAACTCCCTTGTACTGAAGAACCTCCCTCTCAGATAGTTATAAAAAAAATGTCACAACAGTACATTCATACTGTACTTTATGAATATTAACATATGTAGAAAAAAGGGTACCCTTGATATTGTCCCTTGAACGCTCTGGAGTCTATGATTCAGTGTCGACATAGGCTCAGTATTCATAACAGTGAAGTAGGTGCCAGTTTAGGTTAAACTGCCTTGATTACCTTGGGTACCGAGTGCCTGGATCTTCTCCATGAAAGATTTAAGATGAAGTGAAAGACAATGTATAAACAAACATCCTCATCACGGTCTCTCTCTCTCTGGCAGGTCTCCATTCTTAAGTGTTCACCAAGCAAATTTGTTTGTGACTACCTGGGTCAGGGGTCGTCGGGGGTCACACTATCGTCGCCGCCGTCAGTCGTCGTCGATAACAGCAGAATGTTGCACCACTGTCGGCTGCACGTGGGAAGAATACGCTGAATACTGTCCTACTTCTAGCCGTCTTCGTCCTGGAGTGACGCCTATTTAATTGTTGTATCTCAATTGTTGTATCATAATGACTTTACATCAATACAAACCCCTCAGTAATAAACTCACAATATGGGAAAGAGTAATGCAATAAAATTTATCCGAGAAAACATAAGACAAATATTATATAAAAAAATCACTCTCCCGATTCCTCTTTACACATTAGTGCTTCTAATATCATATTTATCAAACTACAGCATTACTACACAAAACAGCACAAACTACATTATTCTGTACCAACTTTATATCTTCAGATTTAGTGCTCCAACTTTGCTACAAAATGGTGCTGTCTAAATGTGCAGAATTACCCCCTAAAATAATACAAACTTTTATTTTGGGATTTGTATATGATTATCATCTCTGCCGAATGTTGAAACAGTATTCATATTTGTTACGGTACTCATAAAACACCTTTGATACAATGGAAAATTTTTAAATATAGGTTAATGGTTGGTCATGTTCTGTTTCACATTTTTAAGAGATTATCCACCTCTAGTACTGTCAGCAGATGAGGTGAAAAGCTTCAACACCTTAATATTCATTTTTCTTTGATACATCAACTACCTATTTTATACAGATCCAACAAACACTAAACAAATACAGTAATGTAACTAATTGCCTCTTCTTGTGTGTAGAAGATTCCCAAACTGATATTTGAGAATTATTAATCCAGTATCAATGTCTATAGATGCATTCAAGGGCAGATCCAGGGGGGTGAGACAACCTCCCCTTTCACCAGAAAATTCCAGTATTTTTTCTTTAATGCAGTACTGTACTCAGGCATTTTTGTATAGTAAAAAATATTTACTATTGACTTCAGAATAAGCATCCTGATATCAAGTGCACATGGCTTCAAAATGCCCATGATATTGGTCAAAATTCAAAAAAAATTCTGGGGGGCTTACAGCACCCCCAGCTGGGTGGGCTCACTGTGCTCGCCATGTTCCCCCCCCCCCTTTGATATTCCTGGATCCGCCCCTGGCATTTATTTCCTTCTTTACGTCTTGGATAGCATTTCCTGGGCACAAAGATTTATTCTGAAAATGAGAGACTGGGATCATTATCTGTTACTAATATACAGTACTGTATTTAATCCCTTAAGCATGATGACTTATCATCATTAAGATGATCACTGAATGCTCTCGAGGATGGTGGCTCAATCCAGTAGGGCTGATATATTAATTTATCATCCACATGGAAGTGGACCAAGTCAATGTCTTGAAGCAGTTTTAATGTGTTAATACAGTGTGCAAACCCTTGGTGACTATGCTAACTCAGCACAGCACAGTAAATTGGCACATGTACCAGAACCGATTCAATGTACAGTACCAAATAATGTTGGTATTGAACAGGTAACCTTATCAAGCAAGTTGATAAAAATCATTTCTTTAATGAAACCTCGTTAATCAATTAATATGGTTGGGGATGAAGGACTCTAGTAATAAAGTACCTACCGTATATTCAATAATCAAAACACCCCTAACATGAGATACACAGTAGTACTCTGAAAAGGTGTATAGCTCCAGTGAGATATAGTGTATAGGCCTACTGCAGAAAATCTTTTGGTGCATATGAGAGGAGTCGCATGTTTAGTTACAAATTGATGCTCAATGCTGCCTTTGGATATGCCTCAGCTTAGATATTTTGCCAACTTTATCAATTAAACTTGAAAATATCAACCAGAACAAAAAATATGATTCAACGAGGTTTCACCATATTGTACTTCTGCCCAAACCTAAATTCAATGGGTAAGAGATTCACTAAATTTTTCTAAAATCTTTTCAACAATATAGATATTAAAACTTGATGACGATTGAAATACTACACAGAAAAAAGGAACGTAATACAAAACAAAACCTTCTGAATATTACTGGAATGCCTCTCTTAACTATACTGTACATATTGTAACTTGTAAAACTAATGTGACAATGTAAAAATGGTCTGAATTTAGAACATACTGAGGTTAGATTGTACTGGCTGATACAACCTTACTTCTTTATATTCTAAGGTATTGATAAAATACTGTATACAGTATAATTGCAGGAGTATAAAAAAACATTGTGCATTATGAGATACAAATTATTTCAATAAATTTATAATGAATACAGTACAGGTACATGAAATCTGTACTTAACACTGAACTAACCTAAACATACAAATATGAATGAAATCTTGCCACAAATATTCACTTCAATAAACTGACCCTGAATTCACAAACATTCATCCTTTCCATTACTCTCCCACAACTAAAGATAACAGAACACATCCAATTATGGCTAGATTAATGGAATGCTGAGGCTGCTGTAATGACTACCTCAAGATGTAATTTAAAATTGTGGCTAATTAAGAACATTACCACATTATGTACAGTACTTGGGAGTATTTTTAACATTATCCTTTGACAGTTTAAACCAAGATTATTTTATACCTTTCATCAGTGTACTGCATCATAATTACACAAGAGAAATACATTATAATAATCAAATAACATATGGGAATAAAAACCAACACAATATTTTGAGATTTAATACAAACTGACTAGATATAAAATTTTGGAATCGCTACTGGCAACTTGTACAATTTATCGTCCAACACCTAAATACAAATTAACAAGCATCTTAGCATAACTAATTATAATAAAACGTACTGAACAATATAAAACTATTAAAGGAAAAAAAACCGAGATATGAGTAAATTTGTGTATGAAGTAATGGCATTTAATGTCTTAACTCTCCCCTGTTGCAGTTTCCTCTGTCTTGAGTGACTCTCCTTCTAACCCTTCCCTCACCTTCCCTCCACTCAGTGTCTGTACCACTTGGTCCATCACGTATAACAATGGGAGAGGAGGAAAGATTAAGAGATCACAAGCAGGGAACAGGAGAAGGTTCCCAGATTCTATAAGCTCACTTAACCCACCATGGTCAGGGATTATTTCAAGGAACATGTGTAAGAAGTGGGAATTACCTCAGCAAAGTCAGAAATTAAAAATAAATAAATTAATAAAATAAAAATGAAGAACAAAATGGATATGAAAAAGAAATAAAAATTTTCAACTTCTTAAGGATAACGTAGACTACAATAAAGTGCTCACAAATGCACTTATCTTTATCATTATCTTAAATCAATTACTGTAACTAATTCCAATGGTGTAACTGAATAGAAACTTAAAACCTTATTAAGAGTTATTAATGATAATATATCAATATTGCAACTTCTTGACTAGGAATATACAGTATACTACGTAGTTAGAATCAGGAAATTTTGACTAATTCATTAATCCTAACAAAAAAAGTTAATGAAGCTTTTACCACTACCTATATTATCAAGTTTATCAAAATTATCAAAGATCAATTGATCTCTTCCTCCGATAACCAACTGTATTACATGTATAGTACTTTCATCCTCGCAAGTCAAATGGATCCCAGCCCTAACAGACCCATCCTAACCAAACCAAACCTAAAGCCCATTTGGATTTGACCCAACTGTTTTGCTATTATTAAGTTAGGTTAGGATTGAGACCATTATGACTAGAGGTTAAATTCATACTAAAGTCAATTTAACCAATCGTACCTTCCACAGAGTCGAATCCAATTACTTTCCTAACTACACATCCAAGTAATTCATACAAGAGAAAAATATAGCGTTTATCAGTCAACAAGTTGGTCCTTATGTTACCTCTATAAACCCCATAGCTTTAACACCTCTTGAAAATATTTGTTTCTTTATATATTACATTAAAATGAATCATCTTGTATCTAAAATAGATTCTCTGTATAACCTTATTCTCTATTTATCATTTACTTCCTCTACACTTAAATACACAATAAACACATTGGCCACAGTACATCATTCCTGTGTGCTCTTTCCGAAAACAATAACAAATGAATGTACTGTAATTAACTAAATATCTGAATAACCATGACTAAATCACCTTAATAATTAACCAATAATAATTTACAAATTAGCTTATATTTTAAGAGTCAACTAATCAACCGAATAATTGAATAACTAGTGACAATATAAACATTAGTGGAGGTTGTCAGTCAACCATTCTCTCTCAACATTTATTACCCCAAAATGTGACCTCTTCGTAAGTACACATTCAGGTACTATATTCAAGAGCCTGTGTGTGCCCACCACCTACTGACAATATGAGACTGGAGTGAACAGCTAAGTAAACAGTTAATGACAAACATACTTCCCCAAATCCTTCTGACCCCCTCCTCCCCCCCCCAAAAAAAATCTAAAACACCCCCAAACTACTCCTGAAACCCCCCTCCCCAAAATCCTGAAAAAAAATCCTTTTGAAACCCCCCCCAAATCCCTCTGAAACATCTAAATCAGTTACCTGACACTTTCCTTTGGCGAGACAGATATTACAGTCTATTATCACAGCACAAAGTCATAGACAATAATCATATATTAAATGTTAGTTCGTATTTGTTGGTAATAATCACATCCTAAGACAAAATGACATTGATATACTGTAAGCATTTCTTTTAACATTGATCAAAAGTAATATTACATAGGACAGTGATGTTTGCAGTATAACAGAAGAGAAATCTAATCTAATTACTAAAAATGCACTTAAAAGATGAAGATTCATAGATTGGTTAATTATTTTTTTTTACAACAATCAATAATAAAACTATTGTTACAATATTGTAATCGGAAAATTGGGCAAGAATATTTTGATGAAAACAACCCAATAACTGCAGTGACCCCTCGTTTAACGAACTTTTCGGTTAACGAACGACCTTCTGGAACGGATTGAGTTCGTTAACCGAGGGGTCACTGTACCGGGTAGTAAGTAATTCCCGTCAATTATAATTTACAACACTTAACTTCTTCAGGGATCTAACTGTGTATTCTGGGAAATATCCGAGACATTTACTGAACTACAGATCTCTCTTGTACTGCAACCAAACACTTACATTTTTGGTGGATAAATGCCTTTAAGATATACTGTGCTATTATGACTGGTAAGTAATTTCCTTCATACAGCAGTTATTTTGTGTTTACAGTGTAGGTGTCAAGAAATTGTTTGTTTTTTGGAATTGGATTCCTGTTCATTGTAAACAATCAGAGAAAAGTTCACTGTTAGGTGGAGTGTTCACCCTGAATTATGGAGGTTATTATTTTTAATGAGTCAAAGAGAACCCTGAATTAATTAATACAATGACTCACATCATGGCTAGTAACACTGTACACATCCAGTATATATCTGGAAGTGAAACTGACCTATATCTTGAGGTAAGTGGTGTAAACATACCGTTTATCACACGTGCTTATGAACACCAAACTAGACATGTATGCGAGATAACTGGAAGGATTTATGTCGCTGATGAATACTGTACTGTACTGTATGTGGAATTTAACAATAGTCAAGATACAAATCCTTTTAAAGTTTATCAGGAAAATACAAGAGAAAATAATCAATTATATCTTTCCTTCACAATAAAACTGAAAGTTTAAAGTACATTTGTACCTTTCTCATGTTCATATAGACTCACAGCACAGCTATCACAAACCTCTTTCAGTAATGCCAATGTATTATTCGACTGCCAAGGGCTTAATATCTAGATTCAGAACATTTGGCACAATTTTTTTGGTTAGTTGCTTTTGGAACATTTCAGAAAGAATCAGCGAATGTTCATTTAGTTTTAAGTATAGTAAATTATTTTATATTTAAATTGTATTTGGTAAGTAATGTATATGTCCCCAATGACCCAACACAGCACATAGAGAGACTAATCAGGTAATCCAAGAATGCATATAAAGAAGTCTAAAAAATTTAATTGCTTGATGTTGGAGGCAAATTATGTAAACTTAATCTTGGGAGGGAGAGAAGTAGGTACAGATGTATGAACAAAGAGACTGAGACAGACAGACAGATGCAAATCAATGTGCTCAATCATATTTAATTGGGAAATTTTTTTTTTTTTAAATATCTCTCTAAACAAATAATCATGGCTTTATTAGTTATTGATACAGTATAGCATCAGCAGAAAAGTGACATTTCTCACCTACAAACAGATCCACCACCTATGAGCAGACCATGGCAGTATTCCATATAATTCTCTTACTGAGTAAAATCTACAAGTAAGATTAAAAAACAAAGCCAATTAAAGTTCATATTGATGAATTCAACTGTCAGAGGGAGATTCTCATGATAAAAACTCCAAAATAATAAATCCTTATGGTTATTATATCTTTCATCTCCAATAATCTGCACCTATAAGAGATACAGTATCATGCTGAAGAGGTCTGCTGTGGGTAAACAATGTGGCTCATTCCATTCTTGAATTACGCTGCAACCCCATCAGTGAGAGTGAAAAACACATACCCCCTGTATGTAATGCAAAAATGTGTCGGTGGATTCTGTAGACCTTGCTATATACAACAGTACAAGTGTTAAAAGGAGGATTTTTTTCACTAAATGACTACACAACGATGATGAAACCTTCACATTAACAGCATCGAGACGAAAGCATGTGCTAATTATTATCACATTATTTCATGCAAATGAAATCTGGATAGACGTCCTGTAAAAGTATCACATTATTTCATCCTGTAGAGCTCCCAGGTGAGTGTGTATGTGACTTGTCGTCTCATACTAATGAGAATCTGGACAAAATGACACACATGCATGACTACAGTACCATGTTCTGTCACACCAACGAACATCTAGGTGAAAGGCATGAGTGGTCATGTTATTTCTCTGAATGGATGTGTTCCTGTATAAAGGTGATCAATATATAAAACTAGACAATCTGATAACTGGAAATAAAGTAAGGCAGATATGAATCAGTCCATGAGATTATGTAGGAGTTTCTTCGTGCCCTCATATGCCAAGAAGAGCGCCCCCGTGGCAGGGAAGGTACGCAACACGGTTGGACCCAAACCATTGTACAACGCAAGAATTCCTGTGGACAGAAAAGCCCTTGAAGACTAGTAACTCTACAGGCCAAAGATTCCAACTGTAGTGTTAAAGCAAGTAAGCCTTAATCCTGAAGTACAAGAATTCCTTAAATATAAAAGCCTTTACCTCACAGCAGAAAAATTGCTATGTATAAACACAAAAGCCTTAATCCTAAAGCACAAAAACTCCTATAACCTTAAACATAAAAAGTCTTAATCCTATGACAAAACAATTCCTACAATATCTTAACCATAAAGCACAACATTTCCTTAAAATAAAAAAGGTTTAATCCCAAGACAAAATGAGTTTACAAAACAAAAAGCCTTAGAAGAATCAGATATTTATCCAGTGCAAGGAGTCCTGTCACTATATAGAGCCTTTGATGACTTAAAATAATCCTCCAGCACAAGACTTCTCAAAAGATAAAAGCCTCTGAAGATGTGAAGGAATGTATGGTAGCAAATGTAAAGAAAATCGTACTGCATTTAATCCAGAGCAAAATGCAAACATACAAAGTTGCCAGCAATATATCTACCAATTTACAAGCGGATGATACTGGTTATGTTGCTATAAGCCTGACAGTTGCTAGACCCTCCCATATTTGCTCACCCTGGGCAATTCCACAACCTGCCTGACCAGAATTTTTTATAAATAGCTCACTGTTGCATAGATCCTGCCGCATTATTATAATACTTTTATGTAAATATTTTTTAATAAATACTCCCCCATAGTATGCAAAATTTTTTTTATTAAATTAAACCTACTATGGACATGGAGGTGACAGACCACATGAAGTACACACAGTGGCCTAAGCGATGCTGCAGCTTTATTAAACCAAAAACGTCCAAACCCAAATTTGGATTGTGCCAAACGCTTACAAGTAGCAGCAACATTAAACCAATGAATTTATATTGATAACCACAGTTCTTGTACAATGGTCAATGTTGGTAGAAGTGCCACAAACAGGCCTGCGGAGTTCCACTGTTGATTTTTTTTTACCTTGTCAGTAATTATATTTTTGACACCCCATCATGAATTACTATGAACACAATTATATGAAGTTTCATTTGAATTCCTCCACTGGTTAAGCAATTACAGACTAAACACATAAAGTAGTAGGAAATGGACAGTCAGACACGGATTGCAACAATGGATTACCTGAAGATTAGCTTTCAAGTTTATTTCACCTGTTGATTAAATACCCGAATGCTACCAGGAGGGTTTGGTTATGTTAGTTCAGGTTAGATTAGCATACATTAGGTTAGGTTAGCTTAGGTTAGATTTGGTTAAACTAAGTTAGGTTAGCATCAGGGTGGGTAAACTTGCAAGTAAAATAAACTGGGTGATAAACTTCAGGTGATCTGCACTACTATATACTGTACACTCCCTAACAATTCTGGAAAGCATGAACACTGCATTAGTCAAAAGAAGCATTAATGCAGAATGTAAACAAACCTGGATTTCAAGCAAATATGTCTTACCTTCGTTCCTGTAGATTCCAAGAAGTACCTTTGACATAGGATCAGTTGAGCCGGCCACCTGGATCCGGGACTTAACTACATCGGCAGGAAAGATGGCAACCCACAAGATAACACCAGCAATCCCACCACAAAACATCGTCTTCACCGGTCCTGGGGATTTGTAATTCAAGTGATGAAAAAATTTGCTAGACAGTCTTGATCAATAAACAATTTCAAGCTAACAGTATAAAAACTTCCAAAAAACCTTGCAAATAAGAGAAATGAATATATCTGCAATATCAAATTGTAATTTATCTAGTTCTGTGTATGTAATGACAAAGCAAGACCCTTATACAGTATTACTAATCTATTCAGTGCATGAACCAACTTTATGAGAAAATGGAAAAAATCTAATGTGGTGCCTGTGATTATTTCAAACCCATAAATATAACATTTCATGATCTATCTCAATTTTAGAGATAAAATTATAAATTGAATATGGAGTTTACCAATTTCATCTTTAGTTTTTCCTTCAGGTGTCAAGAGTGTCCTGCTGGCCTCGTAACCTCCAAAGAAGAAGAAGTATCCCGGCATCTCTCTTGCAAACGTTGAAGTCAAGCCTCGGAAGAGCCCGGGAACACCATCTACTTTTAGGATTTGTCTAGTGAGTTTCATTGGTCCAATTCGTTCCTGTAACATAATCCATATTACAGTACTGTATACTGTACAGTACATACTGTTAAATAAACATGCTTCTACCATCTTTGTCTCCTCTATCACCAATAACCCTATACTGTACATAATGATACACTACAAACACAGATACTCTACCACCTGATACTTTCCCAGCATTTTCTTAAACCAAATATTTCATATTTCTCAGTTACATTCTGAGTAACAACACTGTTTACAAAATATAACAACTTACCGGTTCTCTATTCTGTGTGAGAGCCACTTCTCGCATAGCTTGTAATTGACACTTGATCAGCTCTGTTGGACAAAGGGTGAGTGAGGAGAAGAAGGCTGCAAGAAAGCCCGCTGATGCATTACTGAAGGCTGACAGGTCTTCTATTTTCTGTGGATATAAAGGGAAGTGAGCACTGTAATGTACTTGAAAATATCAACACTAGATATTAATTTTAACTTAAATCTTATCTAAAAATAAATACCTGTAAAACAAATACCACACCGAAGTGAAACATTTTAAACCAATGAACAGACAGGTGGATGTACAGTACTGTATTAAAGGATGAGCAGATGCACACACACACACACACACACACACACACACACACACACAGAAAATAAACCCTTGTTGTCCACTTGACCTCCAATTGGTGTAAGGACTACTGTATACATTTTTTGCTTTAAGCACTAGACAATTCCTTCACTCATGAACCCTTTAAGATACTTCCTGTGAACTACACATTTCTACCAGAATTTTCAGTTGAAAAATATTTTCAGGGACCGAGCATTACGGGACTAATGACTTAAGTCAGTCACAACCAAAGTCTTTAATCGTGTCTATACTTGGAAGAATTATAAGAATGGGATACAAGTCCTAATCCAAAGAAGCTATCTTTATGTATACTTCATTTGGGACCTCTGTACTGTACTTACCTTTGTACCAGTACAAGATGCCACAATTTTTTGACACATTCCATACGCAGCAAAAAGTACAGAGTTTTCAGCAATATTTGCCGCAAGAGCTGGGGCAGTACCAGCATAGAGACCTCGGACACCATCTCGCTTTAGGGTATTGAAGAAGCAGCCACCCATACCCTTGTACAGGTCCGGGAATGTCTGCATCTTTACTTTTACAGTATCTAGTGGTTGCCCAACGTAAACAGCGGCAGCACCACCTAACATGAGTAGAGAAAGTAGGTATTAATTTATTATCTACTTAGGACGATGCTTAAACTTTACTTCCACTCTTTACATACCACAGTCCAGTTAAAACTAAGTGTCAAAATATAAGTAAACAGTAAATACTTTCACTATACAGTATACAAAAGAACAAATATGCAGCAACAATAGTGTTCATTTAAATCACATTACAAACTGAATTCTTTATTTCGTGATGAGTAATTCAGGTACTCACCCATAGAGCCACCCATGAGATCAATGAATGCATCCTTGTAATGCTGCATCTTGGTATATGTCTTTAACTATCTGTAGCCGAGTGTTTTGTTGCTACTTTTCTTGAATGTTATCCTTAGCCAATACCCAATGTTCTGTTATATAGGGACAAAAATAGAAGTTAGATACAGTATAGGTACCTGTATATGGACACAATATTATCTAAGGTACCCCTCACTCTATACCCAACTAAAACCAAAATATAACCCCCAAATAACATGAAGGTATAGATGGAGGAGGTTTTAGTTAGATTTAGACAATTTTAGGGTAGGTCAGCTTCCCGGGGATGTTTGTTAACTATTGTTGATCAAATCCTTGGCATCAAAATAAGATCACTGGACAGTACAAGACTTAAAACAGATAAGTTATAAGAAGTATATAGGTAAACAAAGTCTTACCATATACCCCCCATAATGTAATGCAAATATTAAAACTGCAGAAATGTAAGACAATGATCTGTTCAGTGAAAATGGGAGGAGGGGAGGTAGAATAAACAAAATAATGATCACGATCAATTTGGTGAAGCTATGTGCCAAGACAACAGACACAACATGAGTAAAGCAGTAATTTTAGTTGGGGAACAAATACTAAACGTAAGCATAGTGGTTTATTATATTCCTTATCACAAAAATAAGCACTGCCAAATTAACTGATATCCAGTATATTAATGCAATGTGTTATATTAGGATGTACTGCATATAAATTGGTCCAATCTATTTATATTGTAGTGGATTCCTCCCCTACAAACGCTTTTGTCGCTGAGTAGCCGATCCCGCGAATTCCCCAGTGTATGCCTCGTGGTTTAGGTCAACCAGCGCCACCTTACATGACGGAGGTCAACTATCAACCCACGCCTACCCCTGCCTTATAACACCTGACACCGCTGTGACCACTCTCTTTCTACTGACTGTCACCAGCAAGCAACACCTCCTCCTCCACACCAGCCTGGCGGCTCCCGCCGGCGACTTTGGCGCCCCTCAAGCTGCGTGTCCTCCTCTGGGCACCTCACCAACCAGCTCTCTCTACTCAACGCTTGTAACCATGCTGCCTACCCAGCAACAAGCTGCATTGTACATCCAATACAACATGTATACAGTGAGCACATCGTGAGTTTCCTTTCTCCATCCCATCCTGAGTGTGAACCAACATCACATAACCCCACAATATACTGTAGCTAGATGCATTCTGTGTTGCCTGCAGTGAGCACACCTCCTTCAGTCTCCTCTTACAAAATTATTTGTAGCCAATCAACTTCAAAATCTTTTAGGATAGTAGGTAGTAGGCAGCTATCAAACAGGGGGGTACAACCGCCTGGGAAGATATTGGAAGCATAATGTGTTGTCTAATGGTAGACCCTGCTGCCATATGGCATCACGAAAATTGTGACCAAGTCCCAGGTTGCTGATCTGACTTTCTGCTATATTTACACACTATTGCAGGGTTTCAATTGTTTCTCTTACTTTGACAACACAACATACATAATGTTTATCATTTCTCATTCTTGATTTATTTTTTTCGATTTTGTATTTATTTATGATTATGATTGTTTAATAATATTTTTTTTTAGTATTTTGTTATTATTAATTATTATTATAATCATAAGTTATTATTATTATTATTATATTTTCGCCCCCCAGGCCCTGATGTGGGTCAGTAACCTGTGCCCGGATGGGCTTATCCCCGTGTAAAAAAAAAAAAAAATACACGAGGTATATACAATTATTAAAGCAAAATCATTATAAATTGCAAGAAGCTTTTGGTAACGGTGAAGCTTTTCAACAAACTTTGCAATAGTAATTTAAAGGCACATAAAATGTCAATTTTAGTTCGTCACTAGTTTTTCTTAATTTCAAATGTATAACTTTTAAATGCATATTAGTAAGAGTGATTCAAGTTATATAATTTATCAAAGCAATTAAAAACATGATAACAATGAAGAATTTTTTTTACACCATCATGTCGATTGTCGCACACCTCACAGGAACTGAATACCTGTCCATACTGCATCACACCGGTAACAGCGCCTGCAGCATCATTTGCGTTAAAACTTGTTTTAACGCAAATATCAAGAAATTATAAAAAAAAATAGAGTAAGAATGTAAGTTTCAATACTACCTTTTAATTCTCATGATGCAGCCTGAGTGACGAACCTGTAGTGGAATTCTCCCCTACAAACGCTGTTTGTCGCTGCGTAGCCGACCCCACCAATTCCCCAGTGTATGCCTCGTGGTCTAGGTCAACCAGCGCCGCCATACACCACGGAGCGGGGGTCAACTGCTAAGCCACGCCTACCCCCGCTATTTAAGACCTGACCTCGTGGTGATCTGTCTCTCTCTCTCTCTACCTACACCAACCAGCCAGCAACACCTCCTCCGCCGCTGCCTGGCGGCCTTCGCTCCTCCTCCGCTTGCCTGGCGGTACTCTCTCCCGCTGGCGAGCATGGCGACCCACAAGCTGTCCTTCTCTGAGCGTCCTCACCAACCAGCTCTCTCTACATCACGCTTGTAACCATGCTGCCTTCCCAGCACCAAGCTGCATTGTACATCCAATACAACATGTATATAGAGAGCACATTGTGAGTTTCCTTTCTCCATCCCATCCTGAGTGTGAACCAAACATCTCATACCCCACAAACCCCACGAATATATTTTACCTTGGTAAACTATTAATCATTCTGCTGCTTACTCAACAAACCATGCCGAGTGTTTATGTTCTTGTAGCGGCCAGAGGCAAATCCGGATTAGGAGTATTTTTTGCTTTGCAAGCAATTTTACTAAAACATGCCAACAACTCTTTAAAAATACCATGAACTTAACTGAAATTTCGTGTACATCACGCTAGTAACCACGCTGCCTTCCCAGCACCAAGCTGCACTGTACATCCAATACAACATGTATACATTGTGAGTTTCCTTCCTCCATCCCATCCATAGTGTGAACCCAGACAACCCGTACCCCACAATATGTTGAATAAGTTTAAATTATGGAATTAAAAAGATATGTCATTGTAAACAAAGTATTTGTATTAAATAAATACCAGGTTTAAAACTACCGAGTTAAACGACGGTATTTAATGTTGGTGTAAACACAAGAGTACGCAGTAGTAGGTTGTTAAAGGCCAGTGTATTACGAATGGGTTTAAATAGATGCATTAAAAATACTAAAATCACACTTACTTTGCGGGGCATTAATTTCGTGTTAGTCAAGCAGATTTTACCAAAAGAGTATTATTATTACCTCAGCTTTATTGTTTAAACGACATTAATTTCGCGACAGTTGAATGATTGTAAGTTAGACATTAGCTTCGCATCAGTATACAATATTTTCGCGCCAAGTTAAGTTAGTTTGAATATTATAATTTTCGCGCCATTATTATTGACAGTACGACAACCTATTTTTGCGCTAGTCTAAATTGTTAATAAGATCTTATTTTAGCGCTAGTCAAGATAGATGTTAATAATAATCTATATTAGCGCTAGTCTAAATCATTGTTAATAAGAATTTATGTTAGCGTTACTATAAACAATTATTCAAAAGATGATATTTTCGCGCTAGTTTATATAGTGTGTTACAAAGGCCGAATTTAAATATTGGAAGTACACAACACATTTCAATTGACGAGATATTTAAATATACAATGTTCAATTAAAAATGTAACCAAATATTGACATTAACAAACAAACCTCAACTAAAATTAAGTTAACCCGATCAATTAACACAATATCAAAGGCAACAAAAGTAGTATTGCCGTCACAACATTCCCTGAACATATTGTTCCAAGAGTTCACACAGCTCCCCCAAAATGTTTGTCATTAACACATTAACCTTAATTACCTATTCCTAAAATCGTTTACTTACTATTTAATATATGTTGCTTTTCTTATTCAAAACAAAAGGGCTAAAGATAATATAAAGAGTACTTCCACATAGCAAATTTCAAAACATTACAGAAATACAATTATTTCTTTTACTTTATACTTTTATCCTCTTCACCACTGATCCATTTCAGATATGTGGATCTGACAAGAATTAAATACTTAAAAGTTTAATTTATCTCAGTAAAATGTCCCAACTGTAATCGATAATGTAGAAAACATGATAGGAAAACACCCTACCGTTTCCGTACCATGTTTGTCTTTTACGGGGTCAAGTAAGTTGTCGCCGCTTGAATGAGGCCATGTAACACACTACTATTCACTATATTTACCACTTATCTAGTTCACTATGGCCTCAGGTAGTAAGTCATCGTAATGTGTATGTTACTGTAATAACATCATTATTTCACTGAGTAACAATGATGTAAATGCACTATGGACGATATATTGGAAATTTTAGTAATGTTTCGCAGTAATTTCTAAGGTGAACAGTACCTCGATTTCTTGGGTTCTCCAAACACGTAACAGATAATACTGTAAACACGTCACTAACTGTATCAGGCTACGTTACTTCCCAAGCCAGCAGCGTTGTGTGGTGGACCGGTGGCACTGACCCACTCTGTCCCGCCAGTGCCAGCAGCCAGGAGTGCCACACGTTTCCTTGTGAAATAATAGTGTTAGTCGTTCCCAGTATTCACATCTAGGCAGTGACATGTATTCTATGGCAGTAAGACCTGGGGCCAATTTAAGATGAGGTGTCATCAGTCTTCGAAAATTTAGTTCTGAATTAAAATTAAGTAATTATAGGTTTGTGGTACCACCCAACCGCCCTCCTCCATCACGAATATTACCCCTTCACCCCCACCATGCCAGCCCTTACGCTCGCCCTATAGCCCTTGCCCTCGAATCTCAGATTCGTTTGTCAAATTTTGACTTTAATTTGCTTTTTGGAAAGGCATCTGACCGACTCATTTTCTATTTCAACACAAAGAATCTGACCTAAATGGCATCAAAACTGCATTGATTCACCGTAACTATATAAATACAGTACGTTCGATTACCCGAAATTAAGGGAACAAATTTTACATAAAAATCTTGGTGAAACTGTGTCCTGCCTCTCCCATCGTAAAGGTTCCAACAAAATTTGTGAGTTAATTATTATAGCAAAGATTTTATATTTTAATAGTTTCTCAAATTTACGAAATACGACAAAAATTACATAATGTGACCTTGGTTCAAAATCGGGGAACTGGGTTAAACTAAAGTTAACCTCCTGGGAATTTGGCGCTCAACTGTGCCTCAAGAATAAACCATACCGCGTGTTGGCCGCGCCCCCACCAGCTGGCCAATGGTGGAGAGGATACGTTCATGACGTTCTATGACATCATATTCACAGCGCCAATCATGAACCACCCACCACTATAACGATGCTTACTTACGCCACTTGAGAAACGTGACGCATGGGCAGTGGAATTTTCCCAAATTTTGTTCACTCGAAAGACAGAATGCATTTGGTGTTTTGTGTGTCGAATGGTATGTATGTATGTATGATGGGCGTCCGCTGGACCTTTTCCAGAGGAGCGGAAAAAATCCCGATGGACAAACCTTCCTCAGTTAAAGTGTATGGTAGGGCAGAATCCTCCGTTTTTTTTTTACTCCATATTTCTCAAACTTAGGTTGATTTGGGTTTTTATCCTAGAGTTTTTGTCTGAAGGGATTTTGTCCTAAACTCCGCAAGGGGATAGGCTAGGTCCCACGATCGTTTTGATAGGCTTAAATTTTAGTGTTTTAGTGTAACCTTAACTTAACCTTACCTGATATGACCTTAACCAAACCAAACCAATTATATGGTTCACTTCATGGCTAAATATTATAGCCAAAGTCTGGGCTAACATTAAACGGATCACCTTAAGTTAGCCACCCCAGTTTTTTCACCTGAATATTACGCACTGCAGCTTTTTTCACCTGATGACTAAACAAACTAACCTTACTAAATCTAATCTTACCTAACTTAAATTGAACCTAACCGAACATACAGGTAAACTAACAACTTAACCACCCATGTCGCGTTAGGGTGTTTAAGAATCAGGTTAAATAAGCTGGGGTGTCTTAATCTTCAGGTAACCCAATCAAACTAAAAACAAAAAATGTGTTAGATTAACTAGAACTCACAACAAATACAACATTGTCTTTTTAACCCACACTAAACCCAACCTCCCGTAAACTAATTATATTCAATGTAAAATTAATAAAATCTAATTAGTATTGGGAATAGCTTGTGGATAATGTCAGCTGGAGTATCTTATTACGAACATAATTATGCAGTACTGTATTTAGCAATAAACAAGAGAATAAATAAAAGTAATTTCCTCCTTCAGACTTACACAAACTCACTAGTACATTATACTGTACTGTATATCCAAACAGAAACTTGAAATAAAAAAATATATAAATAAATAAATGTTAATAAAAAAACGAATTGAGAAAAACTTAGGTATTTTAGTTTTTGTCATCTGGGCTAGGTTAGTTTAGGTTTGTTAAGTTAGATCAGATTAGTTCGGATATCTAAATACAGGGATGACCAGAACTAAAATTATACCGGAACTTATTCAAACATGTTCTACTTTAAGTAACTGGTATATCACTTTCAGGCATTAGCCACAACAAGCAGGGTAAACACTATAATGACTCTTATATTATCTCCACCAGAATAATAAACCTCAGATTAACTCAACATCATATTGAGGAGGAACCAAACACTGCATAACTTAACACTGTAAAGTTAGAGAACATAAACAAAGGTCAAGTAAAGGAACAATTTAAGTACAGTACAGATGACCACAGCCTAAATTTACCCAAACCCGAACCTCATCCTCACCATACACTTGAACAGTACAAAAGTATACACTACTTACCTCCATATAAATATATCCTGAGTCCAGACCAACTGTACCACACTTGCACTGTAGTGGAGTACGCTACAGCACCACGCTACAGCAGCCATGATCGTCTCCCTCTCCGCCGGCTAAGGTGGCGGGACAATGACATATAATTCGCAGGCACAGTGCTGATGCCAGGTCGCCTATTATAATACTATTTACCTAACTAATCTGATTTATTTAAAACATACACATTATACATTAATATATATATATATAACATCTTACACAGTTATTATATACAGGAACAAAGTAATATAAAATATAGCCCTACCTTCTGAACAAGCAGTGTAATTACGTCTGAACAGGTAAGGTATTATCTCTAAATCAAATATATTCGGTGCCGCATAACAACAGACCGCCCAAGTGGCTAACAGGCCGATCAGTGGCAAAGAGGATATAGTATAGTAAAGATTTTTTTTCTCTTGACCACGGACACCAGGTAATAAGGAATTGTTACTTCCTCCAGTTACTCGTACTGTACCTTGCTTGGGTTTCACACACACACACACTGGTTTAACATAAATTTCAGGACTAAGGAACCCCCACAGGTCCCTTGCTACAATTCCAACAAATAATGAATATGACATTGTAGCTGTAGCCTACAAAATATCTCACATTCAAATGCTGGGTTAATCTACTGCTTGTCTAGATTGAACATTTAAGTCTTGTTTTCTCCAGTCTACCACCCGTAAACCATACACTTCAAAGAAAATGAATTCGCTCCTAAGTGAAACCTATGACTTTACCAAAGACGCAGAGTTGTATTAGTTTTTATTTTTGTTTACGGGATTAGCCCACCAGGGCACAGATCAATGACCCACATCAGGGTCTGGGGGCGAAAATATAATACAGTACTACTAATAATAAAGGACTATAAAAAATAAGATTAATGGTGATTAACGATATATTTACAGTATGTTGTGTTGTCAAAGTAAGAGAAACAATTGAAACCCTGCAATTGTGTGTAAATGAGGCAGAATGTCAGATCAGCAACCTGGGACTTGGTCATAATTTTTTTTTATGTTATGTATATGGCAGCAGGGTCTACCATTAGACAACACATTATGCTTCCAATATCTTCCCAGGCGGTAGTACCTCCGTTTGATAGCTGCCTAGTACCTACTACCATTAAATTAACCAGTAAAATTCTTCTTGGCAAGGTTTGCTATGCTGACAAATTCCTATTTCCTATGATGAAAATTCCCAATTCTATGGTGAAAACCCCATTTTCAATAATAAAAAATACCATTTTCTATTTTGAAAAATACCATTTTATATGATGAAAATTCCCCTTTCTATGATGAAAATTCCCATTTCCTGTAAAGAACCTATTTTTACGTTAAAATTTTCCATTTTATGATTACAATTCCTAGTTTTCTATTATTAAAATGGCAAGTTTTTGCCACTTGTTTTTCTATTACCCAGTGTTTGAATCATTATATCTGACCAAGCACCTAAATCTGTCCAGAGGTACTGGACTGTACTTTGAAATGCTTAGATTTTGCTTGGGGGGGAGATAATGGGAGGTGTCCATCATACTTTATAAAATTTCATAATTTGTAAGAGCAAGAGCCCCTATTATTTTGAATAATTACCTTTACAAAACTTTTAGGAATACCCTGGCAAAGGTGTGTTTCTTAATGAATAACAGATAGGGATTACCTGGATGTGGTCAGTGGTCCTGGATGACTTATAGATCTCTTGAAAAGATTAGTCCTGCTTGGTGATTCACTAGATTTTGTAGAGATTTCCAAGACAAGGTTAGTGTTCTTGGGCTCTTTTGGATTTCATAAATTTTTATGGTTTATGCACAGAATTTACTACAGAAAATTTTAAGTGTTGAAATTTGGCTTAAGTACTATACTCATTGAATGGTTGCTCTTCAAAATTTTGTTTACCAAGGCCTTGTGTTACTTCCAACACTCTTAATGTCTATGAGCTTCTCCATGCAGACCTTAGTAAGATTTTTAATGAAATTTGGAGACCATAATCTGTAGACGATTTCCTTTAATTCTTCTTATATGTACAGTAGCTAAAACAACTCTGTGCATACTTTGTGGGAAACAATATGAGACCATGTACGATAAATTTTGAGGGCTGTCACTAGTCACACCTGTCGACCCCCACCTGCACAGATAGTTGTTTTAGCTACTGTACATTATGTCTATTAAAAAATGAAACATTGTCAGAAAATCTTGGATAATATGGTTGAAAACTTGACAGAACTATGCCATCGACTGTCCCCTTTCAACACATAATTTACACAGCCAAGATTTATCAAAGAAATTCACTTATTGAAAACAAATGTTTGTTAGGTTTTTGCTGTCACTGATTATATTTGGACGAGACTTGCAAGAGTTTTATTGGTGATCCTTTTTAAATTACCGGTGATTTTCAGACCCATATCTTTGAAGACCAACTGTGTTACTAAAACTGAAAAAACAACTTTAATGATGTATCCCTTAGTATGGTTTAGATTCAGTCATATGTTCTTGCAAGGTAAAACTGTATAATGCCAGGGTTCTCTGTCATTATAAACATTCCATTTTAACACATGTGGGTGGGGGGAGGTTGAGTGGGGTGTGGGGAATTCTTAGCCTCCAGTTTAGGGTTAACGATCAACTCATCTACTGTATAATATGCCTATGGCTTGTCCATCTCTTTCTTTGTCATCATCATGTTCTTGTGCCTCTACTGAGCTCTACTGTATTTAGATTTTAAAGAGATACTAGTTCTATTTCACCTTTTTATTTTCATGTTTCCATAGATGATCAGTAGCTAACCAGCCAACACATGAAACTGTGGAAGACATCCACGGTAAGGCCACAAGATGGGAAATCTTCTCAATTAACTTAAGAGGATAAGGAAGACAGTGATGAAGCTATTAGTAATGATGATGGGGAGAGTGAAAGTGAAGGATCATGAAATGACATCTTCTTTAAAAATTTAAAGGTTAGCTATTTCTTCAGTGCCATCCATAAGCTTAATAGCTTTACAGTATTGTTGTATTTTTTCATAGAAATTCTGTCTAGGCTTAGCACTTGGTCAAGAATTCTTCATTCTACTTCTCTGCTTACAGTTATATAGAAATGTTATAGCTAGTACTGTAAAGGATTTTAGTATAACTAGAGAATTCTCCTCTTCACTGGGTGGTACCAGTCGAGTGGATACAACACTCGCCTCCTGTTCCAGGGGTCGGTAGTGCCATTCCCAGGCACTCCTAGTTCACCCAGTTGTAATGGGTACCTGAATTCACAACTTAGGGAACTGAATGGGGTCGAGAGCAGTACCGGCCATGCTGCCTCCTTATATACTGAAGGCTTAGTATACAGTGTGCTGCATCTTCACTGTCCCTAATGGGCAGACATGCCTATGGAACCCACTTTCACCTTTTTTTTTATCAGTAAGTAGTACTGTACTATGAAACTAGCTGACAGTTAGGTAGGTGTTGACAAGTAGTCAACTTTACTAGAACACAGTGATGATAATTTTTATGGTCCCTTTACTGTAAATTTTCAAACAACATTTTTGTATACTGTTATTTCCAGTCAACGTTATTAGTTGTTAACAATATAGCAAGATGAAAGTTTATGCTCTATAAATCTGTTTTGCAAGAGGGACAATTTGTCCTTCACTCTTAAGGGGCCACTTACGACTGTTCACTTGTGGGTGTTTAACCTCTGATAGCGGATGGGTCAAAAGTACCGCATGAAGGGTAGTACAGGTACTCTTGAAGTTCAGACCATGCGCAATGAATAGGTTAAGTACATCATTGTGATCTGACTCAATGTATAACATTATTGGGGAGAGGAGCACTTCCTTCAGATTAACAGAAGCCAACATGAACTGACAACCTATTTGGCATTGAAACCCAAATAAAGGAATCAAGAACAGATCATACATTCATTTATTAAATTACAGTAAGTATAAACAGATGTGAGAAAAAATAAACCAAATTCATTCATGAAAAGGAGACATAACCAGATTTACCCACTGAGCAACTAAATGACACATGGTTCAATATTTTAGTGACAAAAGTACACACAGCCCTATGTTTACTTGTGCCAACCAAGGAAAATATATAAAACTAAATATATATAACAAATGGTAGATGACAGCAACTCTTCAGTTCTTTGGAAAGCTGATTATGATAATTAATGGAATGCATATTTTCATGAAAAAGCTCTTAAGAAAATACCAAAGATGCTTTAGTTTACATTACCTAAACAAATGCTATCATCAAGAAATACAAGAGTTAAATGAAGCCTAAACATATGTGACTGAAAAGCTTCAATAAGATAAGTTACAAAAAATAGTTTACAATAGAGTATTAATTGCATATACTATATAATGAGAATTCACAAGTGTTTCTAAGGTAGAGTTGCCGATGAGATCACAGCACAGGAGTCAGGAAAGTTTTAAATACAGTACCTTAATTTACTTTCTTCTGGGTACACAGTACAAGTAAAAGGTCTCTCTGGTAGAGGGTAAGATATAATTTACAAAAAGGTTATTTTTTTATAGAAATTAACTATCAATTTAGTTTGTGGAAACAAATAAGTCATCAACTCTCTTGATATGTTTGTGACTTAAATATTTATCAGAAACAAGAATTCAGGAAACATTTTATGTACACAATACATAATAAAATTCCCTCTAAAATTATTTATAAAATATATATTTCACAAATACTTTATATTAAAGGCAAAAAAACTAAGTCTAGTTTATCCCACAAAGATTTTTATGTACGGTGATGTTTTGAACCCTCGACAATGTACAATATATTCTTCTTAGTTCACAGTTCATCTGAAAGTTATTATGACAATTGAGAAGGGGATAAGAGTAGACCAGAAAAGTACACTCAAAAAGAACAAAGTATAATATTTGCTTAAAAAAATATTGCAATATATCCCACACTGGGCACACATAATTGTGTTCAACTTTCTGAAAGTTGTAACGACGAGACCAAATTGGTGAAGATGAAGGAGTAGGTCAGAAAACTACACTCAAAAGGGGAAAACAATATTTTTACTTAAAAAAGTATTGTAATATATTCCACTTTGGATACACCTAATTGTATTTACATTCTTATCCATTTACCCTGCCCATGACTTTAGTTGGATATCAAATCCACATTGGGAAAAAATGCCCTGAATTGAGTTTCCACTTCATATATCTCTGGCTGGTATGCAAAATAGTTTCAAATCAATCTCAACTACTTTCCCTAAACTTTACCTTTTGAGACATTTAAAAAAGTTTATTTGTATATATATACTATATATATAAAGGATAAACTTCTGTAGGTAAAAAATATTTGCCAAGGACTTGAATTTATCTAACCGGGTAATAGTATATCGAAGGTCCCGTCAAATAAAGTCATTCATAGTAGTTGGGTATAGAAGCCTTTCTTGTATCCTGAGAACTGTCAATATATTTCTTAGGACAGTGAGAAAATATAGCATTTCGTTTCTGAAATACCACAGCTATTTTACGTTTTTTACTGAAAACTCGTTCAAAACATTTTTCAGACTTGTATATACAGGAATGGCTTTTATATCATATTTCCAATTGACTACAAAACTTTGTTGACAGTTACCGTCGATATGTCTCCAACAGACAGTAACTAGGCTAACGTGCTCGTGGCTCCATACCAAATATTTACATTCCTAGTGTGAGAGAAGATAGTGCAACTCAATTATAAAGCAAAGTGATGTTCGGATATACAAGCAAGTTCATTATGATTTTTTTTTCATGCAGCAAGTGAAATAAAAATCTGCAGTAATAATTACTAGAAACAGAACGGTACCTTCTCCCAGTGTTTTTATCTTTGAATATCAAGTTTTTACCAATTGTAATACAGTAAATACAGTATGGGTTACTCTTACTTTGCTAACTGTGAGCAACAGTGATCATCATACTCATTACACACCATATTAGTCTGTATAAATATACCAAACTCTTTCCTTCACAATCAATAAACACAGGAACAAACACAGAGATTCTATCTAATGACTTTTTGGTTCATTCATAATCTTATTTTCACACTATTTCTTAATAGTGAAAATAAGATGAACTCTCCCAGCAGTGAAGACGTGTCACTCCAGCAGAGTTGATATAATGAACACATTATATACAGAGAGTTGGAAGATTAACATCAACAATTACCAGCAGGTCATCATTACATTATACTTGGCGTGTTTACAATAAAGATGTACAATTGCACATTCAAAGTCACCTTAAAGCATGCCAACAATATATATATATATATATATATATACTGTATATATACTGGCAGTCATGAGCTTTTTCATATTCAACCAATAAGGTTGCATATGTTTAACTTCAGATAAACTTACATTTTGTAGTTACTGTACTTTTACTGCCAATAATTAAGTTTGACAACAAGTAACTACTTAAAAAAGTGAAACACTAAATGCTGTTCATCACCTACAGAATAAAACCTGTTAAATTCTCACCCAACAAAGGAGATATTTTTTCTTTCCTTACACCCAGTCACATTTTCTCCCTGAATAAGCTATGTTACCATCTTTACAAATAACATGAAGACCCCACCATTCCAACAATACCATATACGGTACCAGTAAATAATAATTTAAATAAAAATAGCATCTATATTCTGATGAATTTAGTCAGTCTATTACACCAATATGAAGAAAATGGAGGCAAAGAAGAATTAACTGACTAAACATGACTGAAATGTTACATACAGGAGGTCCCCGGGTTATGTACGCCCTACTTACGAACATCCGCCGACACGAACGAGGTCCCATACAGTAAAAACTTTAAATTGACAGCACTTTATTTACCCGATGACTTACATTTTACTTTCATTTACTGTATTTTGTTATTCTATTTCTTGTTTTCTCTTAAATTAAGTAATTTTAGATGTACAATATATAAGGACTTGGGCAATGGTATAGTGGGATTTTTAACATTGTTCTGTAAGTACAGTATGCACATAGCATGTGTTCCAACTTAGGTACATTTTAGACTTAAGAATGTCCCCAGGAACAGAACTCGTTTGTAACCCGGGGACTGCCTGTATTCATCAATTACTTCTATCCTGAGCTTTTTCTTTACTAAAAAAATCTAATCCTATACAGTATATATAAACTGTGGAACATAACAGAGCATTCAGAGACGACAAAATTTTTATTAAGTACTAATTTTCAATACCTAACATTGAGTTTCCATTAGTATTAAACCGAAACAAATGTGAAAGTAAAAAAAAGTTCCATCTTTAGCAAAAAATTGTATATTCCTAATTAAGTTTTATAGATTTCATATTCTACAAAATATCTAAAGAAGATTTCACCAACTTTCAGTAAGACATAAACAGGGAGATGTATTATATAATCAATGACATAAACCAAAATACAGTACAGATATATTCACAAAAGATCTGTTTTCCACATGTTAAATTTAAATGCTAGGGTAATTTTTTTCCCATTACAATGTTCAGGAACTTTAAACTTGTTCAGCACAATGGACCTAAAACTCATGCAATACTCTCAAAATGAAGCATCATATCACATGCTCAATCATAATTTCAAATATCAATGACAGAGTAAGCCTAAGCACACCCTGGCTTGATTTCATTTACCTGTTATACATCCTTTGTAACTTTACTTCAAAAATTTCCAAACCATTCTATGATAATTAAATAGCCTTCAACTATACTTAATTTAAACATTTATCTGGATATAAGCTTGGCGACTAAAGATACCATACAGAACTATTATCACATTGAATTCTCACAAAAATTTTCACATGTATTCCAATACAGTATGCCAATAGCCTATATTAACCACTTGAGTGAATTCTCTCAGAAGACTGTACTCCAAGAAAAGGTTTCCACATCACACCACCACCATGCCACAGATGAAGGGACAATACTTGGAAAAAATCGGTCAAACTATACACTTATGAGACTCATTTGCACACACAAATATCTTTACCTCTCGAGTGAATCCATAAACTTTCAGAAGACTTGATTTCATTACCATCCTTGCAGAGGTAAAGACATTTTGTTACGTGGACTTATTATTGTTAAGTGAAATATTAAAACTGCAGGAGAACCAGTTTTATACATCATATTTTATACATACCTTGTCAGGGACGAGTACAGATCAGACTGAGATATTCAAGCTTGAGACCCAAGTTATACAGGAGGCAAAGCCCACAGTGTACACATCTTATCTGCAGAAGTTGAGATGAAGGAGAAATCTGAGGGGTGCCATCGACCAGAGATGACCTTATCTTGGTGTTCTGCCACGACGACACTGGGTAATGGCAGTGTCAGGTCACCTAAGAATGAAGAAAATAAGCACTGTAATGATATCTGGCAACCAATCATTTGACAGGCAAGAGAGAGGAACAAATGCTGTAAATGAAGGATGAAAGAATCTATATATGCCAGTACTGTACAGCTATACAGTATAATAAACTGATAGATTAAACTAAGATAACCTGGTCATCTGTGAAAGAGACACTATACTAATGGTTCTATCATAATTTTAACATCCACTCTTCTACTTTACCTTATCCCTAGGTTCAAGTATCTCTTCTGTTGCACTAAGAGGAATATCCCACATTTTCTTTAAAGTATATTTTCTAAGCAAAATCACAATAGCATTCTAGATTAGGAATACATGTACTGTTCAATAACCATCTATAAATTCTTTTCTGACCCACCTTGAAGATCAGTAAGGACGAGCTTATTGTCATATCCTGCAGTGAGTAGATAATACGCAGAGGGTGAGAATCTGATAGAGCGTACATCTGAGGAGTGTGGCCGGAATGCCTGGATACAGCGGGACCCACGAACATCATATAGAGAGCAGACCGAATCCTCATGACCAGTTACCAGGAGTCTACCACTTGGATCCACACACACAGAAGCCACAGGAGCACCCTGTTCAAATAGAAACAGTTATTTTCTCAAATATATTTTAGATGCACAGTGAACTGAGATGAAACACTAAATCATTGTCCAATGAAAGTTAATGTGAGGAAGTGTGTACAGTATATTGTCACTAAATAGACAATTTCTTAAATTACTGAATGTATAGACAACATGCCTAGTAGTCAGTTTAGTATCAATAATAGATTTTCTATACAGTACAGTACTTGAAAATTTAACTATGGTTAATAACTGAAATGCTTGGGAAAGATTGTTAAGCTCTTTTTAGATGTTAATGTCTTAGGATGAATTGTGCCAAGATTACACAACACTAGTATTAAATTACTGCATCATATTCATTCACATACTGGTTTAGTAGGTGTAGCTGCTGGTGTGATAACATTAACGCAGCCCCTAGTTCGCAGGTCCCAGAAACGCACTGTTCTATCCTGTGAGCCAGACACAAACATGGCTCCTCCCCATGTGTGTAGAGCAAGGATGTGACCTGCCAATGAGTATGGAAATATTAAAAAAAAAAAAAAAAATTCAAATGTTGCAAAATAAAATATGGAGTCTGAATTATACATGCAATTTAACTCTTAAAGTTTTTCTGTTCATAAATTTCCTTACCTTATATAAAGGAACACTATCTGTCAATTGCTTCTTTGTCAATTCTACTGTAATCATTCACTTGCTCATAAAATTCAAAAGTTAACAGTATAGTGCAAACTATACTATTAAACTTAATACTGTACAGTTAAATCACAATAATTTGTAACTATAAAATTTGATATTTTCAGAAAATCCTAGTTTCAAAATTTGGATGAGTATAAATTCCATTAAACAACTACTTTTATGTAAAAAATTGGGGTGAATTCCACAAATACTAAATTATCTTACTCTCAATCATATCACTCTATAATCACTTGATATACCTAATACAGTACTGTACTGCAATTAGTTGCCCAAACTACCGTAAGTAAGAGGGTGGGGGAAGGGATGTCTGTATTCGTCAAAAGTCCAGACTACCGGACATACAGAAAAAGAATGTTTTTATCCCAATACGTATTTAAGATAATATGTTCTTTGGTATAAGTTAACTAACACTGTCTTCACTATGTGTGCCTACTGCTTACCTGTATGTCCTGAGAGAGCTTGGAAGGGGGTACCAGTAGCACAGTCTGTAACATATATCTTGCAGTCTCCAGCACCACCAGAAATGAGTAGAGATGACTTGTTGCTTGTGTCTTCAATGAAGCACATGTCCCGCACAGTTCCATCATGCATTGTAAGTTCAACCTCTTGGCCTGTACAAGAGATATCAAGGTTGAAAATAGTATTGAGTGTTTCTTCTTCATTCAAATATAATTTTTGTCTTTCTTTCTATCAGTTACCCATTCCTTATTATCAAGCAAATGGGTTTATAAAAGCTATGAGAATATCCTGAGGGTAAGGAAGATGAAATAAAATAAGATACATTTCCATCGCTGATACGACCTATACAGGAAGTGTCCTGTCCCATGTTATACAGGTATCTATTTGTCCTGGAATACTGGTAATTTCACAAAATGATCTTAATGCAGGATAAAAGGTTGTAATTCAGGCCAGCAAATATTATGGCTCATACCCTGCTTTATGTTCCTTGACACAACTGGAAGCTGTCCGTGTGAGATATGATACAATTCATAAAATGCCTTTGGAAGCAGAGTTAAAATGCATAAGGAAATTCAGCATATGTACAGTATATAAAATCAAGACAAATGTGTTCCATATTATAGTATAATCAAATTAGCCAAGGCATATGATTTAAAGTTGACAGTGAAATGACTTGTCAAGATACTGGAGAGACAGAGAGAGAGCGCCAAAACACTACAGCACATTACAAATTCCAAGGCATGTGTTTCATATCTGAACTGATTCAGCTGAGGCACACCAAAACATGGCCCAAAACAGTGACCCTACACTGGAAAAGAGGAAGATCAGTTCCTAAAACTACAACCCAAGCAATATTCCCCCTCAATAATATAACCCTAGCACAGAACCTATACTGAAAATTACCAATATAAAGTTCACACAGCACTAACTAATAGCTAAGTAAATTGTCAGATATTTACTCCAATTAACATTTTCAAGTTTTCTTTTATCCACAACCTTTACACCTTCCTTATCAAACACAATGATAGTTATGACTAAGAGGCCTTCTTACATACTACGTATGCTTGACATTCTATTTTCAAAAACTATCCTCGTCTCTTCTTTTCACTAGGTATCACTATTGTTTGAAAATTATGATTCAGGTTTACAGTCACATTGTCACATCTATTACCTATACAATATTCAAGGTAATCCAGAATGTTTGGTCGTAAACTTGTCATTACATATTACACAATCGGTTACATGTGAGTTATTTTCAGCAGGTGGCTAGAACAAATGATCTATAATGGATTTCTATGTAGTAAACTTTATATGGTAAATAAGGAAACCAATAAATTTTATCTTCATAGAAATTTGGGTTTTTGTGAGAGGTAATTTTCACTAACATTACATATACTGTACCAATACAGTATATTGTATACTGTACTGTATAGCCGGAATGGATCAAAATAGTCTAAGAGTACAGTAAATGTTGAATTTATATTGACAACTGCAACAATAATGGCGCATACAAGGGGCAGAAACAAGAGTAAATTTCTAAAGGGGTTCCAATAAGACGAAACAATTAGCCGTTCAATGGAGTGAGTGTGCAAACCAGGTGGTTGTAATACTTGAAGTCACTGTACTGTATATATTATCTGGTCCTTCTAACTCCACTCTTTGTTTAGAGATACAAGTGCTTCAGCTACTTTCTTGTCACTTTCGACAAGTTTCTTACATCAGTCTTCCATACATTTCCCTTTCCATTCACTTGACCCACCCACACAAATAAATAAATGTCTAAAGAGGCAAAATAACCACTGGCTGTAGTTATTGGTTTATAGAGAACATTACACTATTGTTGAATAAATCATCTATACCATAACATAATATCTTTCTTCTTCTTGCTGGTTCACTTTATGACAACAAATCTATCTAAATGAAAAGTTGTTTCCCACCTCTGATTTAGGAAAACACATGCAATAATTACAGTACTTCAGAGTGTCAAGTCACTGCACATCACTTCATCTTCTACTGTTGATGACCTAAGAAGAAAAGCATAAAGCATCACAGAGGACTTCCACATGCTAGTTTAGCTGTTACATAATGGAAAGGATTTGCTTGTTATTCCTGTCACTACTCACCTTCAGTACAGTAAATTTGTGTACAGTATCCAAGTAAGGTGTTAACTGCAACTATAATCAATTCATACTGGGACTTGACTCCAGTACAGTACTAGAGAGCATTGGTCCCAGGTTATTACAGTTGCAATATTTTTACGCAAACACTTCGTAACTATCACCCATACCTAGTTTGACAATATCACCAGTCATTAAGACACTATGTATGGTACTGTATTACTAACAACAACATCTCAATGTACTAACACTACTGCTCCTATGTAAAACGGCATAAAGCTTGGAAAGAGAAGCCTACTTTGCTAACTTCTAGTGTAAATTGTCCGGCTGTTTGCTCGTGTTCAGCGGCCATGCTCGTCTCTCATAAAAAACAAGATAGTACAACCTTGCTCTAATGTACACAGAATAAAATGTATAAATTATAATTACTACACCATATCCTTGTTAGATTTGCTACCATTGTTACTCCATCTCAACTAAACAGATGAATCAATAAGGAGGAACAGATGAAGGAAACCTCACAAAAATGTACAGCAAACAAGATCATGATAACTATAATTAAAACAAGAAAAAGAAACTGCAATAAACCCATTCATCATCAACACACACAGAAGAATACATAGTTTTTTTTTTACTGTGTTTGTCATCAGCAGTGACAACTCTCCTCACTTCCCATATCTGTATCTTGCCAGCATTTGCCATAAGCATCCTCATGTTTACACACACTTTTCTAAATGAATAACTTGTTCAAGCTTAAAGCATGTAAGAAAAGTGACAGGGTGAACAGAGAAGATCTGAACAGAGATACATAATAAAACAGAGGGTAGGGAAGCCTCTCAGGGCAGAATGGTTGTATGTAAACAAAAAAGACAGATTGCTCAACAGTATTCACGGCAGCTTGAATTAGAGTACGGGTACTGCTTATATGCTAGCTAGAGACAATGTTGTAGAAACTGGTAAATAAAATAATAAATATTGGACAGTGTGTCAAAAATACATGTTGATCTTTTTTTCTTCCTACACTCCCCCCACAAATTTGGATATCTTTTATTCATTCACTTCATCTAATGCATTCTGAAAACATGCACAATTTGTGGAACATTATGCATCTAAGCCATCCACATATACAGTATATGATAAAGGAGCCAAGAGTAACAGAAATCTAGGCATGTGTATGAAAGGCTGTCTGGTACACTTTTCATCACAGCAAAAATCTAAACTTTAGGGGGAGAGAGAGAGATTCAAAAGTCTTTAATGGGGTTACGTTGTCAGACGGGGCACAACACTCAACACAAATTATGTGAAAGATTATAAACTTAATTCTTTAGGGATATGTAAGAATTTTTTATCAACCTTCAATATGGCTATTCCCCCCCCCCCCCACACATATCACCATCCCTGCTAAGTGCTCTCCCTTATGTTTCAGTCCATCCACAGTTTCTATACCTACAGAAAACAAACAAAACTCTTCAAAAATAATAGAAAAAAATGAGTAGGTACTGTACTTGCTATCAAAGCTTTACTATGGACTGTACAGCTTATATATATTTATAATAAAAATAAGTACTGTATTACCATAACCATGATTTGATTGAAATAAAGGATTAATGACAAATACAGTAACTGCCTAAAACTTTAATCTGATCCACAAGAGAAATAAAAAGGTATATAAAATAAATAAGAGGTGGGGTGAGTATATCAAGGTTGTACTATACATGCTCAATTATGCTAGTGAAGAAGTTATAAAAAAAACTCCAGTTGTGAGTTACATAAGGAAATATAAAAAAGATATAGCAGGATCTTACTCTGAGAACTTTCATCTTCATCACTGTCTGTTAAGTGGAAATATTTGTAGTATTAGTAAGAGAACAACATCTGGTCATTATACTTGAATGCAGCAACATCTGAGGTACCGATTACTGTACACCTACGATATATATTACTGTATATTCTTCAGCTATCATTACCTCCACTACAGTACTACAGAGACAAGACTGACTGTTACGAACCATCCATATTGCACGAGTCGGGGTTGAATCTCATGAGCTTAACGGTTTTGTCGTTGGAACCGGTGGCCACCAGGTCACCGAGGGGACTCCAGGCCAGGCAGTAGATAGAGCCTTTGTGATGCTTAGTGCGCTTGAACAACACTGTTGGCTGATAGGTAACGTGATCCACTCTGTGTGGAAGACATTAGTTGTTGTAGTCTCAGCACATCTTCCCTATGGTTGTTTTAGTTAAAAGTTGTATTGAATACTGTACAGTACAGCAAGCTCAACAGCTACAATATCTTTAACACATGACAATAAATATTAATAAGTACTGAAGTAGTGTGTGTGTGTGTGTGTGTGTGTGTGTGTGTGTGTGTGTGTGTGTGTGTGTGTGTGTACATGTGTGTGTACATGTGTGTGTGTTACTGGACCAATTGATTGTAAAGCAACCAATATGCCTGGTTATAGACTAATGGTCTGAGGGCTACATGAGGCCCTCAGGGAGGTTTCATATGGCTCTCGAAACTACTTTATATGTGGATTATTACGTAATGTTTCTACACTTATCCTGATTAAGGTTAATGTGTGGCCCTCATCACACAGTTGCCCATCTAATGAGGCTCACTTATGACATTGATTGAGCACCACTGCTCTACAGTATGGTGGTGAAATGAAAAACAATTACAACAGAGATGATGCAGTGATGTATGTTTTAAGTGTCCACATTATGTACAATATTGTTTGTGACTTTATACCATACTGTACCAACCTGAGGTCGGATAACTTGGGGTAACTGCAGATACGGAGAGTTTTGGAGTTAGAACCAACAGCATAGAAACGGCCGGATGGGTGGAACTCGGCACAACGCACGGCTTGGACATCTTCCAGTGCCGTGACTGCCAGGAACCTTGGCTTGGCTTCTCCATCCTTGTTACCAGTCTGGAGAAACAAAATTACTAATTAGAAAAAAGTACAATAAAGTATTATCTAAACTAATATTTTTACAGCACAAAAAAAATATATATTTATATATACTGTACTATATATATACTATATATATATGGCTTTCAATCTGTCATGAAAATAAAACACACTGCTTTATGCAGTTGTCTTTTAGATCAGAGCATAAAATACTGTATCAACTTGAGAGAGGAGTACTGTACCACCACATAATGCTTTACAATGACTGCTTCTATTCTGCCACATAATTACTGCACTACAGGTATCTATAAAATCCAATTTGAATTACTGTATCAGAAAGGCTAAAAGAGAAAACAGTGACAATGAGTGATACAGCTCTATACCTTATAAGTCTGCTTAAGGGGCTATCACACTGTGCACATTCCTCAGGAGAATATGGCTATACAATACTGCTGTTCTCAAATTTTTCATCTGAAAATTGAAATATGAGGAAAATGGAAAGTATGGGAGTTTCAGGCAAATTGCGACTGCATTTTGGGTCCAATTGAGGTTCTATATTACTGTACGTTATACATGTATATAAAATACAGTTTTATGTGGTTCTAATGCAAATGTATTATCATTAGAATATTTTTTATACACACATATAAAAATTACAGATACGACAGCATTACATTTGACTTTTGTTCATTACCATTGAGTGTGAGGCAGCATGATTCTCAAGCCTCACTAATTACT
This sequence comes from Homarus americanus, assembly GCF_018991925.1. Taxonomy (NCBI): domain Eukaryota; kingdom Metazoa; phylum Arthropoda; class Malacostraca; order Decapoda; family Nephropidae; genus Homarus; species Homarus americanus. The sequence continues at coordinate 2,847,693 of NW_024713650.1, forward strand.
TGGACAAGGGACTCAGAAATTTTTAGCTGATGGAGGCTCTCCTTAGTCTATTGGGACATGTAAGGAAAGTTTGAATGGTGATTTTCCTATGGATACAGCACAAAGCTTTTGGACGACCCACCATATTTGTCAGTGTTTTGTTCTGTGCGACGGTGATACTCGAACAACGTTACAACTGACTATGTGATTGGAAAAAATGTTCTTCTGATCAACAATGACGAAATGAGAACCAAGAACGGCAGATGTTTTACCCAGTGTGATAACTCCTTTACTAACTGATAATTCTGAAGCTTTAATGTGATTCATCTGTACCAAGAGGTGGGTTATGACAGTTCAGTTTTTGAGACAACTCATGGGAAATAGCTATAGTGAGTCCTCAAGGAAAACTTCCTCGGTGAGTGTTATCACAAATGGCTTACGATTGACGACCGAACCCAGGTTGACACAAATTTTTTTACCTATACAGTATACTTTAAAATGGGTAACTTAAACTGACCAAGGGATTTTTCCTATGAGAGACCTACCTACGTGTTATGACACATATGGTTTACACATTAAATCCACCACCCACAGCTTACCTTGGCTGGGTCCTCCATAGTGCCCATCTTGACGTGAGTGGTGAGGCAAGAGGAAATCTAACTAGACACTCTTAACAAATACACTGACGCCACAACTCCACCACCTGCACCGACTTTCCTGTGGCATTCACTCGAAGCACAGCACTGGTGTACAAGGCGTTCACTGACACTACGACACTCGCCCCTCCTTCCTGCCGTGTTCACTTGGATTCTCTAGAAAACTGTTTGCTGCTGTTCTTTAGGGGTGACTGAGGCCGGCCACGAAGGGCACAATTCCTACAGCTGTCAAAAAACGTCAGAATCATAAATTGCGTTTGTCGAGAAAGTTGTATTAAAGGTGTTTCAACTTGTTGGCTTTCACTGTTCCTTGTCACTAAGACTTTCATGAACATCTGACCTAAAAAAAAGTCTTATCAAACACTTGTTCACAAACCAACACTCATAAACCGTGACTCATAAACCAAGACATCTAAATAAGAACTCATAAACCACAATGACTCACAAACCACAACTCCAATAAATAGTGACTCAAACCACACAGGTACAAACACTGACTCATAAACAACAATAACAACAACAAACAACAACTATAAACAGACTAATTAAAAAAACCCACATCTACTACAAGATGACGACCGACTTTAGCCACAATGGTCATAAAATGGTTAATACAGATCCTCTTATGGTGCTCCCTCTATTATGCTTGCGAGGTCAAAAGGTCAAAGTCAACACGTATTTACAGTACACTTCCGCGGCCGACTTGTTTACAGAAACCTCCTCACTAGCTGTCAGACACACACCACAAAATAACCTAACTACATTATAAACAAGATTGCTTTATCCAACACCTGTACCCTCTCTCTCTCTCTCTCATTAGTAGTACTGGGGTCCATTAGTAGTACTGGGGACCATTAGTAGTACTGGGGTCCATTAGTAGTACTGGGGTCCATTAGTAGTACTGGGGTCCATTAGTAGTACTGGGGTCCATTAGTAGTACTGGGGTCCATTAGTAGTACTGGGGTCCATTAGTAGTACTGGGGACCATTAGTAGTACTGGGGACCATTAGTAGTACTGGGGACCATTAGTAGTACTGGGGTACTCCATTAGTAGTACTGGGGGGGACCATTAGTAGTACTGGGGTCCATTAGTAGTACTGGGGACCATTAGTAGTACTGGGGACCATTAGTAGTACTGGGATCCATTAGTAGTACTGGGGACCATTAGTAGTACTGGGGACCATTAGTAGTACTGGGGTCCATTAGTAGTACTCAGTTATTGTAGAGTACTGGGGACCATTAGTAGTACTGGGGTCCATTAGTAGTACTGGGGACCATTAGTAGTACTGGGGTCCTAGTACTGGGACCATTAGTCCAGTACTGGGGACTGGGACCATTAAGTACACCATTAGTAGTACTGGGGTCCATTAGCAGTACTGGGGACTATTAGGACTGGGGCCTATTAGAACTGGGGCCTATTAGAACTGGGGCCTATTAGAACTGGGGCCTATTAGGACTGGGGCCTATTTGTACTGGGGCTCGGTTGGCCGGTGGGACTTTGACCATCTGGTATATACGCCTCCCACAACCCATTACTGTCCCAACCACCAGACGGCCGCTCTACCCCACACACTTCCGCCACCTGTATCTGTCTGTCTGTCATCACCACACACACACACACACACCGTAACACCATCTATTCTATACTACGTGGAAGAGACAGCTCCGTTACGTGGCAATTTCCATAAACTTTACACAAAACCAACTCGAGAATCCTATCATAGTACTACATATAATGGAGAATTAACAAGACAAATCTGATTACAATGAGAAATCTGCCGAGTCTAATCCCAGTTTAAAGTGGTATATAGTATTTGTTAAGTATTTATATGGTATAGGAGGGGGTAGATGTACTTATTAGCGGGGGAAAATCAATACTTGGGAGTTGGGGTGGGTGGGGTGGGGTGGGGGAGCATGGTAGGTGGGGAATGGGATGGGGTGGGGTGGTGTAGACTCTTAAAAGTTAGTAAGATAAATATTCCTCGTAAATGGAGACACAAGAATACACTTAACTAGCTGACTTATACTAAAAAAAAAAAAACACCCCAGAAAACAACAGCATTGAAATTACACTAAGATTAACTAGATACGTTTTACTCAGCACCAGTCACAGTAAGGAGATAAAATGGCGAATATTTGGATCTATTATCAAGATTTGTCTGGTGTTCAGTGGGTGTTTCTTGACGAGGTAGATAACTGGGTGCTATTTGGGTGCTATTAGGGTGCTATTAGGGTGCTATTTGGGTGCTATTTGGGTGCTATTGCTAGAGGTATTAGTCGTGATTTTGCTTAAGTTAGTTAATAAAAAGCATTATTTCATGTTCACAGTAAGTAACAGACAGGTTAAATTAATGTGTGCACGCAACAAGGTCTACACGCACCATGGTCTACACGCACCAAGGTCAACACGCACCAAGGTCTACACGCACCATGGTCTACACGCACCATGGTCTACACGCACCAAGGTCTACACTCACCATGGTCTACACGCACCATGGTCTACACGCACCATGGTCTACACGCACCATGGTCTACACACATCACCCCATCTACAGTTTTAACTATGAATCTGTTTTTTAGTCACAGTATCAACTAAACAATACCGACCCGTTCAATGTATTGTCTAATGACTCCCCAAACTATCTTTACAAAATAGTTAAGTGTATATATAGGATAATAAAGGCATAATTTACGATTCAACAGAGAAATATATTAAGTGACTAACTGATGCTAAAGGTACGATAAAAAAATAAATAAATAAAATAGCGAGACATTTTCATTGTGCTAAGGTATCTAAATGACCAGTTGTCCAACCCCTCCCCCCCCCTCCCCCAGTCATCACCAAGCTGGGAGTTTAACATGATGTAAGCTGCTCGTCAAAGTTAAGCTGTATCGTGCAGTAATAAAAGGGCGAGAGACAGCGTGTGTCATCATAATCATGCAGCGGCGTTTGAACTGGCTGGCTGGCTGGCGGCTGGCTCCCTGTATGATCTTTTGTACTACACACACACACACACACACACACACACACACACACTAATATCTCCAATGATAGTGTCGCCTCGGAATATCTGAGCGTGTGAAGATGGAGGACTTTCCCAGGAGGAGGAGGAGGAGGCACCAGCGTCCCACTTTTCCCTCCTCCACCACTACCAATCACACTTTCTCATCCGTCTAACCTAACCTAACCTAACCTAATCTAACCTAACCTAACCATCCCCCCTATCATAAATATTAACCTTACCTACCTCCCTTACCTTAATTTTACCCCTTGAGTACGATGATTTAACCCCCGCGTGAGTTAGTTAACATACGTCCTCACATCTTAGTTTAGAAGGGAAAATAAACGTAGGAACTTCTGAGAATCCATTTTTGTGTCGTAGTTTAAGTGAGACAGATGCGTTCTCACATCTCCAATTAAGGGAAAAAAAACTCATGCAGGATCTTCTGAGAAACTGGAGAAAGCCGAGGGGCCTTTCCTTCCCGGGCCTTGGACACACACACACGGCAGCTCAGGTAGGTGTGTGTGTGTGTGACTGAAAGGTTTGGCAAAATTAAATGCTTCTTTGTGGTGACTTTCCCGCTTCCTGGTTCTATCTATCAAAGTAATGTTTAAGCGTCCTCTTAAAAGGTTCACAGATAATAAAACACCAATGATTTTTCGGTCCCACAGACAACAGACAGACAGACAGACACAGGGAAAGGCCAGAGCGACTCAAGAGAGGTGTATAGATCGTCGGCTTGAGTACCTATGGCTATAATAATAATAATAATAGATGCGACATTTTAACAACAACAAAATAATAAGAGACAACATTAACACCTCCATACCCCCCCCCCCGAAAATCCAAACTCCGAGTCCACGAACGAGTACAATAATGGTCACCGCACAAATTCGCTTTCTACACTTGTGATGATACGATTATTATTTTTTTTAAATTACGTTTGTTTAATTTATTACCAAACGTTCCTGTTTGAGATTTAACATGGTAAAAAAGGGACGAGATGGTACGTAATAACGAAGCCATTGTGTAATTTGTGGACACCCTCAGTAGCAGACGCGCTGGTAGTGGTGGCGATGGGAGGGCAATGGCACGAGGAAGGGAGGGGGGGACTAAGGGAAGGGTGTGGGGGAGGAGAAGAAGAGGTGGAGACGAGGTAGGACTTCCCGACTAAGGAGGGAGGAACCATCATCATCTCTCTGGGTGTGTTTGTTGTGTGGCTGGAGCGACTGTGTTTGTTTACATTTTTTCGCGCCAAATATTTACCCACCCAAAAAATCCTTCCTGGCTATAAACATGAAGACGGCTGGTGAGACATAACTTCGTCGACGGGAAAGCTACTGGGTTAGATGAACGATTCTCAAGAGACTCCGTGCAATTAAAGCTTTCAGTCTCTAGCTGTGAGGTTAAGCAAACATCATAGCTTTTAGTCGGTGTAGAGTCTCGACACAAGATTGACGCCATTTTGTGAAGTGAGTGGATACTTACTCATGTCTACAGGCAAGGGGGAATTTAACATAGGAACCAAGGTGATACCCCATTAACTTTCTGTAATGGGGCGGGGGAGGGAGGAAGGGGGTTTAAGGGGAAGGAGGAAGGGAGGAGGAAGGAATAAAAGGGGAGGAGAGGAAGAAAGGGGAGGGAAGAAGGAATAAAAGGGGAGGAAGGAATAAAAAGGGAGGGGAAGAATAAAAGGGGGGAAGGAATAAAAGGAATAAAGGGAGGAAAAGAATAAAAGGGAGGGGAAGAAGGAATAAAGGGAGGGAAAGAAGGAATAAAGGGGAGGGGGAAGAAGGAATAAAAGGGGAGGGGGGAAGGAATAAAGGGGGAGGAAGAAGGAATAAAGGGGAAGGAATAGGGGGAAGGAATAAAAGGGAGGGAAGGAATAAAAGGGAGGGAAGGAATAAAAGGGGGAAGAAGGAATAAAAGAGGGAGGGAAGAAGGAATAAAAAGGGGGGAAGGAATAAAGAAGAAGAATAAAGGAGGAGGGAGGGAGGAGGAGGAGGAAAGGGGAGGGAGGAGGAGGAAAGGGGGGGAGGAAAAAGGGAGGACAGAGGACAAAACATCAATAACATACCTACAACAACCATCTTAACAACACCTCCAGTGATTAAAGGCAGTACACTTACGGTCATTCACACGGTAAATTAAGTCAAGGGTAATTAATTCACTTCCTTCCCTCCCTCTTTCTGCTTCTCCCTCCTCCAGTCCCCTTCCTCCCCCTCTCTCTTCACCTCCCCTTCCTCCGTACACTCATCTTACCCCTATGGTAATTAACGTGACAAGGTGTACAAGCAACCATAGCCACCACAACACCAGATCAACCAACCCAAACCAACCACAAATTTGACGCCCCTACAACCACACTACTTTTACTACTACTGCTGCTATTACTATTTTTACTACAGCAACTATTACTACTAGACCGCTGTTGCTACTATTAATAAAAAAACAAGGGGTGTCTTAGAAGGCTGAAGGCATGTTAGGGTCATCATACAATACCAAATCTTCAGTAAACCGCCTTAACACACACACACAACACAACACACACACACACAGGACACACACACACAGGAAATACAGTGTTTTAACGTAGACAGAACATGAACCAGCAAGCCACTGAACCACACTACCACCACACGGGTTCACAAGGTACAAGTGAACCACGAACCAATGACTTCACGAAGACCATACTAGTACCGAAGTCAATGAACCACACATTATATTGGCGAACCGGGGCGATATTCTAAGCCTAAGGTCACCAAACACTAGGACCACTTAAGTGAACCGCGGAATTCAGAGTTAACGAAACAATAACGAGAAAGTTTAAGACGAGAGGTAATTCGTCCACCCACCACCACTCTTACACCAACACTGAGGTGAACCGAACCATTTCGCTACGTCACTCCCACCCCCACACCCACCCCCACCTTCCTCCCCGCTGGTGGTGCTGCTGCCACCATCACCTCCACCATACTTCCGACACCTTCACTATTACCACCACCACCACTACTATTACCACTACCTCCAATTCTACCACCTCACCTCCACTTCCCTTTCAACACCACTTCTACCACCTCACCACCACTACACTCCTGCACCAACCACACCCCTCCCCTCCCCCCCAAACATTACCATTACCAACATGCCAACTGAACCAACTAGATACGGTATCTTCCAAACGACTTTGTAAGAGCTACACTAACTAATAATTTTTGGGGGGAACCACAGTAATTTTCCTCAGTCCCGTCGGAGAGTTTCAGAGATACTATCGCCTCTTGGGAGACACAGGGACGATTATTTGTCCTCTGAAGGTGACCAATGTAGAGGGTAGTTTGGTTAAATAAGTGCTTGCTTACTTCCTCTTTTAACTGGAGGTTGTGTGAATGTATCTAACTGGCACTTACTGGAGAAGCAAGAATGTCCCAAAATGCTTTACAACAGTTAATTCAAACCCGTGAGAATGTGTCTATCTCGTCAACTAAAAACATGAAAACAATGGTGGCTGCTCAAGAGATTACAGCGTTCTATATTCCCCATGAGAATAAAAGAAACGAGAACGCATTTAACTGAATCACTTAAAGTTACGACACAAGAATGACGACGAAATCACACCATGACCCTTAACTAAATACCAGTTAGGGGATAAACAAAAGACAAACGCCAGAGTAAGTTAATGAAAGGTAATTAGCAATCCGTCTTGGTGGCAGGGAAACGCAATAACAACAACACCGCTAACGGAAACTCAACGTCCACACTAGCCAACACTCCTCCCACACTATACCGATCATGGAGACCTTCGCTATGCCAATAAGATGATCAGGAAGGAGTGAATAAGCCAACACGAAAAACAGGAGGAAGTCAATAATGCTCTGCAAGACGTAACACCCAAACGTGACGCGTGCAATGCTTCCTAGACACCAGCTGACTCACGTCGTGTTTACTCGCGCCCGTTTTCTATAAATATACTTTGTTTTCTTTTTTACGGGCGAGAGGACAGCGGAAGGGAGACTCTTCCTTCCTTCCTTCCTTGTTCTCACGATGTACCGGTGGAGCAGGTTTAAGATGTGTATGTGCGTGTGGCGTAAAATAATGTGAGAAGTAATACGTTAGTGTCAGGAGAGAGAGAGAGAGAGAGAGAGAGAGAGAGAGAGAGTATAAGCTGGCAGGGCAGTTCATTGTTCAAAAAGAATCGCTGTGTCACTTACGCACAAAAAAGTCATTAATTTTACTTACATCCACCAACCTCTCCATCTATTCACCTATCTCTACCTCTCCATCCATCTATCTATATATCAACCCACTTATCTATACCCATACATCTATCGATCTCTCCATCTATCCACCTACTTATCTCACCACCTCTCCAACTATCCACTTATCCACTAGGTCAAGTCTTACCTTTAACTGAGTGATTCCTGATGTGTGATCCAGGAACCGTACGTGTCCAAGAAGGAACCGTACGTGTCCAAGAAGCATCTTAGTAAGGGTTCAGCGAGAGAGAGAGAGAGAGAGAGAGAGAGAGAGAGAGAGAGAGAGAGAGAGGAAAAAGATATAAACAAGAAATAACAATAACAAACAAAAGAACAAAAAGAAAATAAGCGAGAAAGAGAGAGAAGAGAAACTAACAAGGTCACCCCCAGCCCTGCCCTCCTGATCGTGACCTCTCTTGACCCACTAACCTTGACCCCATGACCCGGCACTCACCCTCATAGGTCGCCGCCTGACCCTCTCGTCCACCAGGAGTTGGAGCCTTACCTGCAATAATAACAACATTGATAATAATGATAATAATAATAATAATAATAGTAATAATAGTAGTAGTAATAATAATAATAATAATAATAATAATAATAATAATAATGATGGTAATAATAATAGTAATAATAGTAATAATAATAATAATAATAATAATAATAATAATAATAATAATAATGATGGTAATAATAATAATAATGATACTGGAAATAATGATAATGATATTGACAATAGTAATAATGATAACAGTAATGAGAAAATTACTAATGATAATAATACAATAAAAATAATAGTAATAACGATGCTAATAAAAACACTAATAATAATAATAATAATAATAATAATAATAATAATTAACAGGCCCTTAAATGTTAGAATTGGGCCAGAGTCCTAATAGGCCACCCCAATTAACCTGACTTAACTACCTATTCTTAGTGGTTAAGTTAGGTTAGATTGGGTTAGGTGAGGTTAAGTCAGGTCCCATTTTCTTTGATTTTTGCGTGTGTGATGTGTGACGTCAGACCCAAATGCCTGACCTGTGCCGAGATACAAACAAACAAACAGAGAGAGAGTGCATTAGTCACCACGTGCAAATGTCATATAGTATTTTAAAGACACGCACAAAATACATGGTAACACCCTGATAATATATACACAGGTAAGGTAACGTTAATAAGTTAGGTTAGGCTGGGTTAGGCTGGGTTGGGTTAGGCTGGGTTAGGTTAGGTTAGGCTGGGTTAGGTTAGGTTAGGTTAGGCTGGGTTAGGTTAGGTTAGGTTAGGCTGGGTTAGTAGGTAAGGTTAATAAGTTAAGGTAGGTTAGGTTAGGTTAAGACGAGACTGCAGCCAAGCAAACTAGACCAAAAACCCCTCATTATCACCCCCCTCCCGTCATTAGGAAACGACAAGACACACTTATGAATATACAAGAGAAGCGGTAATAAGAAAGCGGTGTTCCAGATGACGCAAATAATATATCAAATAAATTCTGGCCGAGATTGAGGTCACGAGACGGCGTGCAGAGCACCCACACCCACACACACGAGAGCGAGGGCGGCGTGCGTAACAACACACACCCCAGCGTAGTGAGTGTTTGTAGACGCGTGGCACAGAACAGGTTATCAAAACAGGTGGGTGGGATGGGTGGGTGACGGTCATCCAAACACGGTGACCTTCAAGAGACGACTGGATGATGGGAGTATGAGGGACCATTAGGCAGATCAAGATGTCGTGTGTGTGTGTGTTTGTGTGTGTGTGTGTGTGTGTGTTTATCTAACTCTGCTTTCGGAGGTTATAATAAATAGCCATACTAGCAACCCCCTCAGCTATTAATGTCCTACAAGTAGATGATGATGACATGAACACGAGGGAGGAGGGGGGGCAGGCAGGGGGGTCTGCATGTCTGACGTCTTCATCCAGCAGAGGAAATATAAGGAGTTGGTGGTGTGTGAGGTGGTGGTAGGTTGAGTGAGTTGAGTGTGGTGAACGTTACTGACAAGACTCATCAAGTGCCTAACACGGATATGACTGGTGGGGGGTGGGTGGGGGTGGGTGGGTGGGGGAATGACGTAATGCGAGACGAGGTGATGGGGGAATGTAAAGAGGCAGAGGATACAGGGGGAGGGGAGAGGATACAGGGAGGGAGAGAATAACGAAAGGGAGATGGGGGTGAGGTTACAGGGGAAGAGGAGGGCGTGAGGGAAGGAGGAAAACAAAAACCCCTCTATGATAAACACACACACACACACACACACACACACACACACACACACACACACTCTGTAGTGCCCTATGTTAAATCTTCTGACCAAATTCCCATAAACAAACTCTAAATATTCTACGTGTTGATGTGGGTGGGTGGGTGGGTGGGTGGTGTGGGGTGGGGTGGGGTGGGGTGGGGTGGGGTGTCCTGGTCTAAGACAGCGTCGCCTACCACACCATATAAGGCCATCACAAGCTCACTCAACACCCAGACCACGCCACTAACACCATCATCACTACTACCACCATTACCACGATCCATTTGTATCACATTACCACCACCACCACCACCACCACTACCACCACCACCACCACCACCATCACCACTACTACTACTATTACTGCAGCTCACTTGTTCTACCTGCATTACTATCTCCCCTATCCAACAACTATTCATGTACAACAACCACTACTACCACCATCAATCACCTGTCCTTACCTACACCACCACTACCACCATCAATCACCTGTCCTTACCTACACAACCACTACCACTATCAATCACCTGTCCTTACCTACACCACCACAACCACTACCACCATCAATCACCTGTCCTTACCTACACAACCACTACTACCACCATCAATCACCTGTCCTTACCTACACCACCACAACCACTACCACCATCAATCACCTGTCCTTACCTACACCACCACTACCACCATCAACCACCTGTCCTTACCTACACCACCACAACCACTACCACCATCAATCACCTGTCCTTACCTACACACCACCACAACCACTACCACCATCAATCACCTGTCCTTACCTCACCACCACACCACTACCACCATCAACCACCTGGTCTACCCCAATGACTCACACACGGGGCTACACCTCTCTGTCAAGGTCCTCTGGATTCTTCAAGACCCGTATTCCAAATCTCTCTCTCTCTCTCTCTCTCTCTCTCTCTCTCTCTCTCTCTCTCTCTCTCTCTCTCTCGTTTAAGGGACAGTCTCTGTGATATCCCTGGTTGGAATCTTAATATGATAGCTTCAGTGTGCCAGGAGAGAGTCTGATATCTTAAAGTTGTTTAAAATTACCGTACGGTGTTATTTAAGAATCCCGGTCAGATTCGGAGTGACAAAAAAGTTCCTAAGATCAATTTTCCCGCGTAATTCAAGACGTTAGAACGTACCATACCTGAACGTACCATACCTGGCTACTTTAGGTAAATAACGTACTAAGAATAGCGTAAACATAATATCAACATTACAATGAGACAGTGTTTATAATTCGTTCTGCAGTTACACCTGGTCCAGTGGTTGATGCATTTTGTGAGATGTGGCACCACTGTGTAATGTTCATCCTGAGTCTGGCTACTATTGTGATGTTCCTTAAGAGTTTTAATAACCATGTCAACAAACACAGAGTTGCCACACCTCATAAAACACCCCAGTTACTGTACTAGGTATAAGTGTAAGCAACTGTACCTCCTTGCACTATCAGATAAGAGGAATTATTCATGATAGGAATTCTGCAGGAAAATCCGGGATACACAGTCATTATCATCATCATCATCGTCATTATTATCACCACGCTTGTCTACACACCTCAGCGCCAAACACCACTCGCTTGTTTTGCTTTGTTTTCCCGCCAATGGCATATCCGTCAACGCAATCAACAAACCAGTTTTATATGGTCACAAAGCCCTTATAGAAGTGACGTGTAAAAAATTAAGATAAAAAAATTCAAGTTTAGATATGGGGTTAAGGGACATATAGATGAATTATATTATCCATATGTGGTGTGGGGGGGGTGTGGGGGTGTGGTGGGGGGTGGGGGTGTGGGGGGGGTAGGTGTGTGTGTGTGTGTGGGGTGGGTGTGTGGGTGTGTGTGTGTGTGTGTGTGTGGGTGTGTGTGTGGGTGTGTGTGTGTGTGGGTGTGTGTGTGTGTGGTGGGTGGGTGTGAGGTGGGTGGGTGTGAGGTGGGTGGGTGGGGAGGTGGGTGGGTGGGTGTGGGGTGTGTGTGTGGTGGTGTGTGTGTGGGTGTGGGTGGGTGGGTGGGTGGGGGTGGGTGTGGGTGGGTGGGTGGGTGGAGTGGGTGTGTGTGGGTGTGTGGGTGGGTGTGGGTGTGTGTATGTGAGGGGTGTGTGTGTATGTGGGTGGGTGGGTGTGGGTGGGTGGGTGTGTGTGGTGGAGAATACTGACTAGGGGTTAAATAGTCCTCCATACTTGGTGTTATCTGGTAACTATTTCCGGGTCGCTTATGTGACTGGGTTTTAGCTGGTGAACGCTACCCTAACCTAATCTAAACTAACCTAAACCGAACTAGTTGGCAGACAGGTGGTAATATAGACAGGCAATGACACAGACAGGTGGTGAGGCAGACAGATGGTAATGCAGACAGGTGGTAATGTAAACAGGTGGTAATGTAAACAGGTGGTAATGCAAACAGGTGGTAATGCAAACAGGTGGTAATGCAAACAGGTGGTAGTGTAGACAGGTGGTAATGCAAACAGGTGGTAATGCAAACAGGTGGTAATGCAAACACGTGGTAATACAGCCAGATGGTGAGGCAGACAGTTGGTATTAGAACCAGGTAGTAACAGGGCACACCAGACAGCCAGCTCTCACCCGGCACGTGTTGACTCACCAAACACAAGTCACAATCAAGTTACCTGCCACCTGTACCTCACTCCAGGTGCATTACTACTATTATTATCAGTAGTAGTAGTAGTAGTATAAGCTGATAGCCCCCCCGCCCCCCCCATCAACAGGCATGCAAACATTATCATCATCATTATTTCTGTTTTTGTTATCGGAAAATAATGATGACAATAATAATAATAATAATAATAATAATAATAATAATAATGATAATTATAATAATAATAATAATAATAATAATAATAATAATAATAATAGGAATTTCTATGACGAATTCAATAAAAAATTAAGCACCATTTTATTAAACTATTTATTTACGGTTTCCTTTGTATTTAATTGTCTTCCTGGAAGTCTTAAGGAGTAACTAACTTTCTCAATCTTAACTGCTTATTACCCTTCCCGACTCTCTCTCTCTCCACCCAGTTCATCTCCCCACACTCCTTTCTCCCCTCCCCACACACTCCTTCCTCCTCTCCCCCCACATACACACACTTCCTCTCCTCCCCACCTCCTTCCTCCTCCCACACACTCCTTCCTTCCTCTCTCCCCACCTCCTTCCTCTCCTCCCCCACACACTCCTTCCTCCTCTCCCCCCACACACACACACCCCTTCCTCTCCTCCCACACCCCTTCCTCTCCTCCCCTCCTTCCACCTCCTCCCCACACCCCTTCCCTCCTCTCCCCCCCACCCCTTCCTCCTCTCCCCCACACACCCCTTCCTCTCTCCCCCACACACCCCTTCCTCCCCTCCCCACACACCCCTTCCTCCCCTCCCCACACCTCCTTCCCTCCCCCCCACACACCCCTTCCCTCCCCCTCCCCCACACACACCCCTTCCTCCCCTCCGTAGATGAGCCTAAGCAGGTAGCCACCCTAGCCTCTGGCCCCGACCATAAACAGGGTGTCAGGATTACCCGTGCACGCCCCTAGCACAGGTCACACCCCCCCTTACACTTCAAAGACTCCCCCATAAAAAATAAACAAAAATAAATAAATAAATAAACAAAATAAATAAATAAATAAATCCATCCCCTTAAAAAAAAATCCAGTGTAATTTCGACGCCATTTTTGTCTCGACGTGTTGTGAAATTGGTGAGTCAGTTTGATAATATCTCTCACTCCATTTATGGGTCAAATAAAACTTAGGAACATTTCAGTATACATCTGGAGGGGGCAGGGGGGGGGGTTAAGTGAGGTAGTTACATGCTTGCTTATTATGATTCCGTTTAAGGGTGACATTTAATAAAGGAAACATTAATAATTCATCTTTGTGTTGTTGATTAAGTGAGCCGTTTATTAGATGCTTGCTGTAAACATTAATGTAGGTATACCTTTGATAATTTTCATCTACAGTATGATGTCGCTTAAGTGGACCAGTTACATACGTTCTCACATCACCAGTTATAAGTTAAGTTTAAGTGAGCCAGTTAGGTGTATTCTTACATCACCAGTTAGGGGGAAGGCGGGAAGAGGGGAGAGGCGGGGAAGATTTAACGTAAGAATCTTTCAGAATTCATCTTTGTGTCGTAACTTGAAGAATAAGCTAGTTAGGTGTACAGTACTCACACAATTAACGTATGAATCTTAGAGAAACTCATTCCAAGCAAATAAAAGCACCCCCCCCCCAACAAGACGTCATAAGTGCGTGTAGGGCCGCATGCCTGAGCTATCACCTGACGCACCACGCTCCCTAGACACTTGAGAGTGCGTCATGCGCATCCAATAAGGCCATGAACAAGGGAGCTTATGAACGTGTGTGATGAAGAGTGGAAAGTCAACACACACACTGTGGCACACATTACTGGTAGTTACCTGTGGAGTGCCCGGTGCTCTCTCTGCCACCACCAGCACTCCGGTACGTACAGGGTGTTACTGCAGCTGGCCCAGGTATTCAAGGGTCCGGCTTCACGTAGATTAAACACGTTAATTCCGTACCCAACCAAGTGTGTTAGGTGACGTAAGCAGGTAAGGTAGAGAGTTCCAGTGAAATTACAATACCGTTCTGGACGCTATTTTTCACCTGTTTTAAATTAAACCCTTTGTGGAAATGGTTTAACTTTGACCCTATAAGGACGATGGTTTAAATCAACGTCCTCAAAAAAGGTTAAACAGCCGTCCCCCTAAAGAGTTAAACCCCCGCCTGGTCCAAACCTTCAGGAGAGTTTGGTTCACTTCCACCCAACACCATTTTTGCTACTAATGATCCTCTCTCTGTATCACAGTTCCCGAGGGTCATTGTCCAGGGTTATGTTCAGTATAGAGTTTACACGATGATGAGGACGCGAGAGGTGGTAACGATGAGACCAAACACAGGGAACCAAATTACCATGCCTGTACGTGATGATATAATCTGTCAATATTAACACGACACAGAAAGAGAGACGAGGAAGAATTCATAGATCTACAAGGATGTGTGTGTGTGTTTCCGTGTCTGGAGATTAGACCTACATCACCGCTGCTGCCATCTAGTGAGTACCTTTATCGGCTCCACTGATGAACCTGTTCTAAATTCTGATAATTTTATAACGTCGCTTCGGCCTTGAGGTGATTCTAATTGTACACAGATGGGCTTCCTGTCTCACTCATCAACAGGTGAGTGTCGTGTGTGTTACCGGAGAAGATATGTTACTCAGGTCGAGCCATAGTACCGAGGGCCTGACACTATGAGAAGTAAGTCAAGGTTTTATTATGGTAGTGATGGTCCACCTTACTGATGCGACTCACCTTATCGTATTGTTGAAGGTCGTCCAGGTTACTGTTGCGTGAGGGGAAGAGGGAGTCAAGGGGGCCGCTGCCGTACGGGTTTGGGAACAGACACAGGCCGTTGTTTACCCGCACGAGGGAGTTGCGCGGGGGTGTGGACCGTGAGGGAGATGTCCTAGGAGGTGTGGACCGTGAGGGAGAGGTCCTAGGAGGCGTGGACCGTGAGGGAGATGACCTAGGAGGCGAGGTCCTCGGAGGCGAGGTCCTGGGAGGCGTGGATCGGGAGGGGGACGCCCTTGGAGGAGAGGACCTGCAAGGGGAGGTCCTGGGCGACGGGGAGAAGCGGGGCGGCGTCATCCTGGTAATGGTGGGAGGCGACTCATCCTCCTCCTCCAGGATGCTCGTGTCGTAGAGGGAGAGCCGCCGTGACCCCAACAGCGCCTCCACGTCCAGGGAGTCGCGACGGAATCCGGACTTGACGGCCTCCACGGGATCACGACTGACTTCCCCGGCTTCTCCGGACAATTTGCGTTCCTCAGGTGTGTTGACGGAGCCAGCAGAGGGCCTCCTAACAGTTGTAGAGGCAGGGGGACCCAGGTCACGCCTGGGGGAGGCCCGAGGGGACCCGACTTCCCGACGAGGGGAAGCACGAGGGGAGCCTAGATCACGGCGTGGGGAGGTGCGTGTGTCCAGACGGAAGACGGCAGAAGTTGTGTCAGGTCCCTTACCGCCATTAAGGCTATTTCTCCTGGGCCCTGTCGTGGTCCCGACAGCACTAGCGCGGCGCTCCCCAGCACCGCTCTCATTCACACGTCGTTCACCGAAGCCGTTTGTACTCTTGCGACGTTCTGTCGTGCCGTTGAGGCCGCCACCAATGTTATTGCGGCGATCCAGCGAGCTGGTGACGCTCCCCCGACGGTCGGCGGTCGAGTTGACGCTGGTGCGACGATCGGCAATGTTGTTGGCACTGCCCCGCCGCTCACCCATAGTACTGATGCCCGGACTCGTCCTCCTGTCGCAAACACCGCCCCTCCAGTCGATCACACTGCCCATGCTGGCTCTCCGGTCACCAGTATTGCCCCGCCTCTCGCCGATGGCGCCCTTCCTGTGCATCACGCAGTTGGAGGAATCTATGTAGCTATGCCTCCTGATGTAGTCCTCTTCCTGCCTGGCCTTGATGTCGGTGAAAAGGGCGTCGAGGCGTGCGAGCACCAAGTCCTGGGAGGAGACGGGCTCGTGCTTCATCCCCCTGGTGGTGTCGTTGGTGTGGAACCTGGCGTGACGCACCAGCTTAAACTCCCTTTCTGGAGTCCCCGCCTTCCCGCTCACAGGCATCCTCCCTCCTGCTGCCTCTACTACTACTTAACCCTGCTGCCTCTACAGTACCTCTTACAATTCACCTTCAGTCGAATCTCCGTGTGTGGACTCGTCGTTTCCCGCTACGGTGATAAGAGTCTCAGTAGAATTCAACCTTCCTTGACCGATTCCCCCAAGGTAATACAATTCTCAGCAGAGCCAAACTTCCTTGACTACCGTATCACCTTAGTCCATCTCTCGTGGTGTATTAAGTCTCTCTCTCTCTCTCACCGTCTCAATAATTCAGAGACGCCCGCAGGAGGATACAGTCAGTCACACCAACACGAGACTCTCTTAGTTAAATTATCTCAAAATATCTCTCTTGTGTCGGTATTTAAAACTTTCTGGGGATCAGGAGAGAAAAATAATAGTAAAATTGTGTCTATTACTACTACTACTACCAATGCTAATAGCAACAAACAAAAAGAACAATAATAATGATAATAGCAATACTAAAACGAACGCAAAAATTAATAATTCTCCGGTAAATCCCTTGACCTTGTGACCTCTGACCCCGCCAAAGAAGCAACACACACAGGGGGGGGGGAGAAGGAAGGAGGGGGGAGAGGAGGAGGAGGGGGAGAGGAGGAGGAGAAGGCAGAAGATGGAGAAGGAAGGAAGGGAGGAGGGAAGAAAGATAAGAAGAAGGGAGAAGAAAAGGAGAAGGAAGAGGAGGAGAAGAGAGAAGAAAAGGGGAAGGAAGAAGAGGGAGAGTAGGAGGAACAAGGTCAACTCATCAGCTTGAACCATCTTAGAAACCGGTTGAACTGGCTACCTCCATACTGTTTCCCGGTCCACTACCACACCAGTACACACACACACACACACACACATAGAAGGGGGTCACCATGTTTGTAATCTCCTAAATAAAGAAACACAGGAAACAGTATGACGTGGGGCTAAGGTATGATGACGTCAGCGTAACATCCGGGGCAGCTGGTGAATTACGTCATAGTAAACAAAAGAGGGGGCAGCGGGAGACGTAAAAAAAGAGGGGGGCAGACTGATGAATGACGTCATAGTAAACAAAAGAGGGGGCAGCGCTTATCTAACGCTTCAAAGGCCTGATTTGACGTGCGTTGACGACACACCATCATCATCATCAGTGTATATGTGTGTTGTGAGCTTACGACACGACAGGGAGAAGACCAAGAGATGATTAACACACACACACGTAGGGTTTTAATGATGTTTACAGTGTACGTTCCCTGGTGTATGTAAGCTAACATAACAGTACTGGAGGGTATTGAAGTGTGTGTGTGTGTGTGTGTGTGTGTGTGTGTGTGTGTGTGTGATGATGATGATGATGATGATGATGATGATGATGATGATGATGATATACTGAAACACTAACGACAACAATATCTGCAGGTGATATTTGTTTACAACCCTGATACCACTACAGCTATAGCTGGGGCAGCTATGACGGCGATACTCTCTCTCTCTTTTCTCTGATCATGACGACACTGTGCCTGAATTTCCGCACCTTAAGAGAGAATTTTTGGTCAGGGAAGCCATCTTAAAAGTTCATCGACGATAATGATAATATTTGTGATTCGTAAGTCCCATTAACACGCTATTAACGTCTCCTATACACACACACACTTAACGTCTCTATACACACACACACCTTAACGTCTCCTATACACACTCTTAACGTCTCCTATACACACACAAACACACCTTAACGTCTCCTATACACCTATTAACGTCTCTTATACACGCAACACACTATTAACGTCTCCTATACAATTATTAACGTCTCTATACACACACACTATTAACGTCTCTATACACACTATTAATGTTCCAATACACACTATTAACGTCTCCAACATTATTAACATCTCTATACACACACTCTTAACGTCTCCTATACACACACACACTATTAACGTCGTCTCCTATACACACACACACACACACTATTAACGTCTCCTATGCACATTCTTAAAATCTCCTAAACACACTATTAACGTCTCCTATACCCACACCAAGGCACCACATATCGTGACCTCAACTGACCTCCACAAGCGGGTCATTTAGATACGACCTCACATGACCTGCCAGTGAGAACAACTATAATGTTTACGAATATTGATCATTAGGACGAGAAACATTACGATAATAATTTCTTTCTATTTTTTTCATTATTTTCCTACAGTTGATTCACTTGTATTTCACAGTTAGGTTTAGGTTAGGTTAATTGGTTCCGATTATTGCACTGATTTTATTGGAGTTCAGTTGGTATTGTCACTGTCACCACTTATATCATTGTCACCACTAGTATCAATGTCACCACTAGTATCAATGTCACCACTAGTATCAATGTCACCACTAGTATCAATGTCACCACTAGTATTAATGTCACCACTAGCATCAATGTCACCACTACTAGCAAAGTACATCACGAGTTCAAGAACTCCTGTCACTGGGCACTAATAGCACAAACGGAACCACTACTAGATCAATGTCACTATCAGTACCCCCCTCTACTAGCAGAAGTTAAACTAGTAGATAGAAGGCAAAGAATGAACCACCATGGGACACTACCCCACACCACGCAGACATACACACACTCACAGCACTGGCGCGAGACTGGTGTAGCGCCACTCATGCCCACCCCTAATAAACCACGCTTGTTGAGGCCCCTTGGCTCTATCCGGCCTCTTGCCCCACAACACACACACACTCTCTTCTCTATCTCGCTCTCTTTCTTTCTTTCTTTTTTCTCTCTATGACTGGTTCTTCGTCTCTGTATTTTTGTGTTTATTTAGTGACACATCTACAGTGAAGTCTCTGTATTAATGTGTATGTATGTTCATGTGTATATATATATGTTGTGTATGTATGTATGTCTACCACTCTCCACCCTCCCCTTTGTCAATACAACTCGGCGTGTGTTTGATCACTGGAGCTTGTTGTGCCCTTCCTGACCACCTCACCCCCCTCATCTCCCTTACACCCACCAGAACTACCTAACCTAACCTAACCCAACCTAGACTACATGCAGTACGACAGTTTGGGTCGGATGTCAGTCACGGGTCAGGTTGTCCGGCACGTGGGTTAGTGTGTCAGTCACGTGGGTTAGTGTGTCAGTCACGTGTGTTAGTGTGTCAGTCACGTGGGTCAGGTTGTCAGTCACGTGGGTTAGAGTGTCAGTCACGTGGGTTAGTGTGTCAGTCACGTGGGTCAGTTGTCCGGCACGTGGGTTAGAGGTGTCACGTGGGTGGTGTGTCGTCGTGGGTCAGGTTGTCGTCCGTGGGTTAGAGTGTAGTCGTGGGTTAGTGTGTCAGTCACGTGTGTTAGTGTGTCAGTCACGTGGGTCAGGTTGTCAGTCACGTGGGTTAGAGTGTCAGTCACGTGGGTTGGTGTGTCAGTCACGTGGGTCAGGTTGTCCGGCACGTGGGTTAGAGGTCAGTCACGGGTTAGTGTGTCAGTCACGTGGGTCAGGTTGTCCGTCATGTGGGTTAGAGTATCAGTCACGTGGGTTAGTAAACAGTCACGTGGGTCAGGTTGTCCGGCACGTGTCAGGTTGTCCGTCACGTGGGTTAGGCGTCAGTCACGGGTCAGGTTGTCCGTCACGTGGTTAGAGTGTCAGTCACGGGGTCAGGGTTGGGTCTGGGTCACGTGGGGTTAGAGGGCCAGTCACGTGTTAGTGTCAGTCACGTGGGTCAGGTTGTCCGGCACGTGGGGTTAGAGTGTTTACCAGTCACGTGGTTAGTGTCAGTCACGTGGGTCAGGTTGTCCGTCACGTGGGTTAGAGTGTCAGTCACGTGGGTTAGTGTGTCAGTCACGTGGGTTAGTGTGTCAGTCACGTGGGTTAGTGTGTCAGTCACGTGGGTTAGGTTGTCCGGCACGTGGGTTAGAGTGTCAGTCACGTGGGTTAGGGTTTCAGTCACATGTGATAGGAGTTAATTAAAAGTGACTTAGGTTAGGTTGGATTGGATTGGTTAGGTTAAACTAGGTTAGGTATGGTAAAGGTCAGGGGTCATTAGGTTAGGTCAAATGTACAGTGATTCTATTGGCCTCCATTTATTATTACTACGACTACACTTTTATTATTATTATTAGACTCATGACTTAAAAGGCTCTGACCCTGGATCACCTTATATGTACCAAGCTTTTTATATACAACGCTCATGCTGTCAGCTTATTATTATTATTATTATTAGAGACGGACACAAACCCTAAGACTCAAGTCACCTTAAAATTATTGCCGGATGACCGAAAGTAAATCTACCCTTTAACACTACAACCAATTCGATGTCACCCAAAACAGATATGTCAAGGGGGAGGAGAGGAAATGAGGAGATGGGGAGGGGGGGGGTTATGGGGGGCTCGAATCTGTCCTTGACTTTAAAAGGCGAAAACAGACGACACACCCCCCCATTGGCCTCAGCGTCGTGGACCAAGATTATGCAATGCCCTGAGGTGATGATTCGAAACGTCTTATACGGGAGGTAAAGAGGTTCGAATCTCTTAAAGGACTTGGAAAATGAGATCAAAACCCCCTCATAAAAAGCTGCAATGAGGCGGGAAATGATTCGAAACTCACCTAAGTGCAATTCTCAACCCGGGAACAACGATTCGAAAAAACCTAACATGACAATTCTGAAACCCAAGTAGTAATGTTTCGGATGTTCTGAACGAAACCACGCAATCAGGCATTAATTCGAACCTCTTCCATGAAATTGTTACCACGGGGTGACGAGCGGTTCCATGTAGCACTCGCAACAATGGGAGGTGGTGGAGTTTGGCGACACGCTTGAACCATGATTCGTTTCGGGGATCAGAAGCGAGAGGAATGTTGCACAGTGCCTCCGTGGCGTGGAATGGGGTGGGTGGGGGAAAGAGAAGGGGTGGAGGTGGTGGGGAAAAGAGGAAGGTGGGGGTGGTGTGGGGAAAGAGGAAGAGGGAGGGAGGGTGGGTGGGGAAAAGAGGGAGGGGTGGGTGGGGGAAAGAGGAAGAGGGGTGGGAGGGTCAGAACCAAAGTGATTTCGTCCCACATGTAGAAGGTCAACGGTCAAGCCTGTGGTCTGCCTGCTTGCTTGCCAAACCTGTAGGCACTTATCATCCTACATGCAATCTGCGTTCTTGCCATCATGCCAGCTATCATGCCAGCCTACCTCCCATCCTGCCAGCCAGCCTACTTCCCTACCTGGCACTTTAAGTTAGAGTTAAGTCATGTCAGTTTAGGTTAATTCGGGGCATTTACGCTCTGGTAGGTCAAGTCAAGTTAGGTCAGTTTAAATTAGGTCAGGTCAGGTTGGGTTAATTAATTTTCCTCTACTAATTTATAACATCTTCCACAGGTATATAATTTAATATACTTCCCCAGGTACAGTCTGTGACACCAGCTGAGTGACCAAGTAAGGCGGCACCAGCTGTGAGTCACTACAACCCCCGGCCAACGCCCATCCACGCCCATCACCGCCCACTCCTACACCACCCACAAACACACCCATACTCTCTAAACGTACCTACACACTCTCCTAGCCCCCCCCCCAACACACCCATGTACGTTTATATCCACCGACACACCTGCACCACCTACCACACACCCACTTACACACACACACACACACAAAAACTCCCTTCATACACACTCAATCACTCCTGAAACACGCCATCTCCCTCCTCCACTCTCACACAACACCACTACACACCCTCCACACCCACACACTGACACCCTCCCACCACCACCCACTTACACCCTTTCACCACCCACACCGTCCCAGATCTGCATCAGACAAGGTTCCATTTCCATCAAGTGGCGGACGAGAGGTTAGGTTAGGTTATGAATCACTGACACTAGTAACAAGATCAGATGGCCCGTCACCGCCCCCCCCCCTCCATAAATTAGGTCAATGCGACATCATCATTCCTCATCTTGCATTTATCACAGGACCTCCCACAATACCTGTGCCTCTCAGTGTTCAAGGATCGTAGGCTATTGTTTTCCTCTACGATACCTGTGCCTCCCAGTCTCAGAGGGTCCTAAGTTACGTTATGTTATCTTACTTTTGATGGTAGTATCAGACTGGTCAACCCAAGTTACGATATATAAATAATTTCTCAGATCTTCCAAAGTAAAAAAAAAAAATAGTTTCTCGGAGATTCCAAAGTATAAAGTGTCTACCTGAGTCATATATGAGAGGCCGCCCATAAGATGTCAAGTGGTGTTTCTCAGCCTCGAGGGATCAGAGGTTAATTTTTTTCCCTCACCTTTTTTTTGTGTGTTAAGAGCATCAATCTGGCCCACTCGGGTTACGACCGACAGGGATATATTTTCTCGAAGGTTCGCACGGAATGTCTGTTTAGGATTACGTGAAGATGAGGCACCCAAGCTTATTTTACCTGAGTATTAACCACCCCAACGCCAACCCCAGATCGTTAAGGGGGAGTTAATCTTCAGGTGATACAAACTGGGGTGCCTAATCTTCAGTTGATCCTATTTTTTTTTACCTTAACCGATGACGTCAGAAGCAGATCTCACTGACCCACTTAACCTCAGACCCAAAGATGGCGTCTCAATCGGTCCGTAAGTTAAAGTTTTGACCTTGAAGGGGAGTTGCCAGCACACGTCCCACTGCTTCCACCCTCATCCTCCACGTCCTCTTTCCCCTCTTCTACGTCCCCCCTCCCCCTTTTCCCCCCTCCCCCTCTTCCTCCTCTCCCCCCTTCCTACCCCCAATCCCAGCTGCTAACGACCTACACAGGAATGCGGATGTTGAACAAGACTTAGTACAGTACCCTCTTCCTCCCCAGTCTCACCTCACTACTCCTGGTCCTCCTTCTTCCTCCCACCACCCAATACCTCATCCTCCTCCCTTCCTCCCACCACCTACTACCTTCATCCTCCTCTCTCTCTCCTTCCTCCCACCACCCACCATTCCTTAGTTCTCCTTCTCCTTTCCTCCCACCACCTACTCACCTCATCCTCCTCTCTCCTTCCTCCACCAATCTACCACCTCATCCTCCTCCTTCCTCCCCACCACCCACCACCTCACCCTCCCTCCCTCCTCCCACCACCCACACCTCATCCTCCTTCTTCCCCTTCCCTCCCACCACCTAATCCTCCTTCTCCCTTCCTCCCACCACCTACTACCTCATCCTCCTTCTCCCTTCCTCCCACCACCTACTACCTCATCCTCCTTCTCACCTTCCTCCCACCACCTACTACCTCATCCTCCTTCCCTTCCTTCCTTCTTCCTCCTCTCTTTCACCTTCCTTCTTTTTCTCTCACTCTCACTTTCCTTCCTCTACTGTGTCATCTTTCTTCCTCTCTCGTCTTCACCCTCCACCCTCCCTCACCCTCCCCTCATAACACCGTCTCTCAGTAAACAATGTAAGAATAACAATAAAACCAGTAAATAAAAACAATAACAAAAGACGGCACTCGAGCAAGGTGCCAACTCACGCGTGGTGGTGACCTTGACCCCTGACCCTTTGACCACCAAGTCACGGCAACTGTACAGACATACATACATACATACATAATGGTTGCCCCCTAGCATTCAAAGATGGCCAGTGCTCATAAGACCCCATTGACGTGAATTTGTTTAAGGTGTAGAAACTGTCGCCAACACAACAACCACACCCTGAGTTAACGAGCTGCATGACCCAGCGCCAAGGAATAGTCCCAGAAAACCGGACAACTCGCCTACTGCACTGGCTAACCATTACCTCGCAACACGATTAACATCCAGGTCCCCAATTACTGCTGGGTTGACAGAGGCAAATGGCATAAAAAAACTTGCCCAAGCATGCATGCATACATACATACATACATACATACATACATATACAGTATATACATAGCTGAACGTCTACATAAGCGAAGAACTTATCTGAAGATTTGATACCTCAGATGATGATAATAATAATAATAATAATGATAATAATAATAATAATAATAATAATGAGAGAGAGAGAGAGATTGTGTTGGGTGGGTGAAAGTGTAGTACAGTAGTGACTTGCTTAGCCTCACCTCTCAACTACCTGGGAGCCAATTACACCCCTTAATCACCACACCGACGAGTGACCGAGTGAGTGTGGTAAATGATGCCTCGCTGATTACTGAGACTTTTGTTTTCGATATTTCTTTTGTTGTTTTGACTTTACTGGTGATGGTGAAAGGAAATGATAATGATGATGATTTTCATTATTAATACAACTACAGGTATTTATTATCATCATTATTATTATCACAAACAACAAACCACAGGGAGCAGCACCACTTCACCTACTAATATGGCTGAGAGAAAAAACCCGCACCAGCCCACGTTCACCACAGCTGCCCCGGATACTCACATGTTCTTACGCTAATTTTTTTTGTCCACGTCTAACTACTGACGTCGATCAGAACACCGCGGGGTTATAAAACTTTAAGGCAATCAGAACATCGCGGGATTATAATATTTGACCCATTTAAAACAAAATATATAAACAATAATAATAACTTTACTTAAATTATAGAAAAACAAAACAAAAAAATACTATACAAGATTATGTCAGAAAACTATAGACTAAAATTATGCAATAAATAAATAAATTAATTAATATACGGCAAAATTTTATAACCCCCTAACCCCTCATCTACCCCCCCCACACCCCTCACCCACATTCCCTCTCACCCACATTCCCTCTCACCCCCCCCTCACCCACACTCCCTCTCCCCACCCTCCCACACTTTACAACACCTCAGGCTGGCCACCGCAACATGACTTACAAGGCCTTATCATAATACACTTTCTCGTCACTGCGATCATTTCACCCACTGATGGCAAATTATAGAGCGGGAAACATATTTGTGCCACAGATAGATAGATACATATAGATAGATAGACAGATAGATAAATAAATAAATATAACTAGATAGCTAGATAGATAAATAAATAAATATAGACATATAGATAAATATAGATAGATAGATCGATAAATATAGATAGATAGATAGATAAATATATATATATATATATATAGATAGATAGATAGATAGATAAATATATATATATATATATATATATATATATAGATAGATAGATAGAGACACACCATTGTCTCATCCTCAAAACATATGTGTGCGTGTGTGTGTGTGTGTGTGGGGTGTGTGTGTGTGTGTGTGGGGTGTGTGTGTGTGGGGTGTGTGTGTGGGTGTGTGTGTGTGTTAAGACACATTCCACAGTGGACCACACTATCATCGACAGTGACACGCGGTTAGTGAGCGGCCAGCAGCCAGGTCGTGATTGGCTGGAGACCGTGACAGCATCATTAGTCCTGGAGTTGTTACGGCGTCTCTCTTGGTGACGGGAGGTAACACCAGCCAACCTAACCTAACCAAAACAAACCTATCCTAACCCTACCTAACCTAACCAAACCAAACCTACTCGGACCTAACCTAACCCGATTTAATGTAACCTTACCTAACCTCACGTAACCTAACCTGACCGTATGTTATTTAACCTAACCAACCTGACCTAATCTAATCTAAACCAACCTGACCTAACCTAATCTAAACTAACCTGACCTAATTGACTCTAACCTGACTTGGCAATGTAACCTAACCAACCTGACCTAATCTAACTTAGTCTAACCTGATCAAAAGTAACTTAGACCTGACCTAACATAACTTAACCTAATGACCATAGGTTAGTTTAAATAAGTTAGATACGACTGTGTTTGATTAGTTTTAACCAAGTTCACTTTGGTTAGGTTTAATTTGGCTACACTAGATTGGGTAAAAAATTGGTTAGGTTAAATTAGGGTATATTAAATTTGGTTGGATTTGGTTAGGTTACGTTAGGTCAGGTTAGGTCAGGCCAGATTTGATTGGTCAGCGTTGTCTTCTCTGGAAATGTGACGTCGGGGCTCCAGCCAATCAAAACCTGGATGACGGGCGCTCTCTAGCCTCATGCCCAGATGTGCACCCTATACCAAGTGATAACAGCTGCCGGGACGGAAGGATGGATGCACAGAAGGACGGATTGACTAAAGTACGTACGGAGGAACGGACGGAACCATGCATATACGGACGGATGGATGGAGGGTTCACAAGACGCCACGGAGGTCGAGAGAAGTTAACAGGTTCTCATTCCTGTGGTTGTGAACACCCTTTTAAGTCCACCACAATATACTCCGCCCTGACTCGTTCCCCTACTGAGTCCTTCCTGGTGAGTCACGGCTGAGTCATCACATGGTTACTCAGTGTACAGGTCATGATGTGGTTTTATGGCCGAGTCAGTGTAGAGGTCAGGTCATGGGGTGGTGAGTCAGTGCCCCAGGATAGGTCATGAGTGAGTGAGTCAGTCAGTGCCCAGGATAGGTCATGAGTGAGTGAGTCAGTCAGTGTAGAGGATAGGTCATGGGGTGGTGAGTGAGTCAGTACCCCAGGATAGGTCATGAGTGAGTGAGTCAGTCAGTCAGTGTAGAGGATAGGTCATAAGTGAATCAATGTTGAGTCTAAACAATGAACCCTTCTGCTGAGTCACATATGAGTCTTCTGGTGAGTCATGGTGTGAAGTCGTGAATATTCTTAAAAAATATATATAAAACTTGCTTTAATTATCTCACAATGACCATTTTTTTTGTTCATCATTCTGAAACACGCAAGTTCACCATGAATTGTATCAATAAACACTCTTGAAACTTTCCATCCACACCCACACCACATCCAGTCACCTGCACCACACTCATCCACACCCACATCCCACCCAACACCATACCCACACCACATCCACACCTACTGCAAGAATAAACTCCTCTGAAATCAATAAACATACCATTTATATTATCTACGCTTTAATACCCCATCCACCGCCCATACACCCAACCCACCCTATCCACACACCCAACCAACCCACCCTATCCACACACCCAACCAACCCACCCTATCCACACACCCAACCAACCCACCCTATCCACACACCCAACCAACCCACTCTGATAACATAACTATCTATTTCCTCTTCATAACTAACATCCATATGAGAAGGCCTGTACCCACCCCACCCACCCATAACCCACCCACCCACTCACACTGGTTGGAAAGTTGAATCTCACACTATAGCAAGAAATCTCTATTCCAATACGATTTTTCTGCCCCTCACTCAATACACTGCAGCTGAACCTTTAATAAAATATGTCCAGTGGATATTGAATCTATCGTAAGAATAGAAATGTCGATTCACCTGAAGTTTAAACACCCTCAGATAGTAGGTTCTTGTAGATGCAAAAAAAGGTACATTTATGTTAAGTGTGAAAGTTTAAATAGGGTATGGGTGAAATTTCCCTGGCCAGTGGGTGCGTGCAGAAAGTTCAAACTAGGGTATGGGTGTATAGGTTAAAAAAAAAGTTCAATAATGGCAATTGTAAAAGTTCCATGACGGTGAGTGCATGTTCAAAAAGTTTAAACTAAGGAACTCACAGTAGGCCAAAAAAAAAGTTCAATTACGTTACAGGTGAAAATCCAATTATTACAGCACGTATAAAGAGTTCCATGACGGTGGTTGAGTGGGTGCATGTTCAAAAGTTCAAAAATTAGGGTACTGTACGTGTGTAGAGTTCAACTTACGGAACTTGTGGAGGAAACCATGGCACCTCCACACACACACACAACAGCCCCAGCGAAGACTCTTGGGTAACCAGATTGGGGGAACACACTTACCTGGGGAGAAAGAATTACCTGTGTTACTAACATTAATTAAAACACACCTGAGAACATAAATATACAAAGGTTAGTAACATTTATTAGTGACGATGATTAACAGAAAGTAATAATAATAAAATACATCTCAGTACCAGAAGTGAGAAATGTCATTATTTGTTATGGTTTGCGATGGTTGTACAGGGAGAGTAAATTCCCAGGTGGTGATAGTATCGAAGATGTGTGTATGTGTGTCTGTGTGTGTGTGTGTGTGTCTGTGTGTGTGTGTGTGTGTCTGTGTGTGTGTGTGTGTGTGTTTTGACCTACTTAGGAGTCAAAGTGAACACCACCCCCTAAGGCGTCCTTCTGACATGACGTGGACCAAATTTCACTGCAATCAGTTCACTCATTCCTCAAAACAGGTGATTTACAAGAGAAGCAGAGTGACGACACACTCACCACAAAACACACAAAGATGTTAATTGTATGTATATTATGTATGCTGGATTATGTACTATGTATGTATATTATGTATGTGCTCCATTTATATTTATTCAGCCTAGCTAGCAGCGTGTGGCAATGTTATTACCATATCCCACACGCTTAATTAATGTGCCTGGCGACGTATGGAAGCTGCTAATGTATCACTTGCCATACGTCGTCTATGGTAGTTGACCAGGACCTTAGCTAGAGAGCAGTGCTATCCACCTCTGTGTACATACTCTTATCCAGTAAACCGAACCTACAAAACTATACAGGTGTTTGTGTTCTCTCCTGTATATAGAACTTATTACCCAGAACATCTAACATGGCGCAGTGCGTAGTTTTACTGGATTATTACGAGTGATTAGTGCAAGTTTGTGGAAAGCCGGCTGATGGATCCCCGCCTTGGGTCAACCCCGCGTCATCCCTCGAAGAATTTCGCAACTTTGAGCAGTGTCAGTGACAGTGATTTTCCGTGAAGTGTTTAGTGCATTGTGTGTTTCGTGCCATTCATGTGTGACCTTGTTCGAATGGATTTCCAAGGTATACGGCATGTTCTGGGCATTTGTGGGGTGTAGAGCTCAGCGCACCCTCCTCTGACCGTTTACAGAGAGCGACTGAGCTACTCCTATCTCCACCCCCCTCCCTCACAGCGCCGCCTCCACCCCCCCCTCACAGCTGGGGCGAGACTCTCTGCCTGCCTGAGACATACACACATACATGTACTAACACTTGCTGACCGCGCGGCTTCATTATATATATTTTATATATATAACCTACTTATCTGTGTATTTAATTAAATTTTTTGTCTGAAATCTTTTTGATACGACGGGCTGACCGGTCAACACTGATTTAAGACACAGTACACAGATAAAGTAGTTATGTCTCATGCCTTACGTAGCCGTGGACCCAGCGCCTGGATGAGTCAAGCGGATGATAGTCCCCCAGAGATGGATGACCAGGCTGACCATGACGGCCCAGCTCCCACAACATCGCGCAGCCCTTCACCTCAACATTCAGCGTTATCTCCAGAGATAATTGCCTTAATGAAGTTTATGAGAGATGAGAGACGCGAGGATGAAGCTCACAGACGTTTGGCGGATGAACACAGAAGGCAAGCAGAAGCAGAACGAGACCACCAACGGAGAATGGAAGACAGCGCACGGTTTGAAGCCTTGATATCTCGCCTCACTGTTAACCAAGCCCCTGGCTCTAACACTGCCTCGGTACTGAATGGTTCAGATACCTCATCCATGCTTCCTTCACGCCCCCCAGCCCCACCTAAAGCAGCAGCTCAAACACCGCCCATCTTGGAGCCTGATGTAAATTTCCAGACTTTTCGCGAATGGCGGCGGCGGTGGGCTGATTATGCTACAATGGTGGATCTCCAGAGTTTGTCACAGCCTAAACAACTCATCCAGCTGCGTATGTGCCTGTCCTTGGAAGTTCAGCGTGTCTTAGAACATACGTTGCAGGTACCCCCAACCTCTTCGCTGTCCGTAGAGGAGGTACTGGACGTTCTACAACGGCACACCAAAGGACAGCAGAATGAAGCTCTGCGCAGGAGGGAATTGTTTAGCTGCAGACAGATGGAGGGTGAGTCTTTTGACGCTTTTTATGTACGTCTTAAGAGAGCCTCGAAAGAGGTAGACATATGTTTAGGCCACCACCAGCAGTGCGAGGAGACCCAGTTGAAGCAGGTGATCCTGATGGGTGTTAAGGACGAGGAACTTGTCCAACGCCTCACCTCCCTCGACTCTTCCTCTTCTCTTCAGGATGTGTTGACGATATGTCGCTCCTATGAGGCTGCCAGGTGTGCCACCTCTGCCATCCGAGCTCCCCCTACAGCTGTACGCGCTGTTTCACGGTACAAGAAGGACAAGAAGTCTGCTCCTACGCCTTCGCCCACCACGTCCACGCCCGGTTCATTTTGCAACAACTGTGGTAAGCAGCACGGAACACAGGTATGTCCAGCTGCTCAGTCTACCTGCAACAGTTGTGACCGTAAGGGCCACTGGTCACTCACAGTACGGTGCCCAGCCAAACGCGTCCAGTGCAATGTGTGCAGCCGTCTGGGCCACTATGACAAGTGTTGCCCTTCCAACAAACCCAAGGAACAGCGTCAACGGAAGCTTCAGCGCCCTTCTACCAGAGAGGGCCGCCCACAGTCTCCCAATCAGAGGCACGACGACCCTGGACAACGCTGGAGCCATATTAGGAATGTGTGCTCCCCCCAGCGTCCCAGGACCAAAGTTCCCCAGTACATCAGTGTCATTGTGACCTACCGCAGTGTGTCATCCCGTCTCCAGATGTTGCCCGACACCGGCGCTGATGCTACAGTCATCGGTCCCCAGCATTTGCAATGCTTGGGGCTCTCTCCAAGTGATCTAGGACCGCCCCCCAAGGATCTCCGCTTTATGGCAGATGGTTCACAGATGACCCTGGCCCTGGGTTCACTCCAAGCACAAGTCACCTTTGGCAACAGGTCGTGTCAAGCCTGGATTGATGTGCATAACGGTGTCCCGACTCCTTTG
The DNA here is from genome assembly GCF_018991925.1 of Homarus americanus. NCBI lineage: Eukaryota > Metazoa > Arthropoda > Malacostraca > Decapoda > Nephropidae > Homarus > Homarus americanus. Next base: position 2,879,183 of record NW_024713650.1, read on the forward strand.
CTGTCCTACAGACATTGTCAAGAGTTGGCCATCATCTCCCAGGACTTCCCCAAACCTATTCTTGAGGTAAGACACGCCAACAGGGTGCACGAAGGGAGCAGCAACTACCCTGCTGCCGCCCTACCCCTACCTCTTGCCAGTGACACCTCCCCTTCGGATGCTCGGAAGTACTTCCTGAAGGAATTCAGCGACGTTCTGGCGACCAAGTCCGCTCTGGAATCCAAGCCTCTCAAGAAGATGGTAGGTCCCCCCATGAGGATCCACCTGAGGGACGACGCGAAGCCCTTCGCTATTTACACCCCTCGACTGGTTCCCCTGGCCTTCCGCGAGGCGGTCAAAAACGAGCTGGACTCCATGGTCGCCCAAGAAATTATTGCACCAACCGGCGATGACCCGTCTCCATGGTGTCACCCGATGGTTGTCGTCGCAAAACCTAGAGGTGGTGTTCGGATCACCACTGACCTCTCCAAGCTCAACAGCCAGGTGTCTCGTCCTGCGCACCCTTCTCCCACGCCCTTTGCAGCTATACGCAGTGTGAACCCGAAGGCGCGCTTCTTCACGACGATGGACGCCCTGTGTGGATACTGGCAGATAGAGCTTGCCGAAGAAGACCGACCACTCACAACTTTCATCACCCCGCATGGACGTTACAGTTATTGCCGCGGCCCCATGGGATTCGCCGCTACAGGAGACGCTTTCTGTCTTCGAGGTGACATGGCTCTACAAGGTCTGGCAAACTGTGTGAAAGTGGTCGACGACATACTCGTGTACGACGAGGATTATATGGATCACCTCTGCCGTATCTACGAGGTACTCAACAGGTGCCGGAAGCACTGCATTACCCTAAATGCCGACAAGTTTGTTCTGGCCAGCTCTTCAGTTGACTTTTGTGGGTACACCCTCTCAGGGAATGGTATCGCAGCTGACCCGAAAAAGGTCCGCGCCATCACGGATTTTCCCACCCCTGCTAACCTGACCGACTTGAGGTCCTTCATCGGTCTCGTCAACCAGTTAGCAGAGTTTTCGTCGGACATCTCCGCAGCTGCTCAACCACTTCGCCCCCTGATGAGCCCCAAGAGGACATTCCTGTGGACCCCCGACCATGACAAGGCCTTCCAGCAAGTGAAACAGGCCCTGTCTCGTCCACCTGTCCTCGCCACGTTTGACCCAGCCTTGCCGACAGTTCTGCAGACAGATGCCTCACGCTTGTATGGCGTGGGATACGCCCTACGGCAGGATCATGGTGGAGGGCAGTTCCGGCTCGTCCAGTGTGGCTCGCGTTTCCTCTCTGACACTGAGACGCGCTACGCCACCATTGAGTTGGAGCTGTTGGCTGTGGTCTGGGCGACGTCCAAGTGCAGGTTTTACCTCATAGGCCTGCAACACTTTCACCTAGTGACCGACCATCGCCCGCTTGTCCCGATCCTCAACCACTACACGCTAGACGCCGTTGAGAACCCTCGCCTCCAGCGTCTGAAAGAGAAGCTCTCGGCGTACATCTTCACAGCAGTGTGGCGTGCTGGTAAGGAGCTCTGCATCCCTGATGCCTTATCCCGCTCTCCTGTCAGCCGCCCTACTCCAGAAGACCATGTGCTCGACGCCGACCTCGCTCTTTCCGTCAGGACTGTGGTCACTCTCCATGCCGTCCAATCCCTTCGTTCGGACCTGTCACCAGACGACGACAAGGCAATGGAGGACCTTCGAACAGCGGCCCGAGATGACCCTTCCTACGTCCGACTTGTCGAGTGTGTGAGGAATGGATTTCCTAGCAACCGCTACGATCTTCACAACACCCTGCTCCCGTATTGGAAACTCCGCGATGAACTTTACTGCGACGGAGACCTTGTTCTGTACGGAGCACGTGTAGTTGTCCCTGCTGCATTACGTCCCCACGCCTTGGCTCGCCTTCACGACAGCCACCGTGGAGCTGAGGCCACCAAACGACGTGCACGACAGACTGTGTTCTGGCCCGGCATCAACTCCGACATCTCCAATGTTGTCCGTGCGTGTGAGCCCTGCCAAGCATTACAACCCAGCCAGCAGCAGGAACCCTTCATGAGTGACGACAACCCCACCCACCCCTTTGAGTCTGTGTCGGCCGACTTTTTCTGTGTGTCAGGAAAGTCCTTCCTTGTTATCGTCGACCGTCTCTCTGGTTGGCTGGTTGTCATCAAGTGCGGTAATGACACGACGTCTGCCGCCACCATCAGTGTCTCACTACTTCCGCAGATGGGCAAATTTTGGTAATGCCTGCGAACCCACGGAGGGCCTCTGTGTCTGGCTGCCGGGACTTTGCCGCGGTTCTCTAATCGATGGGGAGTCCGGCATGTGTTGTCGGTCGCCCCATTGGCCTCAGTCCAACGTACACGCTTGAGGCTGCTGTCAAACTTGGAAGCACTCATTCTTAAGGTGGCCCCTTCTGGGCTGACTGCAGGCCTTCGACTGGCGTCTTTGAACCCGCGAACACACCCAACTACACCGACGCCCCCTGCCCAGGGTTTTGTGGCGGATCGCCTCATTCTTGTGTCCCTGCTCACCCTCAACTTTCTCCAAGGAGTGGCAGCAGGCCAAGACAGAGGATTGTGATCGCCGAGTCACTGAACGTTCAGGACGCTGTCGCTCAGCTACAGCATCACGCCTGCTCCCTCCCCAGGCTGAGTGTCGGCACCTGTCCGGTGGTTCAGACCTGACCTCCCCTACGTTGGGGACAAAGTGAAAGTAGTCATGGGTCTCGCAGGTCACGGGACTACCAGGTGCGGTTACCTTATGGTCGGTGTGGTGGAGGAACCGCCGCTTCCCGGCCTGTAATGCTCTTCTGCTGGCCCCGCCACCAGTTAAGTCCCATACCCTTCTCAGTGATGTCCTCGACGCTCAGAACGGATCCAGGAAAAGGTCCTTCAAGACTTTGCTATGACAGATAGGGGGGAGGGAGGTGTATGTATGCTTATGTGTATGACGTGTACTATGTATGTATATTATGTATGTGCTCCATTTATATTTATTCAGTTTAGCTAGTAGCGTAGGGCACAAGCTATTACCATATCCCACACGCTTAATTAATGTGCTCAAGAATGCATGAAGCTGCTAATGTATCACTTCTATATACCGCCGTCTATGGTAGCGACCAGGACCTAGCTAGGAGCAGGTGCTATCCACCCTGTGTAATATTACCTTATCCAGTAAACCGAACCTACAAAACTATACAGGTGTGCAAAACAGAGTGTACACACTCACCACAAAACACACAAAGATGTTAATGATGAAGGTTATATTAATGATGATAATAATGATGATGGTGTTGACTTTGATAGTTAAAATGATGATGGTAGTAAGAACGATTGCAATGGTAGGTGAGAGAGAGATGGCAGTGACCTTATAGAGGTCAGGTGTCAGGGCCATACACCCCCTTACCAAGCGTCTTCCTGCTCTCTCTCTCTCTAATACCTACTATATATATTTTCTCTCCCTACACCTTTCTCTTTCTCTCTCCGTATCATCTATATAACCTCTCTCTCTCTCTCCCTCCAAAACCCTTTAAAGTACGAGCACTATTATTGCCAAACCACACCACTAGAATATAAAAGTCATCCCCAAAAACAATAACAGAAAACCACTCAATAACAAACCCAACCTCACGATAAGTTTGAAGAAGCTCATCTGTTCAAGCACTATCAAGGTTATCACCCTAAGAACGACCAAAATCTTAAAAAAACATCTATTTGTTTTCCTTTTTTTTACACCATGTTTGAACACACAACATGTAGCCAATGACAGGGCCAAGGAGAGCCACGACAAGATCCCATGGGATAAGAGAAGATTGACCTGGGGATAAAATACCAACTGCCAGATGGAATTTCGGGGTGTTCAGCAGCAGGCAGGGGACGACTCAAGACAGGTAGTCGACGGAGTTTTTTGAGGAGAGGCCTTTACTCTGCTGGGAATTGGTAGGTGGTGGTGGTAGGTGGGTGGTGGAAGTAGGAGTGATAGGTGGTGGTACTGTAGTGTTGGTAGGTGGTAGTACTGTAGTAATGGTGGTAGTAATAGTGGTAAGTGATAATAGTGGTGGTAGCTGGTGGTGAAGATGACCAAACTCAACTCAACTACTCTAAATTTCATTAAACACAACCCACTACCACTATCAAACACCGCTATTACCACCAACACCACTATAAATCATACCTATGGTTAGGGGGGGAGAGGGGGCACGGATTGAGAAGGGAGGAGGAAGGGATGGGAAGGGGAGGAGGATGGGAAGGGGAGGAGGGATGGGAAGGGGAGGAGGATGGGAAGGAGGAAGGGAGGTGCAAGGGAGGGGGGAGGAGGAAGGGTGGAAGGGGGAGGGGGGAGGAGGAAAGGAGGGGGAGGTGGAAGGGGGTGGGGAAGGAGGGAGGGGGAAGGGGGAGGGGAGGAAGGGGAGGGGGGAGGAAGGAGGGGGATGGGGAGGGGGGGATGAGGAGGGGGGATGAGGAGGGGGAGGGGAGGAAGGGGATGGGCAGAAGGGGAGGGGGAGAAGGGAGGAGGAGGCAGCAGGGTTGGTAGGGGGTAAGCTCAACTCAGGGGCGTCGCCTTCCCTCTCGGCATGAGGTCAGGCGACGCCCGCACGCCCGTACGCCCACACACCAGGTCTTACTGCGCACTGGCTCACACGCCCATTAAATTGACACTGAATAATGTTAAAAAAACACCCTCGAGTTAGGTGAACTGCGTATATGATAAGATGAATCATTGGGTTATAATCTGTATGAGGCAACACACCTGGAGGCTCTGGCCACACCTAATTTGTCCCTTTAAATACCTTGTTTTTCATTATCATTATTGTCAAAAATACATAAATATACACATAATATACATAAGTAACAATTATATGTAAAAGATATGGGGTTTTATTTCTACGATGATATTTAGTTCTCATTTGTTTTAGGGAGAAATCCTCACTGGACGGAACGCAGTGTGGTCGATGCACCTCGTCTTATATAACAGCCGCCCTGTGACATGTGGTCATGTGTACCCCACGTCAACACAACCTTCACCCTACGCTATAAAGGTGGTATGACTGCCTTGTGTTTGATCGGGGTGGTGTGGTTGGGGTGAGGCAAGGGTTCTTAAATTAAGTTTCCTTCGTGCCTCGAGACGATGGGACGTAATTAAATGACCAACTTACGCTACAACATAAAAAAAAACATGCCCAAAATAGCATAAAAATTGCATCTTGATTGTCCTAATTAGCCACATTCATATACCTGTACCACCTGACCTTGTGAGTGAAAATAGATTAAGGATAGCCAAATTGGTCTGTATACCCAATTTATACAACCTAAACAGCCAAATTAAACTGTGTACCAGAATTATGCAACCAAATTGGGTTAATGATAGCCAAATTAGACTGTCGACTTCATTTATAAAACCAAAACAGCCAAATGAAACTGTATGCCCAATACTAACGACCAAAATATATTAGAGAGCCAAATTAAACAATATCTCAACTATACACAAAAAAATTAACCTTATCTGTGTAACCAAAATATATTAAACACAGCCAAATTAGACAGTTTACATTATCCAAAGAACCAAACTGGGCTAAAGTAGGCCTTTGTTTACTGTAGCCAAGCGTTGGTATCGGCGGTGGTGAATCAGCGAGGCAGGTGTGTCCCCCGCCGTCGATAATGGACATGCAAATGGTCTGCCCTGCCTTGTTAGTTTTAACCCTTTAAAGTCTTCCCTGATAAAATCGTAACTCAAGGACACACACACCACAGGAAGGAGAAGAGTGAGAGAGAGAGAGAAAATGGATAAATTTTACGGTAGACTTTGATAAATGGGTAGAAAACAGACACTTTTCACAATAACTGAACTAAACAGATTTTATAAATTTTCTCCTCTCATAATACAACCTTGCAATTTTTTCCCCAAATAAACATAATTCCCCATAACACAAGTCACTTTTCGCCCAAAAATTCCACCCCCCCCCCCCAATTTTTTTTTCAAGAACATGTCACTTTTTTCCCTAAGTGACAAATTTACTTCCTTACCCCCCCCCTTCCCTGCTCCACCCACACTTCCTGCTCCATTACTCACCCTCCCTCCCTCTCTCCTCCCATACATTCTCCTACATTACTTGCTTGGCCTCTTCCTCCTCCTCCTCCTCCTGCACCACACACTTTCTCCTACACTACTCACCCTCTCACCCCTCCCTCCTTCTCCCATACATTACTCACTTTTCCTCTTCCTACTCCTCCACCACCTACACTTTCTCCTACATTACTTGGGGTTAATCTTCAGATGAGGACTAGGAGGACTAATTTTCGGGTAATCCATTAAGGCTACATGAATGGTACGGTTATAAAAACAAATTAGTGTCATAGGATCATATTCAATGTACGGTACTTATCAGAGTATAATGCTGTATTTTACATATCTCTGTGAGGAAAGGCTATGTACTCACATGAACAGTTGTACACAAGGCAAAGTTCAGCATCGTCGTGTGATTACTGATGTACCGTACCCCTCTCGCTTTGTACAATGTGACGTGAATCTTAATGGGGACAGATTATGTTTGCAGTTGAAGCTGAATGCTGTACTATGATCATTTCTGTTCTTATTACACTTGAGAAAATGTTATATGTTTAGTACAGTATCTAAGTAAGAACAGGTTGTAGAGTTAGTTACGTATCTCTATACAACACAGGAACACACCCTGGACAAGACTATACCAATTTCTACACCCTCAGTATTTAATTCTCATTACTGTCAAAGTGCACAATAATTACACGAAATTACAACCAAAATTAATAATTATTATGGACCAGCAAGAACGTAAGGAGGATGACGCACCGCCCTGGTATCCCGGCACAACGAGCTAACCGGTGTGAGGTGTCCCCCCCCCCCCCACCCTACAGTGACACTCCTGATAGATACTTGCCTGTGTTCCCTCCACTTGTTTAGGGCTTATAAGAGGAAGTGGTGTGATGAGAGATGTAGCTTATATGTGATCAATGTTGAGGCTTGTAAGAGGGATGAGGGGGGGTGAGGTCATAGTGTAATACCTGTACTGTGTCTATGATGCTTTGAAAAACATTTAAGTGAAAAATTTATGTATAAAGAATTAAAATATGATCATGATAATATTTTACTGTAGCCATCTAAGGAGCACACATTATCTATAATACTCAAGTGATGTGTGGATGACTTGCTAAGCTCAACACACTGGTCTTGGAATCTTGACCTTGTACCTGTCACAACCAATACTGATAGCCTTCCAGGGGTCTACTGTACACTCCCAGTTGCTCACAACACTTGGAAGTCAGAACCCAAAAAATATAAACAATACATCAAGACACACTTCATCCAGACCCCCAGACTTGGTACTGAAGAAAGGTGGGACAGGAAGATGGATGAATATTGCTCAAGGGAGATACAATGGTATAATTAAATACTAACCAACTACATGCAAGGAGAAAATGCAATAACCATAGAATTAAAAGAATCAGTACATACAAATACAGTCCCCAGGTTGGACCTATGCACAGTAAAAAAATGCAGGTGTTTTAATATAAATATCAGAGCTGACCTGTATGTAGTCAAGAACTAGGACTAGTTACCACAAGGTAGCCACTGAAGGCAAGTAAATCAACTGCAGTGCCACAGGGGGCAATAACTCTTTAACATTAACAATAGAAAGTGTTGAATATCAAACTGGTCAGAGGTCTTGTTGCAGTATGTCCACACACCAAGTCTGCTTAAAATCCAACTGATGGATGGATGTAAGCACTGGTGGAAAAAATATAATCTCAAGTCCCCCACCTGGACAAACAAGGGAAAACAAACCTCTGTAGACTTAAACATATACACTATATATAGTAGTCAAGAATCAGAACTGGTAACCTAAAAAAAAGGAGACAAAAGCTGCACCTCAGTATCACCGGCCACATAGGCGTACCAACGCACACATACACACAGCCCTGACTTGACCAGAATCAAATTGAGTAGACAAGCCGATGAAGATGGACATATAGGTTGATGCGCTTCCTCTGGAGGAAATGTGGATAAATGAGGTGAGCCTAACATGGTGTGTGGACTGGGTGTGTCCCAGCTAACGCCCTCTGCCTTCTTGTCTTCTTCGTACATGGGGTACCCAAGCTACCATCTCATCTCTTATCTACATGTGAATAAATTATAATTACAGAGAGACTTCAGAAAGAATGCCCATGAAACTTCACTTGAAAGTGTGAGCAAATGCAAGCACCTAAACATGCATCACAGGTGTATGCAGGCATAGTCAATAAACCTACCCATCTATCTATCCATACTGTATATATATATATCGATAAACAAGCACACTCTGTATGCCTCTCTGCCTAAAACTTTGCTGGCCTATTGTCTGCTTGTGACTTATTTGGCCAACAATTAATTATAAATGTCTTGGGTCAGTCACACTTCACATTTATCAGGCCATGCATTACAAAATACAACAAGCATTAAGTAAACATGTTACAGAGACAACATAAAGATGTCACAGTTCCATCAATTAACAGTTACGAACAGTTTATAATGGCTGTTGAGCACTATGTGGAAATTCAGGTACACCTCTCATTATAAATATGCCAGCTGTTCATTTGATGGACTCTAAGGTTATGTCATTCTCCACAGCTACAGTAAATAGCAACAAATATCTCTCACCAGGTCGTGTGTGAAGGGTGGTTAGTGGCAATGTGAATATACTGTACACGTCATCAACAAAACTTAAGAATGGGAAAAGCTACAATATTCATACTTGGCGCACGCACACACACACACACACACACATATCACAACAACCCCTAAAGCTGCATTGTTTTTGGGTCAAACAGTGAAAGGCTAAGGTCAGAACCCTATAGAAGGCACCACCCAGCATGAGTCAACACCTCCCTCAAGTGAAGTCTAGTTCTCCTTGTATTACTGTAATACCTGTATACTGAACAAGCCTCCTACTCCACACCTACACCATCCAAACGAACCCTAAACCTCTCTGACCTGTGCTTTTGACGAGGGCGTGATAAGTCATTACTGTAGTCTTTATAAATGACTACACTCTCGGTATGTTGTTATAGGTCATCGTCACTTTGTAAATAAATGAACCCGTACTATTTCACTAATAACTATCTTACAGTTTTTCTAATATGGGCCTTCAAAATAAGAAATGACTAAAATACGCAAAGAATCTCAGACGTCACTCGGAGATGAACCAAAGCAAACAATAGGAGATTTTACACAATTTAACATTAACATAAAAAGGCAGAATCAAGGTAGAAGTCATCCCTAGTTCAGACTACAGTACTAACAAGGATTATAAAATCGAGTACTGTACTGAAGAAAAAAAATACAAAGTAAATTTCCGACTGCTGAACTTACGCCACGAAAGAAAAATGTAACTTTGCACAACTTTAAATAAACTGAAAAGAGAGAAAGGAAGGAATAATAAGCTAACAAGAACAGCTACACGCAGACGTAACCAATAATAACCAAACAAGAGATAATGGATATTAAAGAGAAATGAATAATAAGATCAAATGAAACACCATATAACCAATATTTACCTTTACAGAGTCGTAGGGCTGGAGGTACGGCGGTGGTTGTGCTGACGGGTTGATGGTATCGTTGGGAGCTCCTAGTGACGGGGGAACCACTCCTGGCATCATCCTGTTAAATTAAAAGAAGAGAATGGTTGACTTAGTAACTTAAAACAGAAGAAACCATTTAGCACAATAACCCAAATGGCATAGTACAATAATTAGGTCTCACAAGTTTAATAAGGATGATGGTTGGTGCAACAAATTAAAAAACAAAAATAAAGACACTAAAGAGTAAGGTAGATGGTGCTATTATATGAGTCTACAGTAATATTTAATGACCAAAAATAAGAAAATATATTGTAGGAGACACTTAAAAAAGATCTTGATTCAATTGATTTTGTTTTATATAGATACGGTACAGTAAACAAAAAATAAAAAATACAGTTGCCTCTTCTGCTGCTCCATAAACCCCAAGATTCAGAGTTGTGAATCCGAAGCATTTATGAGGGATATAATCCATCAATGTCTACTGCTTCGGGTTCACTAGTCTAAATCTCGGGGTTCGTGGAGCAGCAAGACAAGACTCATGTTCGCGACTGTACATTAGTTTATAGTATTCACTGTTTCACATTCCAGGGAGTCTAATACAGTACAGTATAGAACTCTCACAGGGGTTATAAATACACTAATAAAACCACAGGTAACAAAGGCAACCAATGTAGGTGTCATAAATGTAAAAAAAAAGGGGGGATTTGTTTATCATATATACAATGGGTGAGTTTTGGCCGGGGGACGTATTGTGGCCACTGCCCGTTTACCACAGAACAAAATTCACAGCATACGTCTTCTACCATGCCATGATAACCAACGTGAAATATAATACAGGAAGACAATAAAGACAAAAGGGATACTATAGCTTCCTTTAAATGTTCAATCAAATATACTGTGGGGTATATATACAGTATTTTTTTCTAAGGCACAAACAAATACACAATATTCGTCAAAGACAACTGAAACAAATCCTATCAGAAAAAGAAAGAAATGTCAATCTTTATCCATTAAGTAATCAATAATAAATGTCACTGTCCAATCTTTTAATAAAACTTTAATGATGACTACAACTTGCTAATAAAATATGGATAACTGATCACAAGTTATCACACTAAACCTGATCACAAGATATCACAATAAACCTGACTTCCTGCCTGTACTGTAGTTCCTAATTCTTATCTTTTATTTGATCTCTAAGTGACACTCAATTGACAGTACAGTACAGTATCATCCTGTGAGAATTAACTTAAGTATTTATCTCTCACTAAATCAATCAATAAGAATAAACAACACACAATGAAGTGGTTGAATATTGACCTCTTTCACTACTGCAAGTTCATAATTTTTAGTAAAGAATTAAATTACAGCACTGTACCATCAACTGAGTCAAAGTATTGTATCCCTAGTTTCATACACCAACCTATTGTACTTTAAGAGACGATAATCTTAATTCTGGCAACATTTTACCTTCGAGGCAAAACTGATACAGTCCATCTCCTGCGGTCTGGGTGAAGACGGAACGGCCGAGCATGATCACTAACTCTACTACTATATCTCATCATTGTTGGTGTCTCAATAATAACTTCCTTTAAGCCTGTTAACAATTCAACTCCATCACAACTGAGAAAAATATGTAAAAATATGATGAATGTTCACAAAAAAGTATACAGTTCAGCATATTATTTTCAAACTGCAAAATTTTCTTTCACAAAAAGCAGTGGCTCATCCATATGCAAATGACAATAGCTAGTAGCAGTAGTCAGCCAATCAAAGCAATACAGTATATTACTGCAACTTGTATATACAGTACAGTTGTTGTGCTGATCCACACAGGGACACTACTCTGCTGCCACACATCACAGCTACTGAAGAAAATATACGTGCACAGCCTCTTCTCAAGACCCGACTAATGACTTGCCTGTGTGGCGCATGACACATCCGCTACTCTCTGTACCTCACCCTAGATCAGTATGACATGCCTGGAGCTGCCTGGCTGGCCTGAATGTATAACAACTATTCTAGAATGAAGATGGTGAAGAAAATATTTAACACAATCAAAAAGGAGAAAAACAAATGTTGATATTCCCAAGACGGCATTGATTAAGCAGACCAGTACACACTGTGACTGTGTTATCATCTAAGTCACTCAAGGTAATGCTGGACCAAAAGCCTCACATTAGAATTTAACTTCATACAAAAATAAGAAGATAATACTATAACAACAATTTATATAACATACCAAAAACATTCTGACATTCTTCTTCTATGTAAAAACTGCTAGAAATATATGGTATGCCATTTATCTGCCTGACATTTCTAAAACACTTGGTTATTGTTGAGAAATATCATTATCCTACTAGCCACAATATAACAGAAATTTCCCCTTGAAAATTAACTGCTAATTACACACACTGAGGATAAAACACATTTAGAACACAAAAAAGATAACACAAGGATCCAACACACACAGGAGAAGGACACAGTGACCTGCATACCAAATAAACTCGACTTACTATAAAAGGAAGATGACAAGACTGATTAATGAACCATATGACACCAGACAAGACGCAATGGCTTCTTAACGTAGCTACTATCTCATTCAGTACAGCAGTTATTGTTAAGTGCTAAACTGACACAAACATTCGTGAGACATACCAGAGTAAGTTCCCATACTGGAAAACCATTGTGACTATCATGGACACTTTTGGCTGTGGGGTAAAGTTGCCTCAAATTCACGTTCGCTCTCATCTTCCCCAAACATATTATGAGGCTGGTTGATTAAGTAGCTCAAGTCTATAGGTAGTGCTTAGTGACGTGGCTTACTAGTTAATGAACTTCCAATGATGAAATATTAAGGAAAACTAGAACAAAATTCAACTCGTGGCTTCCATGCTTTTCTGAGAAATTCCTTTCCTTTGGCATTCTTCACTGAAATTTTCAACAATTCTTCACTTTTAATACTGTATTCTATTGACTCCTGCCAACATCTACACTGGTACTTCATGTATGGCAGCAACCCCTCTCTCCCTTTCCACGTTTCTTACACACTAAAAAGCTTAATGTTATTCTTCTGGCGGCCAAACCAACTTAAAATTCATTTTCACCTTTTTAGCAGCCAGCAGACTTTTCTGACAGCCAATCAACATCAAGAGTTCTCACAAAATTATTCTGAGCAAACTTAAATCTTAAACAGAAAATAATACATAGTTGTACAAACTCAAGTGTATGGAAACATTTTAAAGCAACACGATATATGGAGAAGATATATTGATAAAACACATTATACCACTGCTAGATATTTAAAGAACGTAATGTTATACCAGGACTAAGGTGCGTGTTTAAGAAGGGAGGGAGGAGAGGTAATTCACTCTATGAGGGGGGAAGGGAGGGAGAAGGGTTACAAAGTCTTCACATTTATAGTTAACAGAGTGCACCTAACTTAACGTAGTCTACCTCAACCTCACTTTACCAAGCCTAAACTAATCAAACATTACCCAGCCTAAAACGTACTAACCCAGCCCAACATGACCTACCATTACCAAACCTAACCTATTCAAATATAAGAAAACTTAACCTAACCTAATCAAAACTATGATAGTGTACGTATCATGCACATTTAATAAATTTCCTTACATGGCAATACAGTACAGGTTACTATATACTGTCGAGATGAGAGTGCTTCTTAACTGCTGTTGGATGGTTAAAAAGAGGGAGAAATAAGGCATATATACTACTAAGATGACAGTGTTCCTTAACTGTTGTTCCATGGTTAAAGAGGTGGTGATATTCTACTGTACTGCACTGTACATATATACTGTTAAGATGAGAGTGTCTTAACTGCTGTTCCATGGTTAAAGAAGTGATGAAATTATGCATATATGTAATAAATTAGCAAATACTAATTAAATTACATGTGGATGGAATATCAAGTCAAGTAAGTCCTATTGATCTTGATGGTATCTTATGTACATTAATATATATAAAATGATCATCACTGGAATATATGGCACATCTCATGTCATTATTTGACCACAAACATCTAGCCATAAGCTGAATTATTTAATTATAAACATATTCACGCCTGCAGGACTTTCAACAGGTAATAATGTGCATAAGCTGATTTGCCATGAACTCCTGATTACTGAACTGCCACCAATTAACTGCCTGCTGAAACTCTGCTCAAGTGTGCTCAATTTACACAGCCTTAAGTAAGAAGCAACATAGCGTGCACAGTGTCTTGAGTGGACTCACCAGCCGTAGTAGCCCCTATGCATTTTTTTGCATCTCACACTTCTAGACCATTAAAAAAAAGATGGGGAGGGAAATTGAACAATTAGAAATACAAATTTGGGGACAAGATTCATGTTCAAAGCCAATGACACTTGTTTGTGGCAACTGGAATAGATGGTTACAGATACTTGCAAGGGGGAAAATAAAGTTACAGTTATTGATATCATATGTGAGCAAATAGAGCTTTTCATCCAGTATTTTTACACTTAAAGAGACCAATATTTATCTTTAGCTATACATAACAGCAGTAATGTACTTTAAGACTATTAAGAACTGAAGGACTGAATTGTTATGGTACTAAAATGAATGAATTTTGGCTCAATGTGAAGGAGGACTTTGTTGGTGGTGAAGAGACAGCAGGAAGAGAATCTGTGCTAGGGTGACAGAGATACTGTTATTCTGTGCAGGTCAGCTACTGAAACACATAGTCAAGTGGTGTGAAAAAATTATGGAGATCAAAATTGTTAGTTGGTGCAGAAAAAAATGAGCATCAGGAAAAATAACGAGAATATACATCTAAAAAATTCTTGTCAAGAGAGTTAGTTACAGTGATAAGGAATAAATAAACTGTAAGATACATGAAAAATGGAAAATATTTCAGACAATGAGTGAAGAGAAACTTGAAAGGAAAACAAGAAATATGAGGTAAAAGGAGTAAAAACTCTGGAAGTATTAAAGAAATCCCTCCATCACACCTAGCCCATGACACCTGCCAATAAAAAGATTCTTCATATCCTTATTTAGTTCAAGATGAGCGTGACGGAGATGGTTTGGACAAAGAGAGAGAATGGCTGGAAGACCTCAAATGTTGCATGTGAGGTGAAAGGTTACATGTACAGTACAAGAGGAGATAGGAAATAGCTACAGTATAGAAGACATAGGTACATTACAGGTACACCTCAATTTACTATACAATAGGGTGCTTTTCCTGAAAACCTTATGATCAACTAATAAGTATTTATCAAATGATTACCATTTTAAGTTTGAAATTATGTAAAAAAAAAAATTAAGTGATGGCTCTGCAAGGTTGGTTACCAGTAGGAGTATCGCTACTGTTATTTTCACTTTCTGGTTACTTTCCTCACACTTCTAAATAATGTACAGTATATCCTTGAAAATGCAGGATATTACTGAAGTGTTCTGTTGAAGCATGGAGATGGATTCAAAAGATGTGGTTGGCTTGTAAACAAGTTCATTACAACATGCTGTTGCCAGTCAAACTCCTTGAAACAAATTTAACAATAATTTTAAAATACAATGGATGATTACATGCTTCCACAAAAAAATAATAAATACGAAAGTAAATGTTAAATATTATCATCTAAAAAATAATGTGAAAACAAAACAAAAATCATACATAGAAATAAATGTGTAAACTGTTTACTTTTGTACTGTACGTATTGTAAAAAAAAATTAAATACAGTAGTCATCATAAATCGATGTATACCTGTATTCAATACTTGTGCTATTCATGGAAAGAAAGGAAAACTGCTGGGACAAGAACTCTAGAAAGTTTTAACTCTTACAAGCAAATGAAGATGAAATTCACACAAGTACTGGTACGAAGTTTGAAGATATTCCACAATACAGTAGTGTACGCTACACACACCCCAGCCCCACTAGTTTTGTGGACACTACTTACTGATTTATTTGCTAGCTACCAGTTTAACAGAACTAGGTGTTACAATCATTAGAAACTAACTACTAGTCTGGCATAACCTGGTCACTAACAAATCATAACCTAGTTGCTACTTTAATAGATCCTAGATAGCAGTTTAGGAGAACTTATTTATTAGTTAAGTAAAACCTAGATACAAGTTTAGAAGCCAATCATTCACTGCAGGGTTAACTAATATGGGGGTACAAGGTGGACCATGCAGCTTCCTTGCCAACCTGAGGCTAGTCTCTCCCAAACACAAACACTGTACATGGTATCTGTATTTCCAGGAGCATCTCGCAGATATAAGAGTGGCAATAGATAATGACAGACCCACATCAGAAAGACACATTAGTAGTTTATTATGACTGAACTACAAATTGAGTCGAGTTGCAATGTTTACAATATCAGAGTGAATTCATTAGTGACCGTAATGAGTTACTACAGTCCATCAACAGATAAATCATTAATAACACTTAATTTTTTACCGAGCTGCTTAAATTATTTGACCACTGGCTTCAGATGTGGGTAGAGCTCTAATTATACTCAATTAAGACACATTAGAGTTGCCTGCAGTCTCTAATGAGGGGGTTTGCTAAATAGGGTTCGACCAAACAGGATGGTAGCTGGATGTGTTAAGGAGGGGTGAGAGGAGGAGGAGGGGCAGGTGTGGGGGGCACTAATCATATGGCTACCAAACAAGTAAGTACATCCAAGACTAGAAATGTGGTTTTACAGTAAAAAAGCTTGCTCTCTCTTCTACTCTCCAGCTGTGAAGAGAGAGGGGTGCAAGAAAATGCGATAAAGTACAGGAACAAGAAACGATAAACAACTGAGAATTGAAACAGTAACTTTCACAGAGAAGGTTCAATATGAAGTCAATAAGAGTGAGGGAGTGAGGGATACCACCAGCAAGTGACTATGCTCTCAATGTAGCCGTGGATATTAATAATAATGATTAATAAGACAAAGGAGCTCCTCTACTTCTTCATGGCAGAGCTCCCAAGGCTAATCATTATAAATCATATCACCAGTTTGTAAACATCCAATTACCCAAACAAGCAGGGACAGATATACCAATGGGCTCCAGTCCCATTAGGCCACAACCAAACCTAATCATTAGGACTGGGGAATATTCTAATGGATTGGTTAGGCTGAGGCCCATTAGAATTTTGTCTCATTTGGACTACCATCTACCTAACCAAACTGTCTATGATACAGGGTACTGGGCCTAAGTAGCTGACAATGTGAGCAGATGCATTAATGTTAACTGTAAGTGGCCATTCTACCTGTGGTCATCCTTTGACCTTCAACCCTCCATAAAAAAAGCCTACTGAATTTAAATCAAATAAATAAAGGCACAGATTACTTCTTCACCAATTTTCCCTCTAAGTCCAAACCATCCTGGTCTTGAACCTTAGTTACTCATAATACACTGTGCTTTTCCCTGAAACCTTTAGTAGTCGACACTCCATTAGAAATAAGTAAAGAAGTCTCACCTAAGTTGGTAAATTGTATAAAAATAAACTTGTTTCACCCAACACTGTAAATATGCCAATGAAACTCTTTAAAACATAATATCAACTCATTACAATAATATTCATGGCTCTCATCACTATTACTGTTGACAATACTCCTGAAAACAAAAAAGTCTCAAGAGAAAAGGCCTTAATAATGTTTGTCCCATCTCAGAAAAAGGTTTACTTTCTGCCAATATAACTCATAAGACATATTACACGGTTACTTCTCTTCACAGACTTGTTCACTCTAACAAATTTGGACTCTGCTGGGCTAAATTTGGGTACATAAATAGTGCAAAACATTTACATCATCTGATAAAAATTGACATTGCAAATAAATCCTCCTGTAAGTTCCAAGTAAAATTCCTTTTCTCTTAGGGGTCACAGTGGGTGTTCAAAGTTGTTCAGGGTTGACACGATACTGTTTTTGGAACCCTAGTTTGTATGTGTGTGAAGAGGTTTATAGTTAAATACTGTATGTACAAATATTCAGTTGTGTTTGGGAAATATTAATACAGTACCTTGCTTTCATCTCCAGACATATTCAGTATTAAAGTTGTGGCTCAAAATTACCCAAACAATATTTGTTGGGCCCACAGATATACTACAAATGTCCTCTTTACACACACACACACACACACGTTCCAATAACAGTGTCATGTCAGTTCTGAACTCCTCTTATGACCCTTAATTTTATAGCCACTGTGATCTGAAAACTTGCAAAGTGAATGAATGAAAAATACCAAGATGGCTCACCTGTTTATGTTCATACTGGCAGGATGCATCGGGCCCATGTTCATCATCATTTGGTTGTTGTTGTTGCCATAGTGGTCATACATGTGATGTTGCTGTTGTTGTTGTTGTTGTTGTTGCTGCTGCTGTTGTTGTTGTTGTTGTTGTTGACCCATCATCTGTTGTCTCCGCTGATATATGCTGTACAGTTCCCCAGTCTCTCTGTCGTTATTGGAATTGCAGTTGTTGTCAAACTGAGATGGTGGTGGCTGTTGTGGGTGCTGGTTCTGTTGAGGGTGTGCCAAAGAAGCTTTGCCATCAGGGACAGGCGGCAAAGGGACATTTTGTTTAGGGTGAGGGTGGTGCTGTGGCGGAAGCTGTTGAAGATGGTACGGTGGTGGTAAGTTAGACGGAGGGGAGTGGTTTGGAAGCGGTAGCTGAGGCGGGGTCGGGGATGATTTCGGGGGCAGAGCAGGAGGTGACCCTGGCTTCTCTTCACGGATTTCCTTTTCAATTTTATCAGACAGTGCCGGTTTATTTAGGGAGTCTGTGGATTGCCGTTTGTCGGGACTACGTGATCTAGCTCTTCTTGGTGGAGGTTTGGGTAGGCCAACCTTCTCAATTATGGTGGGAAGATCTCCATATGAACTACTAGTAAATACATTTTCTGTGTCAAATAGTCTGTCAACTGAAGTGTTCATAGTCTTCTTTCCAGTGAGATGGAAACTTGCAATACTTTTTGACATCATGTTGATATCACCAGTTGAGAGAGCCATCGAGTTTCTATTTGAGCCAAGACCAAATGGGAGTCCATCGAGGTTAGGGTTTAGGGAACGTGACATTATATCTGTAGCTCTGGGTCTGCTGTAGGGCATGGCTGAGTGAGGAAAAGTTCTGGGTTTAAAAGGAGTTACAAGAAGATGCTCTGTCCATGAGGCCTCTAGAGGAGGTTTTTCTAGACGTTCAACATCAACATTAAGGGTTTTTTGTTCAAATGGACAAGCAAAAGTCTCAGGGGGAATACTCTGGAGCCAAGAGAGCAAAGAGAGATCAGAGTCACTGAACGTCGTGGAAGCGAGGAGTGAAGGAAATTTGAGCGAGCCAGAACCACTGCCTTCTCCAGTGGCCTGATTTTGGCAAAAATCAACACATGACTCATACAGGAGGCCCTTGATGATTAACTGAACCAGACGATCATTTCTCGCCATACCGACACCCTCCATTGCCCCGGCAAGTCCTCCACGATGCTCGGCCGGCAAAAACTTCTCAACCAAAGGGAAGACCTGTGGGAAAAAATACAAGCTCAATTTCTCAGTCAAGTCATTTTAACTACATCACTCAACTCTAGCTGGCTGAGGGAACTTTCTGGCCAGCCCCCCACTAATGCAGCTTTGATCAATTCTTAGATCACTCTTGCTCTACATACTCAAGCTGGGTTCACTAAGATCAAACTCAAGTCTAAATGTTTTGAGGTTATGAGAATTATTAAGCAACATTACATCATAATCAACATTTTACTGCCATTTTCCACGCTAGCGTGGGTTAGCTGTGATTACCTGAGGGCAGATGTTGGGTAAAATCGGAATGGGATATCCTCCCCACTCACCACTGCAATTCAGGGCACCAGCCCAGAAAATGCAGCTGAAGCCAGGGGATAGGCACAGTTTTGGTGACCCGGTTCCCATCAGGTATATTGAGGCAAGGTTTTACGACTGGCTGCCCTTCCTAACGCCTACCCACAGGGTGAAAACTGCTGGCAAGGCAGCGTCACAACTCCCTGGGGTAATCAAAGACTAATAAACATCTACTTAATCAAGTATTTTCTATATTGTATTACAAATAAATTTAAGCATCTTATAAAACACTTAAATTTTAATGGTTTATATCAACAATTTCTCTCAGAGGAGCAACAGTAATAACTAAAACACTATCGACACAAGCGACACATGGGACCCATCTACCTCGCCATAAACACCCATACCATTTATTACTTCATGTCCCTTTTGAACACTCTCATGTACTCACCACTTGCCACACATCGCCTGATTTTGCATTCATGGACATTTAGTTGGGTAAGGAATAAGGTTGGTTAGGTTAAGCATATCATTGATCTTATTTTTCCTCCTAACATCTGAACACACACACACAAAAAGTTATCAGTGTTGTTTAAATGTCTCGTCTTACTACAGAAACTCACCTGTGTCCAGCATTGCACCCGAGCGCTACTTGGGTTCCAGTCTCGCAAATCAGCATGTTCGTGGAGTCGAGGAAGTGTTAGGTAGAGACACAGCTGGGAGTACGCTTCTTTGTTAGGGGCATATTTTTCCAACTCATTCAATACCTACAAAGATGACAAAAAACTGTGATTGAAATCTACCTCATGAATTATGTTACGTATATCAGGGGAAATCGTCTGGGGGGGATACGGGTATTTAGGGGAAAATCCTTCTGGAAGGGAATATAAACATTTAATGTTAATATCCTGTTATGGGGGATGATAGTGGTAGGTGGTTGTACAGGGAAAGAGACAGGCGCAGTGTTAAATGCATCATGTAAAGTTTAGAAACATAAATCATTCCAGAGAAATACTGTATATATTAAGAATCAATCTACAATCAAGAAATGTAAAACACAAAGACTATTTAATCAACATGAACATTACAGCATTTCCTGACAATTTCAACACGTGTACAAGAGGATGCCATAATCTCTTTATCAATGGGAAAAGTAAATAGCACATCTTTGCAAGTTTAATAGCACTCTTTGTCTGGATAAGTGCATGTATACTAGCACACCTTAAATAGATTAATGCATATACCCTGTATAACAGCACAAATATAAGATCAAACACACAAGTTAAACAGGATAAATGAATTAATTAACTGTGTGAACAAATTAGACAGCACACTGTCCCTTGTCTAGCTCAACACAACAAAAACAATACCAGTACAACATACCTTGACTAGTTCATCCACAGCACCCTCTTTACTTGGGTTGGCCGGTGCTTCAGCCTTAATACACAACAATTCATAGTACTTGTACTTTAATACAATGAAGTGAAACTTCTTTGTGTCAAATGCATCTATAGCCTGAAAAGATAGACATGAACATTAAATGATATGATAAAAATACTTGATGATATATAAAGTTAAATCCTGGGTGATAAAATATGCCCCAGCCCTAATAGGCTCTAGTTCTAGTATGCCCTGACTTAACCTAATTGTTAGGATTGAGGCCAAGCCATGATAGGTCAGAACCTTACTGGTTTGGTGAGATCATTGAGGTTTCAGGGTAGGAGTTGAAAACTTGGGAGTTTATTCACTTCAATTACACACCACTTTAACCAGGTGAGGTCATGCTGCAATCACTCAAATTCCCCGTAAATCAAAACCCAACTCTAGCCAGACACAAAGAAATCTAAGATACTAATTTCATCCCCTATATCATAAAATAAGAATTCACACGGTTGGAACACTAAGTCTGGTTAACAGACAATCAATTTCCTGGACACTCTTAACTTATTCACAAAAGATAAAGCAGCAGCTCGACACATAATGGCTTTAAAAATTACCAACCACGATAAAGATAGAATGGCTCAACACTTACAACTGTGTTAGCTGCAGCACTGACCATGTCACCCAAGTAACAGAACTCATCAACACAATCCAGGGGTAATGTTCTGTACATATAAAGTTTCTTCAGCCTTATTAAGGCCACATGATTACTGTACTTGCACATACAGAACACTTAAAAGTCGGTAACATCCTGCAGTCTGCCACTTACACCATTGCACCTTTTGTGTACCCACTTCCCATACTCACTGCACATTAATGAGTTGCTGTCAACACCTTTCTTACAGCCGGCATATAGACATTTCCACCATAGGCTCTTATCCCTGTCACCATATTTTTTATCTGGACTTATTGGCAAAATACATCTCCAACTCACCTCCAAAGGCTGTACGAACTCGAGGACATCATCCCACTGCCCATCAAGAATAAGCTGCCTGAGAAAGAGTGCGTCATCTGAGTGGTTTCCATTGATGATGCCCGTCTCCCTCTCTACATTTAGCTGTGAGATGTGCAGGAAACGGTTGTGCAGAAACTCTAGCGTAAGTCTTACTACGTCCTCCTCACGTAAGGTGAGGTGAGCACTAGGCATTTTGGTGATGCCTGCAAGGGGGTAAACAATATCAGTTTAATAAAGTGTAATGAAATGGGTATCTCAATTTAGTTATTAAAGTGTAACTGGTATGGGTGTTGAATAGGGTTATGATATGATCTTTCCTGGTACTGAATGTTCATCTTAAAGCCACAGAAGCAGAAGCAGCAGCAAAGCACACAAATCTAGCCTAACCTACTTAAAAATAGCCTAATTGGTTTCCTGTGCTCTCTGATATTCCTTAATGAGAGTCCTGACCCAAGTGTGGACAGGTAAGACCACATGCTTCATTATAGGCACTTATCATAATTTATAGAAGTTCTCACATTTGCAGATTAACTTTCTCCAACATCTAGTTTGAATTTTAATACATTAAAATATACATTCACAGAAAGATCCTCTCAAAAGTTTCCAAGTACTGTACCGTAATAATAAGCTAGCGACCCATCCCTACACCCTTACATTAATATAGTACAGTTTATTGTACAGTACTGTACTGTATTGCTGTTTTGTAGAAGGTTCTCACTAAAGGTTTAGTTAGTAAGGTTCAACTAGGACTTGGAGAAAATAGGTTTCAAGATATTTAAGCTTTACACAACTATATGACACTTCTCAAAAATTCACGGTTCATATTTATATGCCTTCAATTGAAACACAGCTATACATACTGTATGATCCATCTTTTGTAATATTTTAGGAGCAGCTACTTAAGATTTTCCCTGTAACTAAAGACACTGCCATGTGTATCTGTCTCTATAGGCAAACACTGCACAGTGGCCACCTAATCCCAAATGCAAAGAAATGGAACACTTCCAAGCTAGCAAATGTCTGACATGCCTTCCTTCCTTTCCATATGACCTTTCCTAACTAACCTTCCCTAAAATAATAACGCAATATTGTATTGTACTGTACCAGTAAATATCTCCATTAGCTGGAAGCTCTCTTAGCCAGAACTGATATTTGCTCAGAATTTCCTGGAAATTTTATCTCAATTCCGTGTTTGGGAATGATTTAATCAGACTGAAAATCAGGCTTCTTTTTTTTTAAATTCCTGAAACTCCCTCCAATTTTCTTTCCGGTGTCTGGGAGTAAATTACGACGATGAAATAACGTGCAATTTCCAGAAATTCCAAAAAACTTTTTCCAATTCCCGGAAAAATTCCGGGGATGGGAGATGTTTTTCCGGGTTTGAGAGTCGTCGTCTCGTGACCCGGAAATCTCTCATTCCTGAAAGTTCTCTACACCAATTGTCCCGGCTAATGGGGATATCACTGTAATGTAGTACTTCCATCCTTGGATACATAGGCTGAACCAGACATTATACTAAAATTTGAGAAGATGCCATTTTTCCTGATGTGGAAATAATGTAGTTGGAATTTAAGAAAAAACTAATGAACCACCAAAAACAATAATTAACAAAATCTATGCACAACAAGATATACAAGATACGTGTGTCAGTTCCTCATCACACACTAATATAAATAAAATCTTTCACTGGATACCGTGGCAGTGGTTTATAATTGCCATGCCTCACACAATACTCATTACTGTGAAAATTCTCAAGTTCTGCTCAGAATGTCAAAGGCTTGTTCGTGATCATCTGTGACAACAACAGAGACCAGTACATTGCTTTCCAGGAGGGTTAGGATTTGTTAGCAGATATGGACGTAACTCTACATTGATTTTCAGGTAAAATTATCGTTCCTGTTATCCAACTATTTTGAAGTAAGTCAGAATCGTTCAAAACACATAAAACAAAAAAACACCGGAAATTCATAATTTCAACCTAACCTAAACCTCTCACGGACGGTGGTAAATTAAAATCCTTAAATTCGCAGGATGACCGAAACGATAATACCAATTCCACTTTTCATACAGGGAGACGGACCCCCAAAAATAATAAGGTACCGTACTTTACTCTACAGCAAGGTAAGGTAAGGTAAGGTTAGGTTAGGTTAGTTTTTTCAAGTTAGTTTATGTCGATATACACCACCAATTCTTTACCTCAAGCAGCTCTATGGTCTACCACAATGACGCAGCCTTCTGTATTATTTGGCTAAAACTAATAAGCCTAGACAGTCTGGAAAAAGCAGAAAATATCAGACTATAAGACAAGTGCTACTGTAACGTGTGGTCTACAAGATATTAAGGTAAGGTGAGGTAAGGTTAAGTCAGATTAGGTTAGGTTAGGTTAGGTTAGCATCATGAGACCACACAGCCACCACTGGGCAGCATTTGAAGTAAAAGATCTCTGCAGATTAATTACACAAACGTTTAGATTTATGGATCACCTGAAGAATCACCATCCTAGTGTATTTCACCTAAAGATTAACCACACTAAAACTATTTTGGGAGGATGAGGTTAGGTTAGGATATGTTAGGCTAGATTTAGGTTAGGATAGAATAGGTTTAAGTTAGGTTAAGTCAGCATTAAGGTAGTTAATCTTCAGGTGAAATAAGCTGGGGTGGTGATTCTTCAGGTGATCCAGATTTATTATACAAGTTTAGTTATAATATTTGCCTTCAATATACCTTTTATCTAAGTATCAACAGCAATAGGCGAACACGCCCGTAAAACAAAACACTCGTCTCGTCAATCACTAAACTATAGCTCCTCCGTCAAGGATTTTGGACCAATACAGTAAATATTGTTATAGAGAATTTAAACCTTACACTATATTTTCCTTTAACATCTAACATGACGTATTATTTTACACCTGAGAATAAATCACATTAAAAATTGCATTAAAAATATAATTTCAGTCATTGAGTTAAACTGAGCATACTAATTATTTTTTCTTATCTCCCCACATGATTTGAATTAAATGTATTAAAACAAATATATCAGTAAATACCCCATTAATATATGAAAAAGTATAATGGCTACTCTCTTCAACCTTCAGACCTAAAGAATCAGTAGAGGCCAACAGAAGCCATTTTTTTTCAATATTTCTTTTACTTTCACTCTCTTCACCACTGTAATTTAACCTAATCTATATATCAGAGACTAAACAAACACTTAAAACCATCAAATCAAATTATAACATTTTTTTAAGATACATTCACATTATGTCCTTGGCTGTGCTTATGGTCACACACACTGCTTATTACCGTTTATTTTAACCTTATCCGGGATTATTCTTTACATAATTCAGTCTAAATATATGTAAATAGGAAACACAAATTGACAGAATTTCCATAAATACCAAATATTTTTTCATTGAAGTGTTTTATCATAAGTATATAGCTGCCAGCATCAGGGACTGGGCTATATTAACTGGATGGTAGCCAAAACTAGGGATATTTACTGGAATATTACAGCAGGGAGTTAAGTGAAGGTGTGTACAAAGCATTACATACAATTATTAGTTAATTACAAAAACACCTGCGAGACAAACCAAGGAACACCTGTCAGCCGACTCTAGGACCAGACACTTGTTCTTCTCTTGAAACACTTCCCAGGACACACCACATGTTCTCTCAGTACCACTTGTCTTTACTCAAATCCCAGATAAATAAATATACAGGTTAGGGAATCGTTCATGTATAAAAAAAACAAAAAAAAATAAAAAAAAAATTCACTGGCCCCTCCTTGCTGCCTCTCCTCCCATCAACTCCTCCCTCGCCTTTTACACAAATTTCAATCACAAGACTAAATTTTCTCCCGTTCACAGCCTTTTACACATACCTGTACTATATCTACATTGATCTATTAAAGGAATAATTCACACATATCAAGTGACGTTCACTGTCAAGGCTCCCCGACCAGACCCCACGTGATCAGGTGCCAAGTTCACTTATTTATTATATATTTCCATCGACTCTACGGTATTGATTATTCTCCTATATACAACATATATATATCTTAACTATATTTAATATCTGAGTAGTTTATTAATGGTGTATTTATTGCTGTATAAAGGTATAATAATTAGTCATTGTTTGATTGAGCAACTGAGGAAGGTATACATCCAAAACACAGACTATCGGCGTTTTGATTGGTTGAGAGCTGGTGTGACGTCACCCTTTGACCAATGGGACAAACCCTTTGGTCATTGCCCTTTTCTATGGTAGGTCTACAAATTTCCAATAATTCATATTTTTGGGGTAATATATTAATTTTATATATTTTATTCAGATAAAATTTAGAATAAAAAGAATAATAAAACTCCAAATGAAAATAATAATTATTGCGGTTTACAGCTGTCAGATGTTTACGATTCTATATGTAAACAAAACAAAAATTTCATGCAAAGTTTAATATAATAATTATATCTAAATTTAGTAAAAATAATATGTCTATTATTATTTTTATACTTATTTTTATACTTGCTGATCTTAAGTCATAATTTTAGTAAAGTTATAGACACAATCGCAGAGGACGTCCCCCTCACCACACCAAGTCGGTCAACGTTAACGACAATGGCTGGTCTCGTCTCTAAGGTGTACCAAAATGTATTCAGGCGGACATCCTCGTTTGTGTTAGCGGCTGTCTTTGGTGCTTTCATGTTCGAGCGAGGATTTGACATGATCTCTGATGGAATATACGACAATGTTAACCAGGGTGTAAGTCTGGCTCGTATATCTTACCATTTTCTTATGTAAAACTGATAAGAATGTTAATATTGTCTCTCTCTCTATTCATATGTCACTAATATTACTGTAGTAGTTATATGAGGTATATTTTTTTTAGGCTATAAGTAACTCGTGTTGACGGTCATCAGCTGATTGGCACCGGTGATGCAATAACCTTATTTACCTGTTTAAAAATTTATCTTTTTTTGATCACATATATTGTTCGTTTAAAGGGCCAGAAAATATGTTTTAAGTGGAATAATTGACCTGGATAAAAATTATTAAGTTTAAAAAGTGACCTGGAAGTGTACCCAGACGGTGTCATCCCACTTGGATGATCGTCTGTTTTATGTGATTTTTACCATCTTAATTAAATTATCTGACTAGGTTACATTACTCTAAATCGCATAAAATAGACGATGGCACAAATGGGAATCGTCCAAGTGGGATGTAATCTAACCAAACATATGACCTTCATGACCTAGTTCCTGGGTCAATGGTAGACTTGCATTAACATATACAGACTATCGAAGAAGATAATTGTAAAAGTATCGTTTGGTCATCAACCTATTTGTAGTTCAGAATCATTTACAACACATCAAAAACTATCGGTAAAACATAATTTCAACCTAACCTCTCGGTCGGTGGTAACTTAAAATCCTAAAATTTTCTGAATGACCTAAACGATAGAGCTATATAATTTCATGCTGCTCTGTTAGATAGGTTCTCTTCTGTCCAACATGTATCAGCACAGTAATATAGTTCTGCAATACACCAAGTGCCTTATAACGTAGATAGATAATCAGATACATATTATTTCACTGTCGACACTTATTGGATATTTCAGGTGTGTGCTTTGTGAGGTTTTGATTCCTTAAACTGTATGAAAGGTGGGGGGGACTCTGCCTCTTATGCTTGACACGGATAGTATGGATAACACACAGCACCATAGGATGTTACTGAGGGCAAGAATCTGGTTAATATTTTAATGATTCTGTGATGCCTTTTTTATTTTATGATATGGAAATGTGATACTATATTGAACATTCCACCAACAGAAATTATGGAAACACATCAAGCATCGCTATGGGCAGGTGGAAGAGGAGGAATAGATCATCAGCAGGTGCTTCACGTTACATCACCGTCATTCCGCCACAGTGTAGCTCGTCAAGACTTACTTCAGTTTTGAGGAGCTCATTGGATTACACATCAGTGACATGATGAAAATAGAAAAATCAGAAGACTATGTTGGAATAGTTTCTGCCATACTAAGTATCTTTTATTATATTTCCTTGAATTATGGACCTTATTACAGTACAGTATTTCAATAGATTGTCCAATACTGATAACAAGGAGGCCTTTATGTGCTACATGTAGTCCTTTGTTCATTTGTACAAACTCAGCTGCTCATCATGTGTATATTTATGAAAATGAAGACTTATTAAAGTATACTGTCATATTATTTTCCCAAAACTGTTTTGGAAGAAAACATGGGGATCATTTTCATTATGAATGTAATGTGATAGTTATGTCTTGTATAAACTTCTTTGTTGTCTTCATTCATTTCTATATAGTTAATTAACTGACAAAATGTTTACAAAAACAAAGAAGTATAATTTGTATTGTCCAAATAAAATTGCTATACATTAAAACACATAACTTTAAAGTGAGAAAAACTAAATAAGTTCACAAAACAAAAAGTTTGCAAAAAACAATAAGGTAAATAAATTCGTGAACAAACCGAAAAAGGCCCCAATAAAATTAAATTGGTGTACATAAAAAATATTAGAACTTAAATGTACAGTACAAAAAAAAAGCACTAAATGCACATACCTGAAGGACTACGCTTTACATTGACTTGCAAAAATGTCATTTATTGCAGAGAAAATCAACGGAGTAACTTTGCGGACAGTGGGCCTACATAAGGCAGTTGACCAGTTGCTCATCTTACACTCATTACTACACTGACACATTCAGCTCTTGTGAGGTTCTAGTCCATCTCTCTGTCTCGATCCTTATATCATGGGACAAGTCTTGGTCAAGTGAAAGCCATATGGATATAGTCCGGGACATAATCATGCTAGCATACGCATCGTGCTCAATTAAAGTGAGATTAATTGGTCATTGAAAGTCATAAATTTGAGAAAGTCTGTTTCTGATGGCCTTGGCGATAGAATCTTGGGGCTTACCTGCAAGTCAAATTGTAAAAAAAATTAAGTGAACTTTTATCCTGGTGCATTAGCAAGGGACACGGTTGAACCCAAGGCTGGGGAGAGATGCAGTGGACTCCAAGTGCCTCTCTGTGTAGTGCTGTGTCTATTTTCTTATTTCCCTGAGGGTAGATTTATGTAATAGTTTCCTGGGTGGAAATCTGAAATTTTGGTTCCGGGTG
Organism: Homarus americanus; assembly: GCF_018991925.1. NCBI lineage: Eukaryota > Metazoa > Arthropoda > Malacostraca > Decapoda > Nephropidae > Homarus > Homarus americanus. Next base: position 2,908,109 of record NW_024713650.1, read on the forward strand.
AAAGTCCAGAGACACTTGAGAACCTTTTAGAATCCGGATATAGGAACATTAACTTTACCACTGATAAGATATGTCTGGGCTTGACCTTAATAATTAAAACTACGCAATTTCCGTCAAACTGCAGTATCGTATAAAGCGGAAGTGGGTCCTTTCTATGCAACCTTGGTTATTTTATGCAATTTACTGCCGATTTATATATACTGGGGTATATACAGTATATATTTTTTGCTAGCTGGAGCCAACTTTGTATTGTATTCTTAAGAGATTTCCAAGTTAATTTTTTTCCTTGAGGATAAGGAAATGCATCTACTGTCGATATGTTAGCTTCAGTTGTAATTTCAATTGTTTTGCCTGTCATTTTGGTGTGCCATAGCTGAAGTGAGCAAGTTATCTTCCTTCTATAATCTATATTTTGGGGGCTGAAGAATTCATTTACAATACTGTGAGAATCAAGGCTTGAAATCGAGACCTAAGCATTGGTAAGTACAGTAAGATGCGAGTGTTGATAAGATTACCCACTGTCCTTATCTAATCTCAGTTGCCAGAGTTCGACATTGGTTGATCCTTCAATGATATAGATGATTTAACATGTCTAATAATCCTTAAAACCAATCTGTTATTAAACAGTAACTACACCAGCTAGACTGGTATGATAGTGTTGAAGGAGAGTTAAAGAGAGGCCACACCATAACTGGACTGGAGAACCACTACACATGCACAATCTTGTAAGTCATGTAAACCTCTGGAATTTCTTTTATCTTGGACCTGGTGACTGATAATGTCAATGTGAAGGTAAGTACTGGTATAGTGTATCAGTATTGGTGACAGAAGACAACAGTGACAGCAATAGCAGGAACACCATTCAAAAAACATCAAATACTACCGGCAGTAGGCTTGTGATGGTTTGTGTGTGTGTTAGTGTAACTTGTTAATAAGATAGGTATGAAAACCATTATTGCCTTATCAGTTACTAAAATAACCACATTATATCTTAAATAATAATCAAAATAACAATTTAATAATTTACCTTTAGATCAACTTTCACTTTTTTAAAACCAATTCGGGTTTATTTGTGTTACGAGCTTAGTGAATTGTAGGTGGTATCTGACATGCTCGAATAGATAAGAGAGCTCCACCCTCTGTACAGCAGTCGTGCGTAGTCTGCTTTTACAGGAGGAAGTGTTCAGTGTTCTAAGGATCACCTGACCTATTTCACCCATCCAATTTGCTAGTACAGTATGATAAACTATTTAGTGTTTAAGTTGAGGCTGCCTGCTTGAACCACTTCCTAGGCCTAGTGATTCTTTGCCTTGTGTGAAGTGTTTCATTTGTTGATGTGGACTTGACTGAGGTGAGGTGTGGTCGTGTTTTACTGTGTGCCAGTTTAACTCATTCATATGGCCCAAACCTTTGTTCTGTAATGTTTCATGTCGTTTCAATTTACAGTTCACATATTTGTTAAGTCCTGGATTCACAGAGATTCTTACGTTGAAGTTTTTCCATAGCTTTAATATATGAAAACATTTTTGTTAGGGAAAGTAATTAATTGACATAGCGACAAGACTATTACTCAAACATAAACAATAGTGTGATTTTTTATTTGGTAATAAGAACACAAGAATAAATGAAACGGCAGGATAAATGTTGGCCCAGGCGAGGAGGCTCCTGTTTGCACTTGACCTTTATCATTCATATACGTTCAACCTATATTTAAAACCTCACAAATGAGTACTGTACTGGTTAATGATGGTTACCTTTTCACAAATAACACCACTATAATTATCCAAGACTATGATAAATGTTTCCTTTCCAATTAGAGGGAGAATTATGGAAAAGTATCTTGTTAAAGTGTTATTATTTTGGCTCATTTTCCTGACATATTTGTGTCATAGTATTGAGTTTTTATGTTACAAGGAAAGACCCTTCATTTGACAGTGTTATGCATTAGGATTTCATACCTTGAAGGATTTGTGATTAATTGAAAACACTATTTTGATAAGAACTAAATTCTCCAGTAGTGAGGAGCAATAAGGAGTTGGTTGTAAAGTCATTATCAGTTGGTATTAACTAGAGGTACCTTAACACACCACAGGTTGTGGGAGGCAGTCAGAGCTCATTGGACGAAGAATCGAGCAAGAGTGCATTGAAGAAACAGAGATACAGCATACCAGGACAACCACAGATCAGTGACGCCCTTAAGCAGAAGATTCATCAGGAACTCGAGCACAGGATCCAACAAGAGGAAAAACAACCGCAGCAGGTGGTGGAACAGCAGCAGACTCGGCTGCACCAGGAAGAGGAGCACAGGATCCAACTGCAGCAGGAAGAGGAGCACAGGATCCAACTGCAGCAGGAAGAGGAACACAGGCTCATCCAGCAGAAGGTAGAGGCACAGACACAACAAAGCATATTTGAGAACGCAGAGGATCCCAGCAGGATGCCACGTGGCACTCAACTACCACGCACACGCAGGGAAGAACCTGATAGTAAGTTTGCCCTTTTCCTCTCTACATCATCTTTACCTTTGTAATTACCAATTCTGACTGAATGAAAGAACATTTTTTAAATAGCCCTAGGTGATAATTATCTGGTCAGTCTTTCATTCTGTAAACCATTTTGATCGACAAAGTAAAGATGGTGTCAAATAGTTTTAGACTATGGCCAAGTAACATAAGAAGCTAATGTTACCCGAAACAAAAAGGCTGCTGCGTGATACATAGATGGTACCTTTATGACCAACATAAGACAACTACTGTAAGACCTAATGGTACATAATCACTATACTGTACTTTATAATGATTCAACACACATGGGCCATTATGTATTGAAGAAAATTATAATATATAAAAAAGCTTGATATTAGACTCATGGGAGCAAGTGTGTTGAGGGGGCTTAGATCTGTTATCTGGGACTGAAAATATCATTATCAGCAGTACACTCATATCCTTATCATCTTATCTTTTGTCCTCCCTGGCTCATACCTAACTACATGTTTTTCACTATGACTGTACTCAATGTGAAGCAACAGGGTCCTGTAATGCATACTGTAAATGTATTTAGAATTTGTACTCCTAAGGTCTTTGAAATTATTATTCACATATGTTCCAGTTTCACCTCCATGCCATCATTATATTCTTCTGTCTATTAATCTGTAAAGTATATTTATGTTAAAATTTGATTAGAAACTTGTTGGATACATGGAACATCAGCACTGCAATTGGTGAATGCCCGGTATATTACTGTGGCCACCATCTTTGTTTGCATCACACTTGTATACGATTGGCTGGAACATTCTGCCACAACCTGCCATGTTTGTTTACAACGTTTCTGTTAGTGATTGGCTACACACTGGCACAAACAACCGTACAGTATTTATTTTTATCGCCTCTATCAATAATACCTTAACACAATAGGAGTTGGCTGTACTGTACATTCACTCAAGAAACTATCTATACAAAATTGTGTTAAAAAAATAAGATGCAACGGATGAAGGATTTTAGCAACCCTACCAAGACCAGCAGGAATCGCTTGAAATACCTTAACACAAGCTGCTATATTTGTTTCCATGGCTTCACTGGTCATTAACTAATAACACCAGTAAAACTTTCTTTCAACACAAACTTTTCATTGCCTCTAGTAAGTGTAATGATTCAGCAATTAAACTCAAGTGAAATTGTCATAAGGGAAAGGTTAAGTTGACACCATTTTGGCAGCCATCATTGTATGCTAGTATGTTTTCACCATTTAGATGTCTTATTGCTTATTGAAGAGATTGATGGTGAGACAATGAAAACAATTGGCCAATGGTCAGAAAAAAACGAAAACAATCAACTTAAGTTTAGAAATACAGTAATGAAAAAATCAACCACTGATGAGTCAGTCAAAACACTTGGCCAGTCTGATAGAAGGAAATTGCGTTGAGGTAATATTTGTGGTAATCTCAGATAACGTCTTCTGATAATCTGACCTTTGACTCACATCCTGGTTCATATAGTAAGAAATTAGAGATTTGTATATAATGCAAAAGCAAGTTCTCATGTATTGATATTAACTGAAAACTAAGTATATACACCATGTCATAGAGACTCCATTATGGCTTTACCCGTGTGTCTAAATTGTCAACGCTCTAATATGATCAGTGACTTGATAATGTAACAAGTTTTTAAAATCCAATTTCTACCTACAATTATTTTGAGAATTTTGTTTTTAACGTAAGAGTCGTTGAGAATTTGTAATTCCCGAATGAATTCTTAGAATCAGGATTTAATGTATGAATTATTGAAAATCCGGATCCGGGATGATATAGTTTCAACTCGGGGTGGCTGTTATCTTCTGCTGATAGGGTGTTCCACCGGCCTTTTATCTTATCTTGACAATGGCGGATGGTGACTCAAACACGAGAGACGTTATGTTCGTTGTAACGGTAAGTTATGGTCATGTTTAAATTTAAACTGAAAGCATTTTGGATTTCAAATTTAGAATGGCTCACATTGTTGTGTTGATGTTATAATGTATTTCTGTGCCTCAACAGCTTGGTCTTTAAGTACGCATATCAAGTTAATAATCACCGTAGTTTATAAAAAAATAAACATTAGGAGAGATGGGAAGTTTCGGGTTTGTGTATCTTATTTCGGAGGACGCAATGTTACTCTAGTTTCTTTTCTTCTTTCCAGAGCCCAGTTATGATGGGGACGAGGATGAGGGTGGCTGTGGTAAGCTGATATTCTAAGAACTTGTACAACAGATAGAGAGCAAAGTTAATCACACACACATACAATACCACAAAACAACTCTAAGTTTAAGTACATTTAGTCTATTGTTAACCTAAAATTTGTCCCCAAGAAATCTTAAAGTAAAGCATGTTACCTTAATATCAGTATTTTATCAGTACCAAAGTATATTATCCTAACAGTAACACTATGACTTGTTATCCCAGCTATATGATAAGTAATCCCAACTGTATATGTTATCCCAGCTGTACTTATCCCAACTTTATGACATATCTCAGCTGTCTATCTTATCACAACTGTATGACAAGTAATCCCACTTTGTGCTTGGTGTTGGCAGGATGGTGTTTAGCGTCTCTGATCCAGTGGCCTGTGATCATCGCAGCCTCTATCATCATCCCCATCTTTGGCATCACTTTCATCATCATGGGAGCCATCAACATGAACAATTGTTCCATCGAGCCTATGATCCCCATATGGCTCATTATTCAAGGCGAGTTATCCTATTGTTCAATGTTCATGCGGATCATTTGGTGGTCTTGTTCATTTTTCACCTCTTTCAATTAAATAAATCACTATTCAACCACAGAGTTAATTTAATAAATCACCTTTCAATTAAGAGGTAAATAAATCACTATACAACCATAATACAACCAATTTGTGTCAACCAACCAGTTATAATGTACTAACCTGTGTCTTTGTATACCATAGGGATCATCTTGCTGTTCGGAATTGGCATCGGAGGTGCAGCTAAGAAGACATCCAAGAATGGCAGTGTCTCGCTCCCTATTAAACTAGTCGGCTTTGTTATTTCCTTAGCCACAATCGCCTGGTTCACAGGAGGTATGTCTGAGTATTTTGTATCAGTATGTCGGAGTATGTTGTATTTTGTCTTAGTATGTTTGTATGCTTGAAAATGTTGTATAGTATGTGTGAGCATGTTGTTGTATGTCTAGAGGTGGCTGATGTATGTATGGGTATATTTTATGTCAAACTGTATCCTGTTATATCTGATAATGGCTTGTAAAATGGTATACAATATTCAGCATTTATTTACCCTATTTAGGAGAAAACTACCATGTATGCGGATGATTTCCACCGTTGTATTCCAATTCATCCCATTTATCACCTGCTTTTTTTTTCCATCAATGCATCCTAATTTCCCTTTCCTATTTTACCCATTTAGCTCTTACTTTTCACTTATTTTATGTATATACCCAATATTTTACCTATTTAATCCCTATTCACATGCCCAATTGTTATAGATTTGTGCTTTTTGTATTCAATTCCTATTTCTCCTTTGTGTAGCTAATTTAACTTATTGTTATCTTTAATTTTACTGTAGCTCTTGTTCTATTCACTAGTAATTTCCCCCATTAATTTTCATTTCCCCATTTAACTATTATTTCTCTCGTTTTAATTTGACTAATAATTCGTCCTTATTATCTCAAATTTGTACGTCAACAGGGAACGTCTGGGTATACCAAGCCTGGGCACAGACACCAGACTACGCCCACTACTGGTTCGAGAATGGTTGTAACATGAGTCTGTTCAACCTGGCCTTCTACGGGATCATAATCTTGGACGCCCTCTTCATTCTCCTTGCCATCGTTGGCTGCATTGCCTTCTTCCTCCGTGGTTGTCATTCCAGATAGAGGGACGGTGAAGTTTTCTCGGTGGGATGGATGTGCTGGTTTAGGTAATGCCATCGTCTTCTGAAAGCGAGAATTTGGATTACCGTCAGTATTTCTGATCTTCGAAAACGAGAATTTAGGCTTTTATCTTCATTTCTTGTCTTTTAAAACAAGAATTTGGGTTACTATCAGTGTTTTCTATTTTTAAAATGAGAATTTAGGCTTCCATATTTTTTCTTGTTTTTAAGAACCTAAAATATGGATTCAATATCTACATTTTCTCTTTGGAAATGAAAAATTAGGGCATCAGCATTTCTTGTTTTTAATAATGAAGGATTTGGATTTATATGTTTTGTCTTCCTCACAGGGAATTTAGACATTCATCTTCATTTCCTGTCTATGATAAAAAATGGACTTTCAATATCCTTATGAAGATTGTGAACAAAAATGTGGACTACCATCCTCATCCTCACCTTAAATAAACAACCTTAGTTTATCATCCCCATGTTCTGTGGTTTAGAGCATAGATTTGGGTAAATGATGATGGTAATGAGGATGAATAGAATGGTTTATAGACTATCATCATCATTTGCTGCCTAAGAATGTAGATGAGGATGGTATGTAGTGGCTGGTTTATGTCTGAGAATAAAAAAAGAATGCACCAACACATTCTTCTTGGATATAAACACGACCCTGGTGAGTAAAATGGAGCTTTGGTACAATGTTATTGATTGTAGTGATAATTGGGGCTAAAACATGATGTTAATTTCAACATTAACTTTGTCACTAACTCTTAGAACTAAATGTTGATTATCTCATTGACTTGTCTGTCGATGTAAATATTCATAAGTGCTGCTATATTGATTTCAACATTAATTTGACTGTCAGTGGTAATGTTTTATGTGTATAAATATTAATTTCTATTAAATCTACTTTATATTTTATTTTCACTGCAAACTTGACCGTCTATTTGTGAATAAAACTACTGTAAGATGTCAGTCTGTATAATTCAAAATTTAACAAAAAATAACAAGTAACAAGAATCCTAGTGAGTTAAATTTGGTCACTTAAATATTTTCAAGTACAGCTTAAATATCTATAGTTACTATTGTTTTGTAAAGACTGTTCTAGTTTTCATCTGTTTGCTGTAAGTAAATCTGTAATTGATTTTGTTTAGTGTCAGACATTTATACTTATTAATAAAGGAACTTAACAAGAAGTTATTATTATCATAACTTATTTGCTTATGTAACTTACTATAGGTGGGCTCTGAACGAATACACTTCTATGTTCAGTTTGTGATTATAGGCGAAGTCTAAGCAATGTTGGTTTAAATAGTCCAAGAATAGATAGCTTGGCTATATTGATAATAACTTGTATTATATGTAAGTTGTGTTTTTTGGTAATAAAGTTACATAACAAGAATTATTTTCACTAACCTTTATTGTAAATTAACTTAAAAAATATGTGGTTTGTTAATAGAGTGCAGTAATGTAACCTGGACGGTGGTCGGTCCCCTCAAGTACACAACAGTAAATAGTTCAGTATTTACCTTAACCAACAGTAGAGGTTGTAGCAAGACCCAGGCACCATGTCTTCACTTGTCTTGTGTCAACTAATATGTCTTGGAAGATTTCAATATTGCAGATGAACAAGACAGGCGAGGTGAGCATGACAGCTGATGTGACTTACAGGCGAAGTGGGCACAAGAGCTGATGCGGCATACTGCACTAAATTTCTTGTATGAATGGCGACATCTGCATTTTTGTACTTCTTGGGTAGAGGTGTCAACCCAAGTAACAAAGTCTTCCGTAAACACCAAAGTCCTTCTAGTGTCATCCCTATTTAACATCATTCAAAGTCTAAACCCTGATAGTCCCCTTATGATCTAATCCACACAAATAACATCACAGTTGTCAAGTTGTGTGTTGGACAATCTACATACTGTACAGTCAAGTATGTGGGTGGGTGGGTTAATCTTCAACTGTGTTTGCTCTACCAAGTGCCTCGGCTTCAACAGGACCGACCATGGCCCAGGTACTCTTCAACACACAGTTATTATCACCAGCATCGACTCAGGTTCAGAGGCGTCAGTGTTGTGGTGGTCGGGATGTTAAGAAACTTTTTAACCTTTCATGTTGTACATCTTGTCTTACAGATAGATAGACAGTGGAGGTATAAGAATAATGGTAAACAGTAAGTAGATTTAACCAAGGAATGACCATGATAGATACAAACAATGGTCATAAAATTCACATTAAAGTTTGTCAATAATGAGACAGTGATACCTTTACTGAATACCTATTTAGTGTATATATCTATTTACTGTATCTGTCTGTCTCTTCTTTTACTTGATGTTAAGTTAGATTAGATTAGGTTAAGTTATGTTTGAGGTTAGGTTAGGTTAGGTTTATATTAGAGAGGATTAGATCAAGTGTTTCAACTATACTCTGATTGTTACATTTAAACGACCTGTACCACATTTAATACTCCATGAATTTCTAAGTATGCAATGATACATAAACAATTAAAAGAACCAAGGCTCATTCATCGACCACCATTAACTGAGACTAACCAAAATATTTCATTCACTCTTAGTTTCTCAAATTTGTGGTTTTAGCAACATTTGGCAAGCCTGGTGAGTGGGTGGCTGAGGGGGGAGTGTGGTGGAGGTGTGGCTGAGGGGGAGGTGGTGGGTGTGGCTGAGGGGGGAGTGTGGTGGAGGTGGCTGAGGGGGAGGTGGTGGGGTGTGGCTGAGGGGGGGAGGTGGTGGTGGTGTGGCTGAGGGGGAGCGTGGTGGTGGTGTGGCTGAGGGGGGAGTGTGGTGGTGGGGTGGCTGAAGGAGGGAGTGTGGCTGGAAAAGGAAGGCTGGGACATGAATCTTACAGGTGATTCAAACATTTTCCACAGGTTAATTAGACAGTTGCTACCTTATTTACCAATACATTTTGACGTCATCTTTATAAATGTCTTGCCATAATGAAAAATAAGTGAACAATAATATTTAACCTTATAAAAGAGAATATGAAATGCCTTTATCGAATATTACAAGACTATCGAGAACAAGAGAGTAATTTTACACAAGCCAATTACGATCAGCCGTTTAATATTTTGCCTTTTCGAGGTCAGGTGTACTTGGGAAGCCTAGTCAAGAGACTTTGCAGTAATTATACTTAATTTATGCATGATTTAGGGTGATAACGGCATATGTACATAAACTAATCTTTAATATTTTGCCTTTTCGAGGTCAGGTGTACTTGGGAAGCCTAGTCAAGAGACTTTGCAGTAATTATACTTAATTTATGCATGATTTAGGGTGATAACGGCATATGTACATAAACTAATCTCGCTACAGGTGTGCCTGCACATCTATTAGATTAAATTTTTATTTTATGTATGTTAAGCTAAAACAATTATTTTAAGAAGCCCTCAATATTACTGTATTTATTATATAATGTATTTTATAACACACCCAACGAAGACCTTCTGAAACGGCCGGTTCTCGCCCCGCCCCGCCTCGCCTCGCCTCGCCCCGCCCCGCCTCGCCTCACCCTCGACCAGCTAAATCTCTTAACAACTTAAAATTCTATTAATTTCAAGCCCCAGAAATCGTAGGTAAACAGTAAACAACGAACTAATAACAAATACAAATCTCGGGAAAGATTACCTCAGGAAATACCTTAATTATTCCGAGAAAAAAAATATATATTTTCGTTAAACCAACTTATTCTAGAGCAGTTTTTAATGGAGAATACACTGGCGGTGATGAAAGTTTGGGAAAATGCGTAATTATTGAGTTATAACCACCCGGTTCCGCCAAAAGTGGGCTGGGCTTAGAAGCAGTGGTAACATGTGAAATAAAATAAAATAAAATAGTAATCTAACCTAATCTGGTCATTGTACACACTTACTAGGTAATTATTACGAAAATACTGAAGTACGATTTACCCTCGTTACCCGCCACTGGCTGATTAGTTTAGGCTCGTTTACCTTCGTGGCAAATGAGGTAAGAGAACTTCAACAACCGGCCAGCAATCTATTTACTTAAATCAGCATTTATTACGCCATAATTAAGTATACTAAACACTATCCCAAAAGAATGATTATTTCTCCTGATCACTGTGCACATACACGTTCTGGGAAAAAACAATTACACGTATATAATGAAGAAGAGAAGAGCAGGGTTATGAGCCTTACCTGCCCGTGTCAGCTCCAGCCAGTGAGTGAAGAAGGCGACGTCGTTCAGTTATATCCTTGGTTCAGAGTGACGTCACCGAAGCTTCATTGAATCATTTTGATGCTTCATTGAAACATTTGAAGCTTCGAACACGATTATACATTAAAACTTCAAATTTGTGGTCCATTTTCAATTCAAATTAACCTTTAGGGAATAATTTAGCGAAAATAAGCCCCCGCAATGAAAAAAAAAGAAGAGTAGTGTAGTTTAGAAGTTTTTAATACAAGAGGTCAATACAAGAGGTGGTAGAATAATACAACAGCATCACAGTAATATTTATTGTATTCTAAAAATGTATTTAGTTACATTATCTCTGGAATCACATACTGTATAATAAAAAAAGATTATTCAAGTTAATTTCTAAAGTTAAATAACATTAGTATTTAGCAAAATAAATACAAAAGTGTTATTAGGACCTGACTATGAATCTGCAGGACGGGAGGGTGAGGCAGTTATACTCAATTATCATCCATATATATTTTTTTTACAACAGTTTGATTTAGTTATTAAGTTTATTATCATCACATAGATTTTGGGACATTGTGTCGGGTAACTGAGCCGAGGAGTCCCCCTCAACTCACTGGCAATAAATATCTCTCATAAGAACTAAGTTATCTCATAAAAGAATCACTATCGACCGCTGTACAAAACAAGAAAAAAATGGTTACACAGTAACTAGATGTACAGTGTACGAGTAAGTTCTTCCTCTGTAGGTAAGATGAAAGTTAATTTATATACTGTACCTGCAGCCCAAGATCTTCTGAACACCTGTTGACATGTGTACGTCTGGGTAATAACTGCTGGACACACACACACACACACACCCAAGACATCTAAAACATTCGACTTTTGCATAATTACACTGAGGTCATTACTAGATGGTCAACTTTCCATTTAAAATCATCTTGGGTCATTCGTTTGTCAACTTCTTCACACAAGGTCAATAAAGATCATCTACTTTGGACTTAAAATGGTCAAATACAACTGGTGCTCACAGACTTGGTGTACACATGGCCCGAGGTGTACACAGACTTGGTGTACACATGGCCCGAGGTGTACACAGACTTGGTGTACACATGGCCCGAGGTGTACACAGACTTGGTGTACACATGGCCCGAGGTGTACACAGACTTAGTGTACACATGGCCCGAGGTGTACACAGACTTGGTGTACACATGGCCCGAGGTGTACACTGTGGTACAAGTAAAGGTTGGCTACTGACTACATCTTTCCACAGAGATTATTACCTAAGTACAACCTCTTGAGTCAACAACTTGGTGACTGAGGTCTGGACATGCCACACTGGATTAAAAAAATAATAATAAAAAATAAAAAAAAGCCTGACAGAATACGCTAAGTAGAGCACCTTTATCAGCTGTGAAATGCCTAAGGTAGGGTGAGTAAAACTGGTACCCTGTTGTCATGTATAGAGACAACAGGTATATACTATCTTTACAACGCCATCTGACTCCCAAAACAAGGGATAAGTAGCGGCCAAAACATGACAAATATTTCACTTTCAATCATCAATTTCAAACTACATTATAACTCGTATCTCAAAGGTCATGAAACCAAGCAATCAGAACGTATCATTCTTCAAGTGCATACCGTTTATCTCTGTATTCGACAACAGGGGACCAGTTCACATCATAATATGTACACAAAAAATTAATTCATCAACTTTTGCAGTGATAAATTTGATTTCACTATGGCTGTACTGTAAGACTATACTGTACTAGGAAAAGAAAGGAAATTATTTTGATTTTTTTAAGTAAATTTCTAAACACATCTGGGTATACACACATCCATGACAATGTTGTGAAGTCTTCATGACCTGATTAATGGGTTAAACCAGGGTCTCAAAAAAGTCTAAATATAGCTTCATTTGAGGAACTATGTCTGCATGTTTGTAAAGATGACATATATAGTGTGTCTGTTAACCTAAGCATGTGTGTTACATACCACCTTTACACACCTGAACTAACATGAGTTCAGGTGTGTTTGGTAAGTATATAATTCCTCTTCAACAAACCTGAATATCTATAATGTTTTAAATTACCATGACAATAATTTTCAAGCCCACAAAGACACTACACACACAAACAAACACACAGATTTCATGACAATTTTCAGCCTCTGATTATATACCACTAAGTTCTATATACACTATCTTCACTCTCTTCTATGCAGTAGTAAAAGTAAATATAAATACATAGATAATAATAAAAAAGTCACAAGTGAGAATAATTATATAAATTAAACCCATGTTATGAAAAAAGGTGAATTAATTTTTTTAAGAATTGATACACAGTCTATACAAAATAATGTTAAGAGCAGACACGAACAGAAGGCTTGGGAGGAATGTGATCAATGTTATAAAATTACCACTAAAAAGACTACAAACTCACCTTTTTTCAGGTGATATGAACCACCAAGACCTAATCTAACTTCACCTAACCCAAAAAACTATTCCTACAATCGCTAGGTTAGGTTAAGGTCTGGTTTCGAGATTATAAAAATAAGATGAGATAAGTTATCCTTTCTGTGATATTTCTCTAACACTGGCCACCTTACAGGCAGTGGAGCAACATAGAGCTATTCAACATCATCGTCAGGAGCGGCGACAGCAGCAGCAGTAAACACACTATAAGCAAGCCATTGGTCCGATAAATTAACATTAAAACTGTACATTAACTTGGACAAGGCATAGCACTTTCCATGTAATATAACACACAACCGGTTTAGTCACCTAATTGTTACAGCACGAGCGGCTTATATTAATCTAGTCCCAGTTAACACAAATTGTGGTATAATAATTACTGAAGTACAAATTCCTATAAAATAATAACGATGTTTTGGGTGACGAACCGAGCAAGGCTGTGACCATCTTTAAGGTCTCAGTCACGCCCATCCTAACATCAGCTGGGACTCGCACATAATAAATCATATCTCATAGGAATGCATCACAGATGAAGTAGTGTGAGGAGGTAAAACACATCCATCACACATATACATTACAACTAGACTTTGTTAATACACTGCCTGCCATACAGAACCTAGACGTGAGACCAAACATCAATTGTAACAGTTGGCACATAGGTGGATGTAGCTGGCAAGATATTATTGATCAAAACATTACAGTACAGTAACTACATAATTGTTATACAGCACAGAAGCAGATTTTGGCATATTTCTTTATATAAAACTATGTTAATGACATACAACTATATAATTACAATAATTAGATAAAAAAAGGTTAAAGATTTATTACATTGGTAAATACAGAAAAAAAACGGCCATGTCACCCGTTTTAACATTACAAAAAGACTATAACCTAAATCTGTCATCAGGTAAAGAGTATTTTTCACATGATCAGGTAAATGGAAACACACCTGTTGACTGAGTAGGACTTCAACTAGCAGAGGTGAATATTTACACGTGACACACACACACATATCTATAATTCCTAGTTGCTAGTCCCTTATATATTAAAAATGTTTGATGAAATGGTTAAATTAATGTAAGAAATATTATTAAGAGACTCGTTTAACTAATTTTGTTCTTTTTATTATCATATGATAATATAAACGAAGAAGTCCCTGATGACAGTGTGGGTCAGTGGCACCATGGTAGAGGGGCAGGTCAGTGGCACCATGGTAGAGGGGTAGGTCAGTGGCACCATGGTAGAGGGGCAGGTCAGTGGCACCATGGTAGAGGGGCATGGTAGAGGGGCAGGTCAGTGGCACCATGGTAGAGGGGTAAGTTAGTGCCATCATGGTAGAGGGGTAGGTCAGAGGTGCCATGGTAGAGGGGTAACACTAACATGGCACAAAGCTTCACAGGTCCAGTCCACTACAGGACAAGGTCTACCTACTGTTGGAGACAATCTAGTCATCAACATAGTCCGCCTCGTGTGTCATATTCTCTACAACATCAGACCTACTGACTGATGAATTCAGATCTGGAGGACAAACTAAATCCATGATAAAGTCCATAGAACCCATTGACAAAGAGCCCACTGACAAGAGCCCTTTGACAAGAGCCCCCTGACAAGAGCCCCCTGACAAGAGCCCTTTGAGAGCTAACCACTAAAATTAATAATTAGGCTTATATATTTGTGAGGGTTGAAGGAGTCACTCACTTAACCATGGGACGGGGTGTGGCAAGTGTTATGTTGCGCGACACCACTTTCACCTTCTTAATGGGTGTGGTGGTGGGTGGGGCGTCACTGGCACTCACCTTGGAGGAAGATGATGTTGTGGGTCTCATAAATGCTGGAAGATTACCTCCCTTCCTCGGTGAGTTGCTCTTACTTGATGTACTGCCCGTAGATCTTCTGGGACCTAACTCTGGTTTGGGTGGTGAGGAACGGAAGCTCGAGGAACGATCCATCAGAGGCTTTGACGGGGAAGGAGTAGTACGAGGAGTAGTGCGGGAAGTTCCTCCCGCCCGGCTGTTGCCAGAATTAGAACGCGAGAGATTCTCTTTTGAACTTCCTGAATCTCCACGTTTTACTTTAACTGATGAATTGGGTGTCGATCCTGGCGATTTCCGGAGTGACCCGCTTGACCCGCTTATATTCCGATTGCGGTTGCCAGCAGTCGTACCAGTGCGAACCTGAGCAGGTGCCAGGGGTCGTTTTGTTCTGTTATTGTTATTGGTGATGCGCGTAGAAGACTTGATATTTCGTGTAGATCCTCGCTTGAGAGAACCTTCACTTGACTGCTTACTGAGGGAACCAGTCGACCGTGTAGAGTCAGCCCGGGAGAGAGGACGAGTTGGTGTGACGCCCCCAGAGCTGTGGAGGGACCCAGAGGACCTAGTGCGGTCATCTGGGAATGAAGGTTGACCAGCTTCACGCTTTGGGCTGCACGGTGAACTCTGGGTAGTCTCAAAATCTTCACCATTGCCCCGGTTCATTCGCAAACTTTTAATGGTTAAACTTTTGAGGGCAGACGTGTAATCATTCATTTTTCCACGAGCTCGACTACTTGCATCTGATTTATTACTGATTATGCTGGCAGTGCTGGGTGACTTAGAAGGAGGTTTTGCAGGTCTCACAGTGTTAACAGAGGCTGCGGAGGTCAAGGATGAACGAGAGGAACGGAGACTGGAGCGTGAACCCGACTTATCGCTCTTTTTTGAGGCGCTTAAACTATTTCGTTCATCTGGTCTACGACGCAAACTTCCCAGATGACTTTCAATTCTTAATTCATTATTTTTACGAACTGATGAGGGTGTTCGTTGTGTCCTGTCTGAGGCGGCATCAGGAACATCCCCAGTAGATGATGCTCCTTGGCTTGTTGTTTCTGACTTGATGCTTCCAGTGTCCTCAAATCCTTCATCCACTTCCTTAGTTGTAGAATTTCCTCTCATGCGACTTCTAGTTCGAGGATCCAAGAGGGACCGCGTTCGTCCCTCACCACGACGCAGACTTGATGGCTCTTTACTATCAAGTCTAGAGAACAACTTCCCAACTCCTCGAGATGGGTCACCAAACACTGATCGTTTCTTATCCTTCTCCTTGTCCTTATCTAAAGCTTGGCGGACTTGTGAAGGATCAATAGCGCTACGCGTTCTTTCTCTGCGGTCTCTACGTGGGTCACTTGTACCACCCGTGGCTCTAAATGAACCTCGTGTTTCAGTTCCTCTGGCCACACTGTCCTTATTCTTACGATAAAGTCGTTCAGATGTTGGAGGTTTGAGTTCATCCTTCCCGCTCTTGTTCTTGTGATCATCCATGGCTCGTTGTACATCATACTTATCTACACTGGACCGGAATCGTCGAGTTAGACGATCCCTCCACGAATCTGCATCTCGGGACTTGCTTCCTCGTTCCTCACCATCAGTTTTAGTTTCTTTGATGCGCTGCCATCGTCTCAGGCGAGTGTCCTTATCCTCATAGCTCTCCTGAGTAAGGTCACTGGCTTGTGCCTGCTGAATATTGGTATGAATTTTCTCTCTGGTTGACTCTTGCTCAGAAGGTGTGTGACGGTCAGGAGATGCTCGAGATGAACATCTTCCTGAACCTTCTGGATGTGTTGACTCTACTTGAGATGCATTGTTTTTCACAACTCGGGAAGTTGCCTCTGCAAGAACTTCATTTGACTTTGGATCTGCTTTATCTTGAGTCTTTTTGTGTCTCAGTGTTTTACGAATTGAAGAGAATCGTTCAAAGTGTCCATCACCAAGACCATCATCATCACCTATGGAGAGTGGACGGTCTTTCTGCTTGGCAAGCATTTGTTCTGTTTCACTGTCACCATCTTTGGCAAGATCAGCCAGTCGTTTGAAACGCTGAGATCGACGTGCTGTGCCACGCTCCTCAAACTCACTACCAGCTCCCTCATTTTCTGAGCTGTCAATTCCTGAGTGGATACGTTGTCTGACAGACTCTCCCTCCGACGTTAGTTTTTTCTCCCCTACAAGAGCGCGACGATCCTCACTCGTTAAACTGCGAAAGCGACGACCTGTCCGACGCCCATCAAGATCTTCACTTTCCTCTTGGCCGGAATTCAACCATCGAGAATCAGCAGGCGAGCGGAAACTTCTCACCCCAAAAGCCCTCCGAGTTACTGGAGGAGTCTCAATGTTCTCAGCGTCAATCTCTATCTTGTCTAACTTGCCTTCATCTCGTGACGGCCGGCGCAGGTGGCGGGGTATGGAAGGTGGCAATAATTTTTGGTCTTCTCCTCGGTTCTCTGCTTTTGATTCTGCTTCCTCTTCTTCCTCCTCGTCCAGCTGTTCATTGGTTTCATCTCCCAATGAGCGGATGGTGCCCGCTAAGTGAACTGCTTGAAGGTTGTCCTTGAGTCTCTGCTGGAGTGCTGAGCGGAGGCTGGAAGGCGTCATGGTGCGCTGATACACTCGCTTCTCTCGACGACTTTCCTCACTGCTTCGTCTCGGTGTTGGTTCAGCCTAAAAAAATATATACATTCCTTATTTTCATCCTTTAAATTATTCATATGGTCATACCTATGTAAATAGAACTAACAGTGTATTAATGAATTTTAAATTATGATTTCATATCAATGTCATTTTCAAAGCTTTTATGACTACAAAATCTTGAATACACATGAATTTCTTTAATCTTTTCAAGTCTTACTTGTTCAATAGAACGAAGGATGTCAGCCGAGACATCGACAGAATGTCGATACTTCTGGAGGAGTTGTTCTGACCTACTGATGGAAGAATCGTCTGGTGGGGAGGCTGCTGGGGCAGACCCACGCCTGGGGGAGCCAACCTGACCCTGCTCACCATCCTCACCTGTACTGTCACAGCTCTCTGTATAAACACAACAGTTAGGTAGTATCTCTCTAAGAAGTTAAGCTCATATACATGAATAAACACAGAGTAAGTCAGCATCTACCTAGAAGTTAAGCTCACATTAAAAATTTTTTTTACCCTCTTCACCACTCATTATCTGGCTGGTCAGTTTGTTCTTTGTTACACACCATTGACAAGTACTGGGCATATAACCTAACCTGAACATTAGTTGGTCAAGTCTGACCTTAAATGATCTCACACTTGGCACTGACACAGCAAATATTTACTGTATAACTAAACAAAAGTCTTACTCTTCTTCTGCATCTGAACTACAAACTGACAACTGAAATGATTTGAATCTTAGGCCAGTGTTACCATAAAGAGGAAATCTTATACAATTTGAAAGTGTATGTCAATGGCTTTAGTTTTATTCTCTATTTTACCATATCACATGAAGATTAGACAACCCCAGCTTATTTCACCTCAAGATTGACTAACCTTCCCTAACCTTAAGAAGTGTTAATATTTAAGGTATCCCAATAGCCTTTCCTGAGACACACACACACACACACACACACACACACAAGGAATCTGAGACACTAACCAGTATTTTGTGAGGCTGAGGCTTTGTGGTCCTCCTGTGAGGGGCGGCGAATGTACAGCTTGAGGGTGTCCTGTGAGTCATTACGTCCCAGCGTCTGGATCAGTGAGGATCGTCTACTGGCATTTCCATCAAGATCTTCATCCAGCCCCTGTAGAAGTAACAGTAAGGAATTGTAAAGAATAAAAGTCAGGAACAACATGTGATATATGATGTGTGTGGACCCATACTCCAGTGCACAATATATCCCCCTGTTTATATTTTCAATACTACCCTAACTGGACAATCACTAAAGGTAATATTTCCCACTGTCAAAGTTCCTGTATGAAAAAGGGGAGCCAAAAGTCTATGAAACAAAAATAAACATCAACCAAGACTAATCACTTTTGGTAATGCATTTTTGGATCTGACTAAAGCCAATTAGGAAAGTCACACATCAGCCTGACTAGACACAGAAAAAAGAGATCTCCCTCACACGGATAAACACGGTAAGATAATCAATCAGGAAAGCTGGACAATGTGTCTGAAGTTGCCAAATATACCTGTGTTGCCTGAATGACCTGCCCAGGCTCAATGTTAGATCTTGACCTCAGTCTGCGCAGTCTCCGGGCAGAGGTGGAGGATGCTGCTGCTATGGTGGTGTTGGAGGTGGAGGAAGGTGCTGGGGCATCTTCCTGTGTCGCCTCACTAGAGTTGGCCACGTTCAGGTTGCTCTTCCGCCAGGGGGACTTGTCCTTCTCCTTACACGGTACTGGTGACTGAGCCTCTGTGTGTGGGGTCAAGGTGTTATGACTCAAGCTATGACACACCTGGTATAATTTTTTTTTAATTTACAAATGTATAAGAAACACACCTGGCAAAGTGTCATTATTGTAATTTACACATGTGACATCTAGTTGAAACTCAATAATAACAATATTTTTCATGCCAAGTCAGAGTGATCACAATGCTGGAATATAATAATTAAAATCTATTACATAACCACTGCTTACTACTACCATCAAGAGGCACTATCCCAAACACTCCTTCTCTAAGAGTGAAAGTCAAGTTAATCCAACTCTAAATGGACATATGAAAGAAGTGAATCTGTCCAGTCATACATGTTTAATAAGCCATTTCATTCTATAACAATTTGGTTGATAAAGTGTATGGAGTATGGAGGAGTATATGGAAGGATGGGGGAAGGTGTGGAGGGATGAATGAGTGTGGAGCATGGATGAGTGTGTAGAGGCTAGAGGAGTGTTTGGAGGGCTGGAGAAGTGTTTGGAGGGATAGAAGAGTGTGTGGAGGCTGAAGGAGTATGTGGAGGGCTAAAAGAATGTGTGGAGGGATGGAGGAGTGTGTGTGTGTGGAGGAAACAGCAAAGGATACCTACCTTCAATGGCCTCCATGGCTCTCACCACATCTGTCTTCTCTACTGAGGGTCTCCAATCCTGGTAGACACGACGATACCCTCCACCTCCTCCTCCTCCAGCGGTTCTGTGGTCCTCCGATGGTTGATCTTCCGGAAGTGTTCCTAGGGAGGCCACACCACCGCCCATGCCGCCCACACTGCCACCCATGCCGCCACCCTCATCTACAGGGAGGGTCGGTGGGTAGGTACCAGTGCCCGACCAGATGAAGCACGTACGAAGAAATGGGATAATGAAGTTGAAAAATTATTAACAAAATAAACTTGGTAGAATTGACAGAAAATGAGGAATATGGGAGATGGTGATTGAAGAGAAAAAGAAACAAATGGGAAATTAGACATAAGAATGAAAATAAAACAGAAATAAGATTAATCGTCAAAAATAAAGACAAGTTAAAAAATTAATGGAAAAATAAAACAGACAAGAATAAATACAAGAATGTAAAGGGAAGGAAAAGAGAGACAAGACGAAATAAATAGCCCATACTAATGTAGAGCAAATACGTAAAAAGTGAAGAAGTGGAAATAAAAGAAAGAGAAGGAGGAAACAAGGGAAGAGAGAGGGAGAAGAAGAAGAAAATAGGGAAAGTATAAAAAAAAATGTACAAACTAAATGAAAAATGAAATCAATACAAACTAAAACATACACAAACAGTAAGAACAATAAACAGAATAACTATATAGTCGTATGAATGCATTCTGTTCTAAACTATGTACAGTGCATCACTATAGTATTCACCCACCCAACTATACACACACACACAATAATACCCTCTTCACAGTGTATTATGAGTCAACAAAAGAATCACACATAACATTACTGTCTTTACATATTACGCACCTCCACATGCTAATTACCACATCTAGGTATTAACCAAACTTAAAACCACAGTGAAAAGAAAAAGAAAGTGATATAAAGTGAAAATATAAATACATAAATGGAAATAGTTTAAGGGATGTGTGAAAATTGTACAACATATATACTGAAGGTGGGAATATATGAGTGTATATACAGTAGATGTATCTATACTGGGATTGAACCTGGCTATCAAATGTATATCTTAGTACAGTATAGGGTATATGTTATACTATATGGGAATCATTGTCTACATTTAAGATTATCTACATCCTGGATCAATCAGTTTAATACATCTAAGTGAAGAGTATCAGAGAAAACTTAACTTAACATAATTTAACTAAACCTCACTTAACCTCACTTAACCTCACTTAACCTCGCTTAACCTCACTTAACCTCACTTAACCTCGCTTAACCTCACTTAACCTCACTTAACCTCACTTAACCTCGCTTAACCTCACTTAACCTCGCTTAACCTCACTTAACCTCACTTAACCTCACTTAACCTACTATTTTATGATGATTACAACATCATAAATGAATTAGAACATATTTTACTGCATACGAATCAATTTCCCTATTTCACGAAAAGGTCAGTTGTTTCTTAAGCATAAATTGGCAATTATTCCTATTTAGCATAACATATACCTGTGCTGTATATGAACAGTTTATAAAGGCAGAATGGTTATGACAGACTGGAAGACTGATCTGAACTACAACCACAGCTGAAACAACAGTCTAGAGACACAGATTAGGGTTAATTTTTGATGACTTTGTGACATAAGATTTGTTGTGATAATCCAAACCAAGACTGACTATATGTGCAATCTGATGAAAAGAAAAAATATAGTACAAATAATATAAAACAAATAAATATTCCTGTGTATGATATTCTTACGTAAATGTATCTTAGAGTGTTGTAAGAATGATACGACCACTTTGGAAAACTAATTCTGACTTGAATACTATTAACTACGTCTTGGAGGAATGATATACTGTACTCGCAGTTAAGGAATTAAGGTTTGATGTCCACATTTCGTATTGAACATGTAAACAAGGTCTTGGAGGAAGAATGTACGCCCAAGTAAGATACCTAACTCTAATTTCAACATTTTGTACTAAATTGGATACATTATGTCTTAGGAAAATGATGTAAAAAAGATAGTTTAGTTCTGATGTCACAATATTGATTGGCTTTCTACAGCAGGACACGATAATGAGATCAGTAGAGCGGCAGAGGAACAGAACAAATGCACATCACTCACGACAGACAGAGGACCCAAGTCCTAAGAAGGGAGACCAAACCCGACAAAGAAAAAAAACATTTATCTTATACAATACCTTGACGCAGGGAATAAGATTCATTCAGTGTCAAACTTGGCAAAGTCCTGGAAAACTTTGTTTGTGCAATATAATAAAGTATTTAGGCAATATGAAACACTGGTCATTAAGTAGGTCAGTAATAATGGTCATATAGGATGTGTCAGAGGTAACAGGGGTCAACTGGGTTCACATAAAGGGGAAAACACAAGAGGTCACAGAGGGTCACAGAGGGTCACAGAGGATTGCAGGAGGGCCCAATCATACCCAATACCAATCCATCCAGTTTTGTTGGTCAATGCTGTTGGTTAAATCTATGTCGAGGGTCAGTCTTGTTGGTTAAAGCTGTGTAGATGGTTAATATTTTTCGTTAAAGCTGTGTAGGGAGTCGTCTTGTGGGGTTACAGCCCGAGAGGTAGTCAGTCTCGTGGGGTTAAAGCAGTGTAAGGGGTTGTCTTGTGGGGTTAAAGCCATAGAGGTAGTCAGTCTCGTGGGGTTAAAGCAGTGTAAGGGGTTGTCTTGTGGGGTTAAAGCCATAGAGGTAGTCAGTCTCACGGGGTTAAAGCCGTACCTTCAGCTTTGGGCAAGAAGGAAACAGGACAGTTGGCCAGAAGAAATGGTCATGGAAAAAAAAAGAAAAAATGGGTCATTATTATACCAAAAAATGTCACAACAGGACAGACAGACTTCAAGACTTAACATAGAATTAAAATTATAATAAATGACACTCAGATCAATAATGAATTCATGTCATTAAAGTGGCTTGTTTCTAATGCAACTGAGATATCATCCACTTAAGGGGTTCGAACCCAGGTCCTCTAGTAAAGTGCTATACTAAAGCCAAATAAACACTTAATATTCAAATCAATAATGAATCCATATCATTAAGTGGTTTTAATGCAATGGAAATATCCTCCTTTTATGAGCTCAAACAGATGTTGTCCTCAGGTCATAAATACCCAGCCAACACCTGCTAAAAAGTCATCCCTGGTTGTGGTGATCTTTTAGCACCTGGTGGCTGAGTGGTTACTACCTGGGCTTGGCACTTGCTAGTAATAGGTTCAAGCCCCAATAAGGAGATCTTTCAGTTGCATTAATACACACACACATATCTGTTAGTTAGATATAATGAGATGATTCAAGATATGAAATACTGTACTGTAATCCAAAAGCTAACATGACCAAGATGATGAAAGTATGGATTATAATCAGTTATTAGATTATATTGTAAACTAGTACAGGACTGGGTAAGATAGGTGAAGTTTTTTCTGTACTGTACTGGACAAGTTACCAAACCTACCGAGTGATGTGTCTAGGTCCAAGGATTTACGGTGTTGGTGAAGTCGTCTTTTGAGTTCATCAGACTGACGTTCCTCCTTCTCATTCTCCTTAAACCAAGACTCAATCTTCTGACGCCAGTTTTTGCTGTGAAGGATCATAAATATAATGTGTTATAATCGTCCAGCACACAAACAATTATTAAAACAAAACAAAATATAAATCATGGAAGAGATTATTTGGCATCATTCCTACCCATTTTTTATAAGGCAGACCCTAACTTATGAAAGGGTTACAATCCTAAAAAATAGAGGTGTACCTATATTAAATCTCTGTTGAAGTTATTAAACAGATATTGTAGTTTGAGAAGAATTAACAGATCTTGAAAGTTTAGCTGTAAATAGAGATCTTCATGGTTCACAGTAGTATTTCCAAACATGATAGGATAACCCAACATATACTGTACTGTACTTTGGTTTAAACTAAAGAGAATATATTAATGAGAGTCCACCTTTATGTTCTTACAAACCACATGGTATATACAGCTCTGAGTTAGGTTATAATAGGTTAGGATATGTTGAGTTGAATTAGGCTAGAGTTAGCATTGTTAAATTTAAGGTGAAATAAGCTGGGGTGTCTAATCTTCACATAATCCAAACAAATATAAATAATCTCTGAAGCGTCTCCCCGGTAGGTCCTGAAGGCTTTACACCGCTCACCTTGGTCTGTTGTGGTCAGGTGGCTGGGGCTTGTCTGTGGTGGTGGTGGAGGGTGAGGCAGGCCGCTCCCTCTCTGATGACTCGGAGGCTAACAGACTCGGACGATTCCTTCCTCCACCACGAGCACGCCGAGCAAAGGAGCGATCCAGGGAGCCATAGCCCTCAGCTGTAACAACAATAGGTAGATAATTTACATGAAATGATTTAAATATTTGTTTAAAAGTAGATGTCATGAAAATCACAGACTATTTCAGCTTGAGAACCTTCAGCTTTAGACTATTTCAGTTTCAGACTATTTCAGCTTTAGGCCATTTCAGCTTCAGATTATTTCAGCTTCAGATTAGTGTAAATACTCTCAATCAAGGAAAAAATTTCATAAGACAAAATTCATTCTATTTTTGCTGTTGTTACGATGAACACTCAGTAAATGTAATAAATTAACTGCCTAAAACATATAAATCGATGAACCACACTTTTCCTTAATCACATACATACAGCACAAGTTTTCTACCAGTTGTCGTAAAAAGTTATATTATTCTCACCAACACCAGACCAGGATTTCCTCTCTCTGGATCCGTCGTGACCAGCTGTGTGTAGGTAATCCATCAGCTTATGGTCGTCCTCCTCTGATGGGACCCTGGACCTTCTTCGTCGTAGACTGCCATTTGGTGTAACATCTGCAGATATAAAACAAAGGCTTAACTTTTCGTTGAGTATGACTTGGACTAATATTTTTGAGGATGATGGTTTAAACTAACATTTTTGAGGGTGATGGTTTAAACTAACATTTTTGAGGATGATGGTTTACACTAACTTTTTTCTGAGGAAGAGGTGGGGAGAGATGGTCTATGCCTTTGAGAATTAGTTATAACACTCATCCTTAAACGAGATATAACTTAAACCATAGTCCTGACAGTGTTAATCATTACCACAAGAGGCACTAATTAAAATATAACATCATACCCTAACCCTAAAATAGCAAAGGGGACGTTTTTCTCACCAGGGGAATTATCGTTGGCTGGGTTATCTCCCTGGGGTGCTGTCGGCCCTGAGAATGACCCCATGCGACGGCGAGTCATACGGGGTGAATTACAGAGTGAGGTCTCGTCCTCTGAGGTCATGCCGCCATTTTGCCACGAGTCCAGCTTCTTTCCTTTTTTACTCTACAATGGAAGGAAAATATTAGAGTTTGATTAATTGTGATGTTGGGTTGGGTTGGGTTGGGATAGGATAGGAGAAGCTAGGATAGGATAGGTTATATAAGGTTAAGTTATGTCAGATTAGGTTAGATTAGGTTTCCCAAGAATCCAAACACATGATACATAAAAACATTTTAGTAATTCCAGTAAGTCAGCACAGCAACTCTCTCTCACCTTGTTAATAGCCATTTCTGCGTACTTTCTCTGAGTAAAACCAGATCGAATGTCGGACAAGAGATTCTCCATAATATTGACCTCTGTTTCTGAGCCACTGAAGGAGCCTGGCCGAGGTTGTCCTCCTGAAACTCAACGAATATTACCAATTTAAAATATGACTAAAAATCACCAACGAATTGAAACAAATTATTAGATGTACTTTGTAATCTGTTTATCTATACCACATCATTATACGTCATCATATTCAAAGGGTTCAAACCATGTCATATTCAAAGGGTTAAGACCACGTCATCATATTCAAAGGGTTAAGTTACTGTAATAAAGAGGTTTTCAGCATACCTAAGTGGGTTAACTCTTTAAGACCTATTTTTAATCCATTTAAAGATGATTCAACTCTTTTTGAGGATAATAATTTAACCCTTTACAGGATTGTTTCTAACCCTTTAAGGATGGTGATTTAACTCTTTGATACTGATGATTTAACCCTTTGATGACAATGATTTGGTTTACCCCTTGAATAGCTGTTTTAACCCTTTGATGACTATAATTTTATCATGTGAGGACAATGGTTTAACCAAAGTAAAAAAAAAGTAAAAAAAAAGAAAAACTCTCAAACTAAGAACCATTAAATGAAATAAAAACAAACAATAAAACCCAAAGTAAAAAACAAAAAATAATAATAATAAAAAAAACCCTTATTGAATATTTATGTTTTCCCTCCAATACCTTGTGATGATGAACGGCGTTTCACTGCATTTTCCTCTCGTGTTCGTCTCCTGATCTCGGCTTGTTCCTCTTGCTGCCTACGCCTCTCATTCTCAGCAATAGCTTGTTTGAACCTGAGGGTGTAAACAAACCACTTTACTCTCCTTGAAACTGAATGAGACTGGTTTATTTATCCTATTTGAAGCGTTGAAGCTGTATAAAACATTTTGCATACATAAAGTTGAATAGGTGTACAGCATGTGTATTGAAAGCACTGTGTGTTGGTTTAATTATAATATACATGAAGCAGGTAATTATATCCATAACAAACAAGCCTTAAGAATGCAGTGGATGTATAATCAGCTTATTTTTTTTATTAAGCAACTCAGCTTTAAATGTAGTGAATGTGCAACCAGCTTATTTTCTTTTCAGTAACTTACCCTAACCCAACCAACCACTAACCAAACTTTAACATTAACTAACATAACTTACTCAACCTCCCCTAACTTTACCCCCTCCAGGTAGCATTAGGGTGGTTAATCTTCAGGTAAAATAATCTTGGGGGTGTCTAATCTTCAGATAATTCCCCCCCAAAAATACCAGGTGATTAACAAAAGAAATAAAGAGGACTGGAGCTCTAATACAAACCTTGAGCAGAAGTTAAAGAGGATTTTAAAGCTCTCTTCAATCTTAAAGGAATTTGGGTCCTCACAGAAATACTCAGCCACGTCTGCTTTCACCTTCTCAACCTCCTCGATGCCTTCCTTCAGTGAAGTGAGGTCATTGGATGCCACCTGGAGGATAATTAGACAATGATGAATTACACCTGTAGGATAAATACACCTGCAAAAGGATAATTACACAGTGATTAGTTTATAATGAGATAATAATAAGTCACTGTAAATAGAGAGAAGTGAAAACAGTTTTAGTCCCATGATTCAAAATCTTGTTTAACCAGGAAATAATAAATCGGTGGACTACCCACCCGTAGGAGGATGACTTACTGACTTGTAGAAGGAGGGCCTACCTGTAGGATGAGGACCTGCCTGTAGAAGGATGAAATATCTGTAGGACTACCTAATCTGTAAAAGGAAGATCTACCTGGTGGAAAACCTACCTGAGGGACGACCCACCAGAAGGAAGATCTACCTGAAGGAAGACCTAACTGAAGGATGACCTACCTGAAGGAAGATTTACCTGAAGTATGTCCTACCTGAAGGAGGACCTACCCGAAGGAGGACCTACCTGAAGGAGGACCTACCTGAAGGAGGACCTACCTGAAGGAGGACCTACCCGAAGGAAGACCTACCTGAAGAAGGACCTACCTGAAGGAAGTTGCCCATCTGGTTGGTGATGTCCCTGGGTGTTTGGGGGTTGTTCAGCTGCACGGAGAGCTTGGCTATCCTGGCATCCAGCTGTTTCATCTCACTGGTCAGCTGGTCCATCGTCGTCCTGCCAAGTGTATTCACGTTATATTCAGGCGTAAACAGGATGTATAATGTGTAAACAGGATGTATAATAAGGTGCAAACAGGATGTATAATCAGGTGTAAACAATATGTATGCCAACTGTTGCTAAGTGAACGTGCCTCGTTAAGCTAGTGTCTTAGTGTAATCCTGATGTCGATTTTGGATACAGTTTCTCTATCTTATTTTCAGTCATAAAGTTAGCAGTAACCTAAATCTGTCCCGTCACGAACTTTCAAGAAACTGAATCACTTGGGACTACAAACATTCCACAGCACAATTGAAATTTCATGTCATCTTATGAGTACGTAAACAAACTTACTAAAAACAGTTAAACTCAATTTTTTTGGGAGATGAAAATAATATATTATAAATCTAATGTAATTGGATAGGATAACAAGTAAGTAAGTCATATATGAAGTGAGAATGGCTTGTAAATATCGTCAGTGACCATCCAGCCGGGTAAAGGGTGGGATGTGTGCTCAGAATTTTAATTAATACGATCTGGCTTTACCCGGATTCTCAAGGGGTTGGTAGGTCAATTGGGCCCCAGTTCTAATAGGCCTACAGTGCTTATAGGCCCTTTTCCTAATAGACCTTAGTAGTTATAATAGGCCCTGGTAGTTTTGATAGGCCCCAGTCCTAATAGACCCTGGTAGATCTAATAGACCAGAATCTTTATATGCCCTGGTAGTTTTGATAGACCCCAGTCCTAATAGACCCTGGTAGATCTAAGAGACCAGAATCTTTATAGGCCCTGGTAGTTCTAATGGGCACTAATTATAATAGGCTCCATTTCAATAGTCAAAGTCTCTACACGATGCACTGAAAGCCGGGACACTGTCGACGGCTACAATTACAACAGGTATCACCCAGTAACGTCGGAAAATTAATCAGGTTGCTTTAAATTATGCCCCCCCTCCCTACTAAGGTTAGTGACCAAATTGACGTCGATATTACATTGGGACTGTCGTGATTACAATATTTTCTCGTCCCTAATACCCCATAACAACGGTGTGTTCAGTGCTCATAACACAGTGTAGCCTGACCTGCTCAGTAGGACGCTGGAGAAATCTGTTGTTGATGAAAGTTGAATATGCAATTGTGTTGTGAGTAAAATTAATTTCACACTTTCACGATGTACGAGACGATATGACGTAATAAACAGGTAGACAGAGAGATATTCACGAATACAGGCATACAAGTTTACATTGAATCAGCATAGACAGTGCCGGTATACAACCAATGCAAAACAAAGCCACTATCTTATTGGCCCTTCGTATTGTTTCTGTACCTGAGACGTAGATTTGGATTCATCTGGACTCATGGTCATTTGAGAATCTGAATCCGGATATGCCACACGTCATCACGTAACCCCCCCCTCTTAGAAGAGTTAAAGACAGGCTGGGTGACTCTGAGGTCAGTCTTCTCATTGAAATCACACTATCAGGGGCGGATCCAGGAATATCAAAGGAGGGATCCAAAAGTTTTGTGGGGGAACATGGCGAGCAAAGCGAGTTCACCCAGTTAGTAAGCCCCCATTTTTTTTAAATCTGAGCAATATTAGGGGCATTTTGAGGCCACGTGCACTTGATATTAGGAGATATTCCGAGGTTAATAGTAATTACTTTTTACTATATAAAAAGGCCTAATTACAATACTACATTAAAGAAAAAGTATTGGAATTTTCTGATGAAAGGGGGGGGGGGTGTCAGGACCCCCAAGACCCCCCCTGGATCCGCCCTTGACTATAGAAGCAGCCATGGTACGATAATGACATGTAAGATAGACACATTGTTTACATACACTCAGTACAGGAATCAACAGCCTATATCCACACTATGAGTTTTCAATAGTAGGAGCGGTGAAGGTCATTTTATTCAACTCACCAAAACATACAACTCAAAGTTTATCTTCCAAAATCCAGCAAACATCATCCATCTTCCTGGAAACTGGTGCAGTCATACAGGTCAAAAAGCTAGTCATTAAACCAAAGGAAAAGAAGGAGGGTAAAAAAATATTCACCGAGTGGCCTGTTTAACATCAACAAAAAGTAGGTATGCTCACTTGGTGGCCTCCTCCAGACATGACATCTCATCCGGGAACTTCAGAAGCTCAGGGTCGCGTCTCTCTGCTTGCTACGGTCAACAATATAAACATTACAAATAAACATTCAATAAATACTCTTAATATCGATACAAACTACATAAATTACGTGATTAATTACTTAAAAACATTCAATAATTAATCCTAATAACTATACATAACTTTAGTCAATATCTTAATAAAAAAAAAGTCATTAATTCATGGTTGTGTAGTGACGTACCTGGACCACATAATGCAGTAGTGTCATGCCCGGTTTGTTGGCTCTTATGTCGGTCAGTTTCTGTAGTGAGGAGAGCTTCATTCCTGCCGCGTTGCCTGCGTACCCTCCCTGTATGTAGAAGATCAATTAGTTATCTTAAATACCTATAATCATCCATACATGGGTGTGCATTCAAACCCCTCCCCTGTTCAACATACACTACACTGTATACAATTCTACATCAATATACACAAACATATCTATCACTGTGTATGGTAGATTATACAACTAGTATTTATATCTCTCACTATACATGGTCAATGATGGAACTAGTACCGTCCATCTATTTATATATATATCACAACACATGGGTGAAGGAGGAGGAGACGAAGAAGGTTCTTACACTGTTGAGGAAGTTGCCAGCTACCAGCACCATGTACAAGACCTCCTGAAGGTGTGGGTTAGCGGTCAGATCTCGGCCGGCGTAGATGACAGCGTTGATGGAAGGTTCAATCTGGTCCATGGTAGCCTCGAACTCTTCCTTCAACAGCATGGCCTCAATCCTCAACTTGTACCTTGAGGGAGGGAGAGATGGTTTGAGGGAGGGAGGGAGGGAGAGAAGATTTGATGGATGGAGGGAGGGAGGGAGGGAGAGAAGGTTAAGTAATTGAGGGTGGGAGGGAAGGAGAGTAGGTGGAAGGGAGGGTAGAAAGGAAGGTATGGGGGTGGGAGAGAAGGTTTGAGGGTGGGAGGGTAGAAGGGAGAGAGGAAGGAGTGAAGGAGGGAGAGAATGTTTGAGCGTTGGAGGGAGGGAGGAATAGTAGAAAGGAAAGAATGAGGGAGGGAGATAAAGAAGGAACGAGGAAAGAAATGAGAGGAAATGAAACAGGGAGGGAGGGAGAGAAAGTGAAAGAGTGAGTAAAGGAATGATTAAACGAAAGAAGGCCAGATAAATGAAAGTAAAGAAAGGAAAAATGACAAAATACAAACAATAAACAGAAAGAAAATTACAATTAATATCATACTAACATCCACAAACAGAAGTCTCTCTCTCTCTCTCTCTCTCTCTCTCTCTCTCTCACTCTCTCTCTCAGGTGTACTCACTGCGGTACGGCCATCAGCATCAACAGGAACTTCTCAGCGCTGGCCAGTTTGTTGACGTCTCCATCAAAGTTCTTCAACATCTCCATCTCGTCAGTCTCCGGCAGTATCTTGAGGAGACCGCGTAGTTTCTCGGCTCCTATGTCGCTGTGTTCACCATTGCGTATCATCTCCATTATCTCCTCGTTGCTCCTGTGGGTGTGGGAGAAGAGTAGGTTTAGGTGTGGTCTCTCTCTCTCTCTCTCTCTCTCTCTCTCTCTCTCTCTCTCTCTCTCTCTCTCTCTCTTTCTGCCTCTCTCTCTCTCTTTCTGCCTCTCTCTCTCTCTTTCTCTCTCTCTCTCTCCTCTCTCTCTCTCTGTTACACCCCAAATTGCTTGAGGTGGGTGGTTGAAGCTCTCTCTCTCTCTCTCTCTCTCTCTCTGTTACTCACACTCTGAACTGCTTGAGGAAGATGTTGACATTAAGGGATCGCTTGCCGTCTAGGAGGTTGATCTGTACAGGAGACAGAAACAGACATATACAGTTAATTATACTCCGCAACAACAACACATTAGTCGTCTTTATGCCTGTCCATCTATCTGTCTGTCTGTCTGTCTGTCTGTCTATGTGTTTGTCTTTCTGTCTGTCCATTTAAGTCTCTCTCTCTCTCTCTCTCTCTCTCACTCTCTCTCTCTCTCTCTCTCTCTCTATCTATCTAAGGGTTAATTCTAAAAAAAAAAGAAAAAATCCAAAATTTAAGAGAAAAATGCTAAATACCTCACTAAATCCAGGTTACGTTACACCAATATCTGCATCACTGAAACTTAACACTGAAATAGCTACCCTCTATATGACGTCACGGAACAAAAGCCTCATTATTGGTCTAACTTCTAAGTGGGAGATAGGCTCTAGGCTCTAGGCTCTTAATAGAGATCTAGGTTATGTCGTCTATGTAAATCAGAGTCAATTTAACTCTTGACTCTAAATTCTAATGATGATTTAGAGTTTAATTAGGGTGTAAATGTGTAAATTATCATGCATATAACGCTAGGCCTATTAAATTTGATTGAGAGTATTAGGCCTATTGGATTTTATTATAGTAATAGGTCTAGTGGGTGTTACGTCATTGGGCTTATTAGATTTTATTATCACAGTAATAGGCCTACGAGCTATTACGTCACTAGACCTATTATATTTTACTCATAGTTGTAGGCCTATTAGAGTTTGCTATTTTTACTTAAGTCTAAATATGCTCTAGTTCTCTATAGGGCTACTCGATTAATCAATACTAGGAAGGATACATATATAAAAATATCCCTATAGGCCTACTCAATTTAAAACTCTAAGAATTACAGGGTGTCGAGAAAGTATAGGCCTACACACGTTTTTGTTTTTTCATCAAGAGTGAATGATTTTGTTTCCGGTACAACATCAACATTGTCCTAACTCGAACATCACCCAAGGGACAATGTTGATGTAGAGTCAGTGTGTATATATATTTCTTCTAAGACAACCTGTATTTAAGGGTTAAGAGGGTCATGTTATCGTGTATAGGCCTCATTAACTACAGTACATAACACGTGGATAACGAACCTGTCTGGGGTGTTTCATAATCTAAGAAAGAAAATAAGTAAAAAATAATATAAGAATTTACTTTTAATTGTGAAACCTCTTATTAACGGATTATATAGAGGTGAAAGTCCGTTATATGGAGGTTTCACTATATCCCAAATATATCGAACAACATACTGTACTATTAGTGTATCCTGGTAAAAAAAAGGTCATTCAATAAACAGACACAGTTTTTATCCCAGTAGAGACAAGGTTAACATGTACGTACCAAGTGGTCCCTAAAATATGACAATAATAAGGCCCAAACTACGAGTAGCCTCAGCAAATATTGTAAATTGGATAAAATAAAAGAATATAGAACATAATATAACGTAAAATGACCTAAAATAACAAAAATAACGTAAAATAACATAAAATAACGTAAAAAAATAATAATTCTACGTGTACTTTCCGATTACTTTATTTACGTCCAAAAGATTCCGACTTACTTCCGCTGGTTCCTTTTTCTTCTTCTCTACTTCGTCTTTGGCATCTTTGGGGGAGTTCTTGGAGGGGGAGGAGGACGGGGTGGAGGTGGTCTGCTGACAAAACAGACCTTCCATCTCCTCCCAGTCCAGAGCCGTAGTGGGCGAGTCCTTGTGTTGATGAGCTAGCAGAGACCAGATGTTGCTCTTGGCCAGGACCTGTTAATGGGGGATGTGGTCAGTTGTTGAGGATGTGGCAGGGTGGTGTGGTTATTTGGTAGAGGGTTTAAGGGTGTGGTAGGATGGTATGGTCATATGGTAAGATGTGGCCTCATGGTGGGGTATATATTGAAGGGTATGGGTGGATAATAGTCATGGCAACAAAATTACGTTGTTGTTTATTTACTGGATGAGATTGAACAGCAATATTGAATTAGCACATCTCTCTCTCTCTCTCTCTCTCTCTCTCTCTCTCTCTCTCTCTCTCTCTCTCTCTCTGTTTACCTTAGAGTTGGGTATCTTGTTCCAGTTGAAGGTCTTCATCTTAGAGCGAGGTTTGGGGGTCTCCATCTGTGGTAGCCGCACCTTCTCTTCTGCAGGTTCTGGTCGGCGCTGGGTGGAGACTCCAGGCGGGGGAGGTGGTCCTGGTGGAGGTGGTGGCCCTCTTCCAGGTGGTGGTGGTGGAGCTAGTGGGGGTCCTCTTCCAGGTGGCGGCGGTGGTGGAGGTGGACCGCCTGGAGGTGGAGGAGGCCCTGGTGGAGGTGGAGGCGGAGGTGGTCCACTCCCTGGAGGTAAAGGTGGAGGAGGAGGTGGTGGAGGCCCTCCCGGTAGTGATGGGGGAAGAGGTGATGGATCAGTCACAGGCGACGTAAGAGTTGACAGTGACTGCTGTGAGTTGAGGTTGAGATTGAGGGAATGTTTCCGGGACTTGGGATCATCTCGGTGACATGAGCACAGGCATCTGGAGGCGTCCCCACCCACCTTCAATTTAGTGAGGGACTTCTGTGACGGCGCCCTCAGGAGTCTGGCGGAGTCCTTGGCGTCCTCGAGTAAGGTGGCGCGGTGCAGTAGCTTCTCCGCCGTGTCCCAGATGACGTCACTTACTGGTTCCTTAGGGTCGATCCTCAGAAGGTGCTGCATGACGCTGAGGAAGGGGATCTCTTGAGGCGTCTCCACCACCTGTGACCAACAACAACAACGTCTCAGAAAACATCTGGTTTGTTCTTATTCCTTTCATTCTTCCCCTCTTCTCTCTCTCTCCTCCCTCTTACCCATCACCTCTTCTTCACCTTCTTTTTTACCTCACATCTCCATCCCTCCTATTCATCATTCTCTGCCCTCCCCCCTATCCACCTTCCCTCCCTCTTCCTCACCCTCCATACCTCTCAACTACCCTCCCTCCCACTCATCCACCCTACATCCCTCTCACCCATCCTCCCTCTTCCCTACCCCCATCCCTCTCAACCCCCCCTTCCTCCCACTCCCTCACCCACTCATCCATCTACCCTGCCTCCCTCTCACCTGTCTGAGGATGGCGTAGAACACGTCGACATGGGAGCTCAGATCGACACCATCAGGACCGGAGATCTGAGCCTCGTCCGTCTCTCTCTGCTCGTCGAAAACATCTAGCTGTACTGCCAAGTCGGAATCCGTCACTGCATCTTGCCTGTCCAACACACACACACACACGAGGCTTAAGTTACACTACTATATACTATCTTATAAATGTCCCATCTCAAGCTATATGTACGTTTTATAGTAAGTATATAATATTTAGCGTGTTTGGGTTTAATGCAAGCTTGTGAATTTAAATGCAAATGTTTTAAATTATTTTTAATGCAGATTTGAATGTTATACGTAAAATTACAGTCTAAAGTTATTTGTACTATTATTATCTTAAATTATATATACTAATACTATGTCAAGTTATATGCACTATATTGTCTGAAGTTATAGGTAGTATTTCGTATAATATTTTGTTGTTTGTGTCATTGTAATTTTTAAGAACTTACCTCAATCTATTGATGACTTCGAGAACTTTAAGACCTGGGGGAAGACAAGTAAGATTAATATTTAAATTTAATAAAGTCCAATAAAAATAATAAATGAACCGTGCCAATTAAATAAATATAAAATAAAACAAAAACAATTACTGTATATATAAAAACGATGAAAAACATAGATGAACCAGTCGATAAGGAATTTAATAAAAAAAAAAAAGACGAACGAACCTATAAATTCGTTTCTGATCCTGATCCTGTCCTTGAGCTGTGGTGTGGAGATGATGATACAGTTAATGAACGCCACCAGCGCCGTGTGGTATTCTGACGTGGTGGCTCCCTTCAGTTCCTCCACCACCACCTTAAATCTGTACCTCTCTGCCTTGAGCACCTGTGGACAATAACAAAATAAAAACAATACGTTAATGATATGATAAATATACTTTAGAGATTATAAATTATGAAGCGGATGAGAAGAATATGAATACTGTAACATTATTGTAGTACGACATAAGACTGGTTACGCTAATACTACATATGTGTACGAGGTATGTAAACAATGTGACGATGATCAAGCGTCTGTTGAAGAGATATTATCGTATGTTAGGTAATATTATCGTATGTTAGGAGATGATGTTATCGTATGTAAGGAGATATTATCGTACCCAAGACATTATCGTATGTTAGGAGATGATGTTATCGTATGTTAGGAGGTGATATTATCGTATGTTAGGAGATGATATTATCGTATGTAAGGAGATATTATCGTACCCAAGACATTATCGTATGTTAGGAGATGATGTTGTCGTATGTAAGGAGATATATCGTACCTAAGATACATCGTATGTAAGATGATCAGTATAAGGTGACTATCGTACGACAGATAACGTTATCACAGTACACAAACTTATAAAACAAATCTGAGCCAAAAAGCATATCTAGTGTCCGAGGAAGTTCCCTTTTGTAGCCAACGTCGATTGCGGGTTTGAAGGACACTTACCTTATAGTGCCTGCATGCCGAGGGCTCTCGCCAGCTGCCGACATTGTAGACACAGAGCACACAAATGTCCTCGAAATTACCGTTTCTTGATGGTGACATTGTGGGTGTCGAGGGCTGAGGGAGGTAATAAGGAGGAGATACACACTGTGAGGAAATGTTCTCTCTCTCTCTCTCTCTCTCTCTCTCTCTCTAAAACCAAGTTAAATTCCTCTCTCCCTCTCTGTAAAACCAAATTAAACTCTCTCTCTCTCCTGTAAAACCAAATTAAACTCTCTCTCTCTCTCTCTCTCTCTCTCTCTTTCTTCTCTCTCTCTAAACTAAGTTAAAACAACGATACGTAAGTGCACTCAACCACCTTTATACTTGTAAAACCCGAAAAAACCTCAACCCACGTTTTTGTTTTATTGTTTTATATGTTGGGTGATACGTTAGGTTAGGTTAGGTTAGGTTAGGTTAGGTTGGGTAAATATTGTTGCTATTCATTTATAATTTATATTTGGATTATTTACACTATTGGTCCTACACACAGAGACAACGAAATGCAAAAGCAGTGTTTATGTTATCTGTGTGTGTGTGTGTGTGTGTGTGTGTGTGTGTGTGTGTGTGTGTGAGGGATGGTCAGAGGGGGAGAGGAGACGAAAGTAAGAGGGGAG
Source organism: Homarus americanus (assembly GCF_018991925.1). NCBI lineage: Eukaryota > Metazoa > Arthropoda > Malacostraca > Decapoda > Nephropidae > Homarus > Homarus americanus. Next base: position 2,944,779 of record NW_024713650.1, read on the forward strand.
AAGAAAGAGACAGGAGAACGGAAAGTGAAAAGAGGAGGGATGAGGGAGAGCAAAAGTGATAGAGTAGAGATATATAAAGATAAGTGTTAAAGGAAGAGAGAGAGAGGTGTGGGGAGGGGGGAGGTGACCACCTGCGTGACCCACTAACCTGGTGCCCCCCTCCCTACCTCCCCCCCACAGACGTGATCCCTCACACCTGCTCACTCCCTCCCCGTTTTCCCTCACTTCTCTCCCTCCACCACTCTCCCTACCCTAATGTTACCACCCCGAGGGGTTAAAAGACCCTCCCCTTAACTCATTATCCCTCGGAGTTCCTCAGGAGAGACGATGAAAGACGATGTAATTTGAATAAGACTTTCGCTTTCCGTTGGAGACCTTGCGACGGTCTGGCATCTTAACTATGCGCGCGCACCTGCTGTTTCCCTAACTGGCTCATTACCTCACCTGGTCCAATGTCCAATCGTGAACGATGACCCCAGTGACCCGTGACAGGTTGTGACACACATGACACACCATGACAGGTCAGCTGGGGGTCTGCCATGACACCAGCTGGGACACAGGTGGCTGTCCCCGGCCCTTGCGTCATCAGGCCAACGTTGATTGGTTTACACCTACCCCCGACAGCCAATCAGGATTAAGCTGCAGCTTTGGCGTCATAGTTACCTACACGGAGGAGGGTGGGGAACGGAGGAGGTAGGTGGGTGTGGAAGAAGGAAGGGTGTGGAAGGATGGAGGGTGTGGAGGGAAGCTACTTAAGGAGACTTAGGAGGGAACGTCATAACTGTTAAGTGTGTGTGTGTGTGTGTGTGTGTGTGTGTGTGTGTGTGCGCGCGCGTGTGCCCATCATTGTGCGCACTTTGAACATACAAATACAAGAAATGTATATATGTACGTGTTTATCTATGTGCACATGTATACGTGATAATCAATAAACTCACACCACGAGATAAACTGACACAAGAGAAGGCGTCAGTGAGGCTGTGTGTGTTTATGTTAGTCCCGCCTTATTGGTTCACACACTCGAGGTGCTCACTGTCTACATGTGTCGTGTACCTGATTCATGAAGGTTCGTACGGTAAATTTTCCCTTTACTGATATGAGAACGTATCTGTCTCACTTACGACTTACAAGTATTCTCAAAGGTTCGTACTTATAATTTTTTTTTCTTAACTAGTGAGATGTGAGAAACGTATCTAACTGCTTTACTTAATTTACAACAGGAGGCAATGATAAGAAAGTTAGCTGAGAGACCTGTAAACCACCACCACTGCCCTAAACCAGTTGTTAGAGGTTGAATATTAGGGATTGTTTTAAGGAACCCCCCCACCCACCCCCCACCGACACATTTTGTACCCAAGTTTATCCGATGTTGCAGATTTTAAGCGTATTCTTATTTTTTCACTTAGGAGCTTTTAAGAATTCAGCCGTAAGTCATATTTCTATTCTAACTAAAGTATAAAACACACATTATATAACTAACTCGTTCCTGCAGTCCACAAAGATGATTCCGAAATTGCGCTGAGACTCTACCTTAATAACTACGTATGATTAAAAACAAAAACAAAACGATGCCAACTAGTAATTTCTCACTATTTTTGTTCTTATAATTTTCGGCGGATAATTTGCCTTTGTAATCCAAGACAGACTTCGGGATCAATGATATGTTCCATTTATCTTCGCGTGTCTCCTTAATGTTTCGCTCATAACGTAACGATCTGGATACTATTACAATGTCCATTTAGGTGAAATTTAATGAAAGATTTGACGAGTAATTTATTTTTTCGTATATATGGTTATGGAGGATTTTCTAAGTTATATTTTAATACGGTTATTATTATTGGTAGTAGTAGTAGTAGTAGTAGTAGTAGTAGTAGTAGTAGCGTTAACGTTGGTATGTAGCCTTACGTTTGGTTGTCAGTCCTGAAATATTTGGAGTGGGGGATGTGGTCGCCAACCCTCAGACAATACTGATACCTTTGATTGATCGATTTAAGTACAGTATTCCGTAACTGTAGTCATGTGATAATTACTGTAGTTTCACTTTTTGATTACATATATTTATATACTGTAATTATAGTGTTTACTGTACCTTTCTATAAGTCGTATTCAAGGGGTTAAGTCATCGTATTCATTAGGTTAAGTCATCACACTGAGAGTTAGATCATTGTATTTAAAGGGTTAAGTCATTGTAATCGAGGTATTAAGTCATCACATTCCAGGTTGTAGATCATTGTATTCTTTTAAGTCATCACAGTCATCATAGTCAAGATCTTTGAGGCTTTAAGTCATCGTACTCGAATTTAAATATTTTGTATTAATTAAAAGACATCATTAAGTCATAATCCTAACAATGGGCCAAGTCATCACAGAAAACGGGTCCTTAGTGTATTACTCTCCAACGGAAGAACATATTCAATCTCTCGTAAGTTTTCTGAGTTTATTATCGTAAAATATTTCGTGAATACATAAACCATAATTGATATTTAAGGCAAACATCATATTTTTTCTTAATCTTGTTTTATTTAATATTTTCCATCTACTAAAACATAAAATAATAATTAATCGTAAAGAATATATAATAATTCCAAAAAAATAAAATATCGTAAAATCTAATGTCCTACGAGACGATTTTCCACTTAATAATTACGTAATATATCCTAGTGGGAAAGAATTATTGTTGAATATTAAGAATTTCCCATCTACATTCCTACCCTCTGTCAAGTTTATACACGTGGTTTACCGAGGTGTAGAACAGCTGAGTAAACAAACAGCTGATTAAATGGAAACAATAACACAGCTGATCAATGTAAACAGAAAACAGCTGATTAGTCTACAATAACAGCTGATTAATATAACAAGAGAATTCTATGTATCAAGTTATTATTATTATTATTATTATTATTATTATCATCATTATTATTATTATTATTATTATTATTATTATTATTATTATTATTATTATTATTATTATCATTATTATTATTATCATTATTATTATTATTATTATTATTATTATTATTATTATTATTATTATTATTATCATTATTATTATTATTATAGAAATATTAATGTTTATAATATTCAACACAGTCAGGGTTCCAACACTCATCACTACCAGCCAGCCTGTCCGTCAGCAGAAGTGAGTGTGTCAGCCGTTCTTCACAAGCACACTGTCAGCACACACCTCCTACTCCATCTTCATGAATCACTTTGTAATTATTTGGAGATGGTGGAGAGGGCAGTGAAATACGAGGGTTTGTGGTGATAGGAACGAGGAAGTCGGCGCTTCAATTAAACATCGTTACACTAGACTCCAATACAGTTGTGCTATGTCCTGAATTTCATACGGGAATAACAATAAAAAAATATATAACCCTTTATTTTCAAAGAATTTTTATCGTAAAACAAAAATCAAATGTATAATTGTAAACTCGCTTGTTGTAAAATATATTAATGATCATTTAGCGTTGAAAAAACCCCCACTCAAATAAAAGGTAATATTTTTCCTCTCAATTCGTCTGTCAGTGAACGCGACCAACATGGCGGGAACACTCAACAAGGCCCTGATTCATTTCCTTGGTTTCGCTGAGTTACGTATATTTTCTTCTCCCTTCGTTTGGTGAAGGAGCGAAAAGAATCAGCCGGGATGACTAACCCAAACTGTACAAGATCGATACATAAAGATACATCCTGTTATCATAATGCATGATGGGGTAGTGGCGATGTTGCCTTAACTAAAAATACATAAACATTAAAAATCAGAGAATAAAAACACAATATAAATACCAACATTAGACGAAAAAACAACAATAATAATTACGCAATAACAAACGAGACTTATAACGAAAGATTAACGTAATGTCGCTCACATAATGAAGGTATTATTACTTATTTTCGTTTTCATGCTGGGGGTAAGGTGCCAGCGACTGCCACACACGGTCTCAGTGACTCATCTTGGGGAACACCACGTTCGAATCCCTGCACCAACACCCACACACCTCTCCAGTCTTAGGCATATATATCTATCTATCTAAGTTATGGTATGGTTAGATTGGCGAGAGTGTGGTGTAAGTGCTAGGGTATATGAGTGCTAGTATGAGTGTAAGTGCTAGGGTAAATATGAGTGCCAGTGTGAGGGCTAGTATGAGTGCCAGTGAGGGCCAGTATGAGGGTCAGTGAGTGCCAGAGTAAGGGCCAGTGTGAAGGGGACAATGAAGTCGCCTGTGGACATCATCACTTGCCCGGGTTACTGTGTAAACTACCTGTGTTGTGATTAACGATAGTGAGGGAGTTATTAATACCTGGGGGAGACAGACAGACAGACAGACAGACAGACAGACAGACGGATAGACAGATACACAGACAGACAGACAGACGGATAAAGTGAAATATTTAAACTCTCTCGAATTATCACTAAGGATCAATAAGAAATATATACCAACTAATTCTAAATCATCCTTAAGCTAGATTAAATAATATCAAAAAAAAACGTCGATAAATTTAAAAATAAACTTTCGAAGTCTAAGCCATAGGAGTTGGTGCGAGTAGGAACGAGGTGGGTCCGCTTGACGTGGCTCCCGGATTACCAGACGGACTCCCGCCTCCGATATCCTTCTCTGTAACTCCGACTAACATATACCCTATAAAACATATCCACACTCCTAAAATCACAAATTATCTCCGCAAAATATTTCTAGCGATAATATCCCCAAGGAAGATATATATAAGTATAAACGATATTAGAATGAAATATTTGTTTTTTCTGAATATTTATTTTACGCATTGAGATGTTTCGGACATGGCGTTGTTCCCTGATGCATATCATTCAGACCCACCTGTGATGTGAGTGGGGAGGTGGTGGGTGGTGAGGTGGGTGGGTGGTGAGGTGGTTGGTGGGTGGTGAGGTGGTGAGGGTGGGTGGGTGGTGAGGGGGTGGTGGGTGGTGAGGGGTGGGTGGATGGTGAGGGTGGTGGGTGGTGAGGGTGGGTGGTGGTGAGGGGGTGGTGGGTGGTGAGGTGGGTGGATGGTGAGGGTGGTGGGTGTGGTGGTGGGTGGGGTGGGGGTGGTGGGTGGTGGTGGGTGGATGGTGAGGTGGTGGTGGTGAGGGTGGGTGGGTGGTGAGGTGGTGGGTGGTGAGGTGGGTGGATGGTGAGGGGTGGTGGGTGGTGAGGTGGGTGGGTGGTGAGGTGGGTGGGTGGTGAGGGTGGTGGGTGGTGGTGGGTGGATGGTGGTGGTGGGTGGTGGTGGGTGGGTGGTGGGGGTGGTGGGTGGTGGGGTGGGGTGGGTGGTGAGGGGTGGTGGGTGGGGTGAGGTGGGGGTGGTGGGTGGTGGGGGGTGGTGGGTGGTGGGGGTGGATGGTGGGGGGTGGTGGGTGGTGGGGAGGTGGTGGTGTGGATGGTGAGGGTGAGGTGGGTGGGTGGTGAGGGTGGTGGGTGGTGGTGGGTGGATGGTGGTGGTGGGTGGTGAGGTGGGTGTGGTGTGGGTGGTGGAGTGGTGTGGTGGGTGGTGGGTGAGGGTGGTGGGTGGTGGGGGTGGTGGGTGGTGAGGGTGAGGGGTGGTGGATGGGTGGTGGGTGGGTGAGGGGTGGGTGGTGAGGGTGGTGAGGGTGGGTGGTGAGGGTGGGGTGGTGGGTGGATGGTGAGGGTGGTGGGTGGTGAGATGGTGGTTGGTGGTGGTGGGTGGTGGGGTGATGGTGAGGGTGGAGGTGGGTGGTGGGGGTAGGTGGTGGTGAGGTGGGTGGTGAGGTAGTGGGTGGTGAGGTGGTGGGTGGTGGGGTGGTAGTTGGTGGGGTGGTGGTAGAGGTGGGGGTGGGTGGTGAGGGGGTGGGTGGTGAGGGTGGTGGTGAGGGTGGGTGGTGAGGGGGGGTGGGTGGTGAGGTGGGTGGGTGGTGGGGGTGGGTGGGTGGTGGGGTGGGTGGGGTGGTGAGGGTGGTGGTGGGTGAGGGTGGTGGGTGGGGTGGGGTTGAGGGTGGGTGGGTGGTGAGGGTAGAGTGGGTTGGAGGTGGTGGGTGGTGAGGTAGGTGGGTGATGATGGTGGGTGGTGAGGGTAGGTGGGTGGTGGGGTGGTGGGTGGTGAGGAGGTGGGTGGTGGTGGGGTGATGGGGGTAGGTGGGTGGTGGTGGTGGTGAGGGTGGGTTGGTGAGGGTGGAGTGGTGGTGAGGTGGGTGGGTGAGGGTGGAGTGGGTGGTGGTGGGGTGGGTGGTGGTGGGTGGGTGGTTGGTGGGGTGGGTGGTGGTGGGGATGGGGTGGGGGGTGAGGTGGGTGGGTGGTGAGGTGGGTGGGTGGTGAGGTGAGTGGGTGGTGAGGTGGTGGGTGGTGGGGTGGGTGGGTGGTGAGGTAGGTGGGTGGGTGGTGAGGTGGGTGGTGGTGGGTGGGTGGGTGGTGAGGTGGTGGGTGGTGAGGTGGGTGGTGGTGAGGTGGGTGGGTGGTGGGGTGGTGGGGGAGGGGTGGTGGGTGGTGGGGTGGTGGGTGGTGGGGTGGGTGTGGTTGGTGGGGTGGGGTGGGTGGTGAGGGTTGGTGGGTGGTGAGGGTGGGTGGTGGGGGGTGGGTGGGTGGTGAGGGGTGGGTGGGTGGTTGAGGTTGGGTGGATGGTGGGGTAGGCGGTGGTGGGTGAGGTTGGTGAGGTGGGTGAGGGAGGTGGGTGGGTGGTGAAGGGTGGTGAGGGTGTGGGTGGTGAGGGTAGTGTGGTGGTGAGGGGCAGTGAGGTGAAAATAGTGATAATGCTAGTAGTTGTGGTGCGATGCTGGTAGTCATATTGGTGGTAGTTGTGGTGATGGTGTGTTGTGGTAGTGATGGTGGTAGTTGCGGTAGTGATGGTGGTAGTTGTGGTGATGGTGGTAGTTGTAGTGATGGTGGTAGTGATGGTGTGGTTGTGGTAGTGATGGTGGTAGTTGTGGTAGTGATGGTGGTAGTTGTGGTAGTGATGGTGATAGTTGTGGTGATGGTGGTAGTTGGTGATGGTGGTAGTGATGGTGGTAGTTGTGGTGGTGATGGTGGTGTTGTGGTAGTGATGGTGGTAGCTGTGGTGATGGTGGTTAACGGACTGTTCCTTCCTCCTAATAATCCAATTAGTTGTAATAATAAGAGATTGTTGTCTCTCTCTCTCTCTCTCTCTTCTCCATCCCTCCTTCCTCTTCCTTCTCTCCCCCCTCCTTTCCTTTCCTTTTCTCCCTTCTCCACTTCTCCATCCCTCCGTCCTCTTCCTTCCCTCTCCATTTCACCCTCCCCATTACTCTTCCTTCCCTCCACTCTCCACCCCTTCCTTCCTCTTCCTTCTCCCCACTCCTTCCTTTCTCCTTCTCCACTTCTCCATCCTCCGTCTCCTTCCCTCTCCCTCTCCCCTCCTTCCTTCCCTCTCCACCTCTCCCTCCTTCCTTCCTCTCCACCTCTCCCTCCTTCTTCCCCTCTCCACCTCTCCTCCTTCCTTCCTCTCACCTCTCCCTCCTTCCCTCCCCTCTCCTCCTTCCTCCTAAATCACTACACATTAACCAGAGGGACAGAAACGCCTCCCACTGACTCATAGCTACGACACAATGATAGATTCTCAATGGTTTCTAAGTTAAATTTTCTTACTCACCCATAACCTAACCTAACCTAACCTAACCTAACCTAAACACGAGAAATGGTAACCAAAATGGCGTCAATACTGCACTGAGACTACGTGAATTAAACCCATTCTCTTGAATCGAATTACGAGAGAAAATTTATTGTATGAATTTTCCAGAATCAGGATTTCATTACCAGATTGTCATATGTACGTAAGTTAATTATGGTAGAGTGCAGTATTGATGCTAATGTGGGTTGATTACCTGAAGATTAGACACCCCAGTTTATTTCACCTGAAGATTAACCAACCTAACATTAACCCTACATTAAGCTGACTAATCTAAGCTAAATTAACCTTATGAACATTTAAACTACCGCTTACCTAACCACAAGCCTGACCTCCCTCTCAGGTAACATAAGAGTGGTTAATTTTCAGGTGATCCAAATATTGAATAGTCATGATATGTATCTCGTATTTTATCTCTTATACTGATAGATCTCTCCTCTCATCTCTCTCTCATCTCTATCTCTCTATCTCTCCTCATCTCTATCTCTCTCATCCAACACTGACCTTGGACGCGCGCCATATTTTGTTGCCTACTTGATGGCATATTCTCCCTTCCCCTCTCACCCCCCAGCGCTGTATTGGTCGTGACCCCCAAACGCTGGTGTGCCGTCGCTTTCACTTCGTTGCGTTGCACATCTCCACACCCCCTTCCTTCCTTCCCCTATCACGTAAATATGTTAAAACACCTGTCCTTACGCACACTTACGCACACCTGTACTTACGCACACCTGCAGTTACGCATACCTGTTCTTACGCACATGTGTTCCAATGCACACCTGTTCTTACACACCTGTCCCTACGCACACCTGTCCTTAAACACAGCTGCTCTTACGCACATATCCTTCCTTACACCTGCCTTAACGCACACCTGTTATTACACACATCTATTCTTATGCACACATGTTCTTACACACACACACACCTGTTCTTACGCACACCTGTTTTAAGGCAAATGAGGCATAACATATTATTCTACACACCTGTTCCTACACCTGACAGCTGCAGTTTACGAGGTGAGAGGATTGGCACTGGTATCATGGGGTGCCACTAGGTCTTGGCACTGTACAATAACCAAATAACCTGAGTGAATGGATTTGTTTGATAAGGTTTGTAAATGATCCTTACCTACTACTACTACTACTACTACTACTACTACTACTACTGTTACAATTTTACTACTTCTACTACTACTACTACTAAACACAGGGTACCTCAGGGCAATGTATTGGGTCCTAAAGTGTTTAAAATCGTGCTAAATTATCCCTCCCCTCACCCTCTACACCTCCCTTCCCTCACCTCCCCTTTCATTCCCCCTCTCCTCCCCTTCCCCCACCCTACCTCCCCCCCTTCCCCCACCTCCCCTCACCACCCACACAACTAAATAATTATCTAGAGCGAAAGTTAAGCCCAGAGATTCCAAGGAAGGTCGGAGAGGTAGGAGAGGGTGGGAGGAGAAAGGTGAGAAGGGAGGAGGAAGGAAAAGAGTAAGAAGAGGGAAAGGAGTTGGAAATAAGGAGAGGGAGAGGAGTGGGAAGAGGGAGAAGAGGAGGAACAAGAGGAAAATGAGAAGGGAGAGAGGAGAAGACAAGAGAAAAAAGGGAGAAAGGAGGAACGGAGAAGAGAAAAGAGGAGAGGAGAGGAGGGAAGTGAAGGCCGGAAAGTTAATCTCACATAATATTTTGATCTCACCAATTAACCGAGTGTCTCCCTGCCTCTCTATAATTACACCTGTATATACCTGTAACCTGCGTATATACCTGTAACCTGTATATATTACCTGTGTGTTATATACCTGTAACCTGCGTATATACCTGTAACCTGCACGATATATACCTGTAACTGTATATTACCTGTTGATATACTGTAACCTGCGTATATACCTGTAACCTGTATATATTCCTGTGTGTATATAGCAACCTGCACGTATATGCCTGTACCTGAATATATTACCTGTGTTATATACTGTAACCTGCACGTATATACCTGTAACCTGTATATATTACCTGTTGTATATATAATGACATATATACCTGTAACCTGTATATATTACCTGTGTGTATATACTGTAACCTGCATATATACTGTAACCTGTATATATATCTTGTGTATATACCTGTAACATAGTATATACCTGTAACCTGTATATATTCCTGTGTGTATATACCTGTAACCTGTATATATTACCTGTGTGTATATGTAACCTGCGTATATACCTGTAACCTGTATATATTACTGTGTGTATATACCTATCCAACATAGTATATACCTGTAAACTGTATATATCACCTGTGTGTATATACTGTAACCTGCACGTATATACCTGTATGTGTATATATTATGTGTGTATACCTGTAACCTAATATATATTGCCATATTGTTATTGTATACTGTATGCACGTATATACCTGTAACCTGTATATATTACCTGTGTGTATATACCTGTAACCTGCACGTATATACCTGTAACCTGTATATATTACCTGTGTGTATATACCTGTAACCTGCACGTATATACCTGTAACCTGTATATATTACCTGTGTGTATATACCTGTATAATATCTGTGTGTATACCTGTAACCTGTATATATTACCTGTGTATATACCTGTAACTGCACTGTATGCCTGTAACTCCGTATATATTACCTGTGTGTATATACCTGTAACCCGCACGCATATACCTGTAAACTGTATATATCACCTGTATATATTCTAACCTGCACGTATATACCTGTAACCTGTATATATTACCTGTGTGTATATACCTGTAACCTGCACGTATATACCAACCTGTATATATTACCTGTGTGTGTATATACCTGTAACCCGGGTAATTTATATACCTGTAACCTGGGTATATATCACCTGTGTGTATATACCTGTAACCTGCACGTATATATACCTGTAACCTGTATATATTACCTGTGTATATACCTGTAACCCGCACGTATATACCTGTAACCTGTGTATAGAGCAGTTACCTGTGTGTATATACCTGTAACCTGTACGTATATACCTGTAACCTGTATATATTACCTGTGTGTATATACCTGTAACCTGCACGTATATACCTGTAACCTGTATATATGACCTGTGTGTATATACCTGTAACCTGCACGTATATACCTGTAACCTGTATATATTACCTGTGTGTATATACCTGTAACCTGCACGTATATACCTGTAACCTGTATATATTACCTGTGTGTATATACCTGTAACCTGTACGTATATACCTGTAACCTGTATATATTACCTGTGTGTATATACCTGTAACCTGCACGTATATACCTGTAACCTGTATATATTACCTGTGTGTATATACCTGTAACCTGCACGTATATAACTGTAACCTGTATATATTACCTGTGTGTATATACCTGTAACCTGCACGTATATACCTGTAACCTGTATATATTACCTGTGTGTATATACCTGTAACCTGCACGTATATACCTGTAACCTGTATATATTACCTGTGTGTATATATCTGTAACCTGCACGTATATACCTGTAACCTGTATATATTACCTGTAATCTATGTGCATGAAGCCTATATCTTATACAACCGCAGGCAAAAAAGTAAAAAGTCGCATTAGCTACCTGAACCTGACCTTGCTGCCGAGGTGACCTAACTTTGGACCCTTGATCTGCGGCAGATGGCAGAGAGGGTGACTGGGGAGGATGGAAGGAGAGAGAGAGAGAGAGAGAGGAGAGAGAGAGAGAGAGAGAGAGGTGAGTCATCAACAATGTAGGCTAAGTGTAGTTCTCCCATAAGGGAAAATAATACGTAATTATACTAAAAGGTGAAGGTGGCGAGTGCTCTCCTCTCTCTTAATTTATTGCTCACTTCTTTTTTCTTTCTTCTTCTCCATCATCATCACTACCAGCTACCACCACCACCACTACTACCACTACCACCACTACCACAACAATCACCACAAACAAACAGCCTTCAACCACACCTATCAAGCGTATGTAATCCACCTAACCACACACACACACACACACACACACACACACACACACACACACACACACACACACACACACACACACACACACACACACACACACACACACACACACACACATTTATGGAACTAGTTTTACTATATTTTTAACTAATTAATAACAATAATAAAAAGAAGAAGAAGAAGAAGAGATGGATGATAAGAGGGAAAGAGAAGAAGAAGGAGATGGAAAACAGGATAAAGGAGGGACTAGAAGGAGGAAAGGGGAGGTGAGGTGGACACATACACCCACCCCTCCCATACAACACCTCCCTCCCCATACCACCTACCCTCTATCCCCCACCTCTCTCCTTCCCCACACCCCACCCTCCATCCCCACACCCTCCCCCCTCTCCTTCCCCCACACCCCCACCCTCCATCCCCACACCCCCCCTCTCCCCTTCCCCCCACCCCCTCCTTCCCCCAACCCCCTCCTTCCCCACACCCCCAACCCCCTCCCCCCACACCCCCACCCCTCCATCCCCACACCCCCCCACCCTCTCCTTCCCCACACCCCCCACCCCTCCTCCATCCCCACCCCCTCTCTCCATCCCCACACCTCACTCCCTCTCCATCCCCCCACCCCCCTCTCCATCCCCACACCTCCCCTCTCTCCATCCCCACACCACCCCCTCCTCTCCTTCCCCACACCCCCCATACCCCCCTCTCCACTCCCCACACCCCCCCCCCCCTCTCCATCCCACACACCCCCCTCCTTTCCCCCACACCCCCACCCCCTCCATCCCCACACCCCTCCCCCCCTCCATCCCCACACCCCCACCCCCCTCTCTCTCCATCCCCACACCACCCCCCCTCTCCATCCCCACACCCCTCCCCCTCTCTCCATCCCCCACCACCCCCTCTCTCCTTCCCCACACCACCCCCCCTCTTCTTCCCCACACCCTCCCTCTTTCCATCCATACCCACGAGAGAGAGAGAGAGAGAGAGAGAGAGAGAGAGAGAGAGAGGAGAGGTATTAGTGGAGAAGGGGAGGAGCAAGCAGAACATACCCTCCCACTTCTCCCTCCCACCACCCTTATAAGGCCTGCTTTCAGGAGGTCAACGCCCCTAGGTGCTAAATCGTAATGTTTCGTTCAATTTTTTTAATATATCGTAACTCAATATCGAAACCGGTTCACTTAACATCTCAGGCGTAACACAACAAAAACAAAACAAATGACTGTCTGATCAAAATGGCGTCGATGTTACACTAAGACTGTAGTTGTTTATAGAGAAGAGAGGAAGATGTTAGTTGGGATTAATGATTCTAGTCGTTAGTATGGTATAGGTTTATTGTACAGGTAACTCTATCTACCTGTGTGTGTGTGTGTGTGTGTAAACTGGGCCACCTTTGTCCTCAATATAAGATCACCCCTGCCCCACCAGGGCCCTTTTTTTTGTAGGTAAAGGAGGAATGAAGGAAGATTAGAGGTGGGGAAGGAAGTAGAGTTCGGAAATTGAAGAAATTCAGGAGGAGGTAAGAGAGGGCGGGCTGACCGCCCAGCTGCTAATAGTGTGTTAGGGTTGTGTCATGGGTTGTTATTGTTCAGGCAAGACAGCCTACCCTGTCCCATTTAGGGTGTTTTAAGGGCCTTATTTCATATTCCGTGGACCCTACTGGCGGATGCTGGTCTAGGAGGTTGTCTATTGCCTGGCCGTGTAGATCAGGGTGGTAAGGGACCTTTTTGAGATTACGTAGCTTTTTGGGAACCATGTATGGTTGTTGTCGTTATCTGGTGAGTCTTTGAAGGAGTTCTTGCTCTGATCGTTCTATCTGTTGGGCAGGGTGCAGCTGCTGGTTAATGGGTTTCATTCTCAGGTCTGCGTATCTCGGCTGTGGTTCTGGTGAAGGGCCTTTCACCTATAGGTCGGTCTGATGGACGGATGGACGGACGGAGGGACGGACGAAGGAAGAACAGACGGACGGACGGAGGGACGGAAGCATCTTGACGTACAAACATCACTCATCGATAACCTCTCCCTACCCCTCTCACCTCCCTCTACCCCCACTACCCTCCCCCTCCCACTCACCCCCTCCCTCCCCTCCTCCCCATCATCTCCTCCCTCCTCTTCTCCTTTCTCCCCACGCACCTGCAGCGAGCTTAGTGGTAATTTATTCCAATGTAGTCAAGGCCGATACGGGAGTCCATCACTGCTCGTGGCGGACACGCACTCACACCAGGGCAGAAGAACACGGACATGGGGTAGTGATGATGGTGTGTGGTGATGGTGGTGGTGTGGTGATGGTGGTGGTGTGTAGGGTGTGTGTGGTGGTGGTGTGTGTGTGTGTGGTGGTGTGGGTGTGTGTGGTGTGTGTAGTGGTGTGTGTGTGTGTGTGTGTGTGGTGGTGTGTGGTGTGGGATAGTGGTGTGTGGTGTGGTGTGTATGTAGTGGTGTGTGGTGTGTGATAGTGTGGTAGTGGTGTGTGGTGATGTGGTGGGAGGTAAACATAGGTAATCACTTAATCTTATATAGATAAACAAATGAAACAAAACAATCAATAATCAACTCCTCTCATAAAGGTAAACAAGGATAAACAAAGGAATACATAAACAGAAGAAGAGATAAAATAGGGCAGACAACAGGTAGAAGATAAACAGAAGCAGACAACAGGTAAACAAGACTCACCTGAAGATAAGCGTCGGAGAAGGTAGTGTAGCCTCGTTCACTCAGGCCAGCCAATGAGTCGAAGAGGACCCCAACACCGTCTAGCTGCAGGAAGTCTTGGACCCAGGCGTGATGCTCTAGTTTCTTCTTCTTCGGTGAGTGTAGAGACGTGGGAGGGGCAGTTAAGGGCGGTGACTAAGTCCTCTGGGTGCTCGTGGACCACTGCCAGCTGAGGGAGGCGGTGGAGGAGGCCGGTGCAGGAGGTATGTGGATAGGTTCCGAAGGGTAAGGGACTCCAGTAGGGAGAGAGAGAATAGGGAGAGAGAATTTATTATCGTGAAGAAAAAAAAAATCTTACAATTATCAAGTTCGAGCTTGACAAAACCAAAGAGCAAAAACAAAACAATTATTTTGTTTTATTTTCCTGTCCAACCTCATGGAATTTTGGGTGCCTTGGGGTCACTTTAGGGCATTGGGGGTATTTTAGGATTAATTTTGTCGCATTTAGGCATTTTGGAGCATTGGGGGTCATTTGGGGTCGCTTTTGAGGCATTGGGGGCTTAGGCATTTTTAGGGAGGATTTTAACAAAGGAGGGAATGGGGGAAGGAAGGAGGGCGGAGGAGGAAGGAGGGAGGAAGGAGGAAGGAAGGAGGGAAGGAGGTAGAAGAGTATATATTTGTGATACTGGAGTCTGACTGGAAGGCTCCGTGAGGGTAAATAGTTGAGATAATTTCTTTGATAATTCCTTGACGAGGCGTTGAAATTCTCAGAGTCTTATATTACAGTGAGTCTTATGTCTCACTGAGTCTTATGTCTCACTGAGTCTTATGTCTCACTGAGTCTTCTATCTCAATGAGTCTTATATCTCACTTCCTACACCAACTAACCTGAGACTCACATAATTAAAGACTCAAAGATGGATTCACAAAATCTTAAGTTACAAATTCCCCTTAACTTACAATAAGAAAACATATCTAACTGACTCACATAAGACGCAAAGCTGACTCACATAAGACGCAAAGATGACTCACATAAGACGCAAAGCTGACTCACATAACACGCAAAGCTGACTCACATAAGACGCAAAGCTAACTCACATAAGACGCAAAGTTGACTCACATAAGACGCAAAGATGACTCACATAAGACGCAAAGATGACTCACATAAGACGCAAAGATGACTCACATAAGACGCAAAGATAGATTCTCAAAGGGATTATAAAAAGTAAAACAAGAAATGAAGAAAACAGACGTTAAATAAGACACCTCGTACCGCTGACTGGAAGCTTGTTGAAGACCTCGAGGTGATTATGGCCGATGGATGTGTGCGCGTGAGGTAGCAATCGATTGTTGGTCTGTTATTATTGTCTGTTTTGCCGCTTTTGGTGTTTTTTCGGTGGTGGTGGTTGGTGGTGGTTGGTGGTATTGGTGGTAGTGGTGGTGGTGGTTGGGGGGTGGTGGTGTTGGTGGTGGTGGTGGTGGTGGGTTGGGGGTGGTGGTGTTGTTGGGAGATAGTGGTGATGATGTGGGGAGGGTTGAGGGTGGTGGTAATGGTGATGATGATAATGACCATCATCATCATCATCACCAACAGCATATCATCATCATTCCAAAGTACAAAAAAAAGAGTTCATAAATCCTTAAAATTTAGGGAAAAGTCTTAATTTAAGGAGAGAGAGAGAGAGAGAGAGAGAGAGAGAGAGGCTGTGTCGTGCAGGAACTCTCTCACGCAGATTGCCTCCCTCAATTCAGTCAATTTGCAAAACAATTGACTAGTTGGTAGAAATTGATGGTTCGCGCGGCCTTGCCCAATTTGACACAAGCTGTTAACAAGAGGAGGATTCCGTGACTAACTAGGAAGGAGGGAAGGAGGGAGGGAGGGGAGGGAGGGAGGGTGGGAGGGGAGGAAGGAGGGGGGGGGAGTCGATGAGAAGGAGGAAGGAAGGAAGGAGAAGAGAAGGTATTTGTATATACTTGAATCTGATTGGACAATTTTTTCCCATAATACAAATCGTTCCATGATTGGTTGATCTGTGCCCCTCCCCCGCTGTAAATCGACCAATAGCGACCTTGATACCTTGAATATCTCATCTACCTCGTAATATATAACAAGGTCAAACTAAGACTACTTTCCCATCGTCATTATAAACTTTGGCAACTTTAATTGTATATAAAAGAATAATGATGATAATGAGCGTTAAATACGAAGAGTTAATTTGGGTTTAGTGATACAAATGAGAGAGAGAGAGAGAGAGAGAGAGAGAGAGAGAGAGAGAGTTTGATATTCTCTAGTAATCGCCCAGTGCCTTAATATAACCTCTCCTAATCTACAATGATCCTGACCAAACATGTCTCGACCTGACCTGACTTGGCCTGACTGACCTTTCTTTTGGGCGAGTCGCTGTAGAGCCGATGACCAGCGGCTGGAGACAGAGGAGGCGAACGACTGCTCCGACGAGGCAAGTGAGACGTCACTCTGCTGCCTGTTGAGCCAATCCCTGCTGAAGACGCTGCTCGTCTGCTGCCTGCTGAGCCACTGCTGAAGGACTCCTCAGACACACTCGACAACCTGCTTTCGGTCGAATCCTGCCGCTGGAGTCGACGAAGGAGTCTGAATTTTCTGCCGCCGGGGTGGAAATTCGGAAGTCGACCGTCTCTTGTGTCTGTCTCGCCGGGATGGGCACGTCTGTTGGCGTCTGTTGCCTTTGGGAGGCGTGTGTGTGAGTCTTTGGCTTGTGGGACACGTCTGTGTATATTTGTTACTTCTGTGACGCCTCTGTGTGTCTCTGGGTGCCGTGTGTGTGAGACTGTAGCCTTAGGGACGCGTCTGTGTAGATCTGCGGCGGTGTTTGAGTCGGAGTTGAGGGGTGTGGCCGCAGAGCGGGTCCTCGCGGCTAAGTGGCCTCCATCCTCACTCTGGAAGGTCCTCTCTCTTGAGGACCTGCCCGACTCGAGGCCGACCTCAGTGACCTCACCCTTGACCTCCCTGGGAGAGCCACCTGAGTCTCTAGAGGCTACACAAAGGCCTTTTTTGGTCTTGGCGATGTGGTCTTCTTGAGGCCAACTGATCCGACACGGCGATGAAGTCCTGGAGGAGACTCGACAAGCTCTCACAAGAGGTCCTCTGGGGAGGGAGACCGGGAGAGGAGGCCACGGTCTCTGATGTAACCTGAGGGAGAGAGAGGGAGTGGTGAGAGGGGAGAGTGGTGAGAGGGAGAGGGTGAGAGGGGAGAGTGGTGAGAGGGAGGTGTGATGAAGGTAACATAATTATAGTATCACACACACACACACACACACACACACACACACACACACACATTCGTACCTACATTTTGTAAGCAGATAAACCAAATATTAATAATAAATTGTTATATATCATTCCACGTAAATACTATAAAAACTCTCTCTCCTGATGACAGAGAGAGAGAGAGAGAGAGAGAGAGAGAGAGAGTATTAATATTCACCATCTAACCTACAGCAACACCTTGTAATTCCTTGCCTCTAGAGACACCACCTGACACACTTCTTCCTCTTCCTCCTTTCTCCTCTTCCTCCTTCTCCTCTTCCTCCTCCTCCTCCCACCACCACCACCTTACGTCAAGTACGTACCCTACGACGCATTGCTATGGCTCACGACGCATGCGCACGAGTACGCAAATCGGCCTGGCACGTGCGAAGGTCAAGTCAGTCTCCACGCAGACCACAACAGACCAGAAACTAAAGACCAAAGTCGGACCGAAAATGCCCTGGGATCACATGAAGATTAGCCCCCCTCTCTCCTGTAACTCGTCTCACTTTAACCTAACCTAACCTAACCTAACCTAACCTAATCTAACCTAACAGAGCTAAGTACTAGAACTGGGGTCTATTAGGACTGAGGGGGGCCTATTAGGACTGGGGTCTACTAATACTACTGGGGCCTAACTATCCAAATCCCCCCAAAAGTTCGTAAATTAAGACCTAAACAAACCTTTAAAATCCAAAATGGCGTCGGAATGTTACTGAGACTCTACCTTGACCAGATAGAAAAAGACTTATAGATAATTAATATTTTGATCTTAATTAAATATGGATTAATTTGTCAGTAAACGTATTCATGTATTTATTTTTTACGTACATGGAATTATACGTACATAGATTGATCATGTTAGTATAAAACCCACACACGTGCATACATAACCTACACACACACACACACACACACACAGACACACACACACACACACACACACACACACACACACACACACACACACACACACACACACACACACGCACGCACGCACACACACACACACACGCACGCACACACACACACACACACACACACACACATAAAAGATACGTGTGTCAACAGATAGACTGAACCTCTGTTATCACACCTCAGGCAACACTGTCAAAATAGAGCGCTTCTGTCTCAGCCAATGAGGAGGCTGCTTACCTCTCTGAATGTTGACAAGGAAAACAATGATACTCTCTCTGTCTGTCTGTCTGTCTGTTCCTGTCTGTTCCTTGCCCTCTTTCTCTCTCTGTCTGTCTGTCTGTCCTTCTCTGTTTCTCTCTTGCATGAAAATGACATGCCTGTATTTTTCGTACATGTGTGTGTGTGTGTGTGTGTG
This sequence comes from Homarus americanus, assembly GCF_018991925.1. NCBI lineage: Eukaryota > Metazoa > Arthropoda > Malacostraca > Decapoda > Nephropidae > Homarus > Homarus americanus. The sequence continues at coordinate 2,963,627 of NW_024713650.1, forward strand.
TGTGTGTGACCCATAACAACAGGTAGAATACTCACACGTTACCATAATTACCAAACCATTACCACCACCGTATAGCTAACGAGCACACATACACACACACACACACACACACACACACATGTACGTAAAATATTGGCATGTTGGAGAGAGAGAGAGAGAGAGAGAGAGACCCGCCACATACCACCAAAATAACTTGCAATATCCTCCCATATATTGCAAGAGAAAGCAACATCCCTTTAGGAACACTGACATATGGTTGCAACATCCTTCTAACGTTGCAAGATGATCAAAACAACAGAGTCCATAGAAACGCCAAAATGGTGGGGGTGATGGGGGTGTGGGGGGACTGGCGAATAGTGTAAGGGGTGATCGCCAACTGGGGGCGGAGGAGAAGGCGGAGGCAAAAGGTGAGGCGAATTGCAATTTACATAGAGGTATAATTCTCCAAGGTCTTCCCTGCTTTGACGTGTTGGCTATGGGAGGAACGAGGGGGAGGAGGAGGGGGGGGGGGAAGGTGAGGGAGAGTTGCTGATGGAGGAGGAGGAGGAGGGGAGAGGGCTTTAGTGGGGAGGGGGGGTGTTCGGGGTGTTGTTGAGGGAGGTAGGGAGGGGAGGAGGGAGGAGATGCAGGGTAAGGTGAAGGGAGGGGAGGGAGAGAGGAGAGATGCAGGGTAAGAGTGAAGGGGAGGGGAGGGAGAGAGATGCAGGGTAAGGGGTGAAGGGAGGGGGAGGGAGAGAGGAGAGATGTAGGAGAGGAGTGAGAGAAGGAAGGAGGTTGTTGAGAGGTTCTCCTTGTGGTGGGAGAGAAGGAAGAAAACAACAACAACAACAACACAAGAACAAGAAGAAGAAGAACAAGCAGAAGAAGAAGAACAACAAGAACAAGAACAACAAGAACAAGAACAACAAGAACAAGAAGAACAAGAAGAACAAGAACAAGAAGCAGAAGAACCTAACCTAACCTTGAGGTACTTAAATAATTAATTAAAGTCATTTACAATCATTAACAAAACACAAGTGACAATTACCTCGAATCTGGACTGATTTACAAGATGATGACTACTTCCGGTTTCATGACGTCACTTAGAATTACATACATACATACATACATACATACATACACACACACTTACAATACGTTAAAAAGTAAACGTCTTCTTTATATACATACATACATACATACACATACATACATACATACATACATACGCACACACACAGCAGAAAAGGTGAATCAGTAACATGCATAAGTAAACACAACACTTCAGAACAGTCTAATGCATACAAAGTCACCAGTTAACTACACACACAAGGTGACTCCACTCAGACAGTCTACAGTCATTCTTACAACAGTCTAATGTAACAGTCTACAGTCATTCTTACAACAGTCTAATGTAACAGTCTAATGTAACAGTCTACAGTCATTCTTACAACAGTCTAATGTAACAGTCTACAGTCATTCTTACAACAGAATCCAACTAAACTGTCACAAACTGTACCTAATCCATACATACCCTACACGAATACTACAGTATATACATATTATACACACATATATACATCAAGTGATACATACGAGTACATTATACATACACATATACACGAGTACAATATACACACATGTATACATCAAGAGACATAAACCGGTTCTCTCCAGGTAAACAGTTCACAGGTGACCTTCAGGTGTCATTAAGGTAAACAAAGCAGCCATGAAATTATCACCTAATGACTTAAGAACACAGATGATGGTGTGAGGTGATGGTGTAATTGACCCAGTGTTAGGTGTTTAGGGGTCACGTGAGGATTAAAAACCCCCACCCCCCAACCCCCACCCCCTCTCTCTCTCTCTCTCTCTCTCTCCTGGGCATCATCATACCTGCTTATTTCACTCACCTGATGATTAAACACCTTAGCTCTATATCTAGGGGTTAGGTTAGGTTTTACGTTAGCGTTTGGTTAGGTTAGGTTAGGTTTACGTTAGCGCTAGTTTAGGTTAGGTTAGGGTTACGTTAAATAAGTTGGGGGTGTCTAATCTTCATGTGATCTGAGTTCAGTAGAGTAATTACGGCAATTAAGAGAGAAATGACATGTGATTGGTCGGTGTTCAAACGTTCCTGATTGGTTGTTGGTGCTTGCTCAAGGGTGCTATTAGTTGAAGGGTGAAGGGCACACACTTGTACATCTGGCACCCTACCTGTCTACCTCTCACCCTACCTGTCTACCTCTCACCTTACCTGTCTACCTCTCACCCTACCTGTCTACCTCTCACCCTACCTGTCTACCTCTCACCCTACCTGTCTACCACTGTTCACCGCCATATTGAAGCCCTATGATTAGCTACAATAGAGATGACGTCAAAATGAAGGCCTCTGATTGGCTTCAAGGGAGTGACGTCATAGTCAAGGGCTTCGAATGGCTTTTACTAAGGTGACGTCATAGTGAACGCTTCTGTTAGGGCAATGAGAAGAATGATACAATGACGGATGGTGATTGGCTGGAATAACGTGACGTCATGGTGAAGGCCTCCGATTACCCAAAGGAATGATGACGTCATTGTAAGAAAACTGTGATAGGCTGGAATAAATGTGACATCGCAATGGAGACTTCTAATTGGCCACAAAACAGATGACCACACTGTTGATCAGGTCAAGCTGGGTCAGGGTAATGATGATCTAGGTCAGTGGATCCGGGGGCCAGGGTCAGGGGTCACATGATAAGGGTGGGTCGGGGGTCAGGGGTCATATAGTAAGGGAGGTTCTTGAGTCAGGGGTCACATGATAAGGGTGGGAGGGGGTCAGGGGTCATATAGTAAGGAGGGTCAGGGTCAGAGGCTACTAGATCAGGGGTCAAAGGGTAAGGGAAGGTCAGGAATCACATGGTAAGGGAGGGTCGGGGTCAAGAATCCTATAATGAGAGGGTCAGGGTCAGAACACTAGATCGGGGAGTCAAAAGGGTAAGGGAAGGTCAGGAATCATGGTAAGGGAGGTCGGGAGGTCAGAAGATCCTATGGTAGGGAGGTCAGGGGTCAGGAGTCTATGGTAAGGAGGGTCGGGGTCAGGGAGTTAAAGCACTACGCCCTCTTCCACATCTTTAGTCGCCTCCAGTATCGCCCAACCGGAGAGAGAGAGAAAATTTCCTTTTCTCTTTCTACACATCTCATTAAGACAATCTCTCTCTCTCTCTCTCTCTCTCTCTCTCTCTCTCTCTCTCTCTCTCTCATCCCCCTCTCTCTCACCCTAAGAGAACAAGGGAAGGTTTAAAGGGGGAAATAGTGGGTGAGGTCCCTAGGCATTCCTTCTCTATTTTTAGCACCCTTAACACGCATTTTATCACGTGTGTGTGAAGGCGAGAGAGAGAGAGAGAGAGAGAGAGAGAGAGAGAGAGAGAGAGAGAGAGAGAGAGAGAGGACAAGACCGCTATATAAACAAGAAATAAAATAAAATACACAGAAATTTATTATTCAAAATACACAATGGTCAATGTTTCTTCAATATACAACATCTTGAAAAAATTACAAGTGTCAAGTTGTATTGGTAAACACGTAAGAGAAAGTGCCATTGAAATATCAGCTGTTTCGCCCCGCCCACCACCACTGTGATTGGTCGAATGCATGTAAACAAATAGTGACGTCATCAAACCAGGCTTCCCTCACTCTCACACTAAGTATGACTCACAGAAATATCATAAACATTAATGATGATAATATAACCTATTTTTGTGTTGTGTATGTATGTATGTATGTATGTAACGGAGTATGATACATAATTCACACACTTCTGTACTCTATCTGTACCCAAATATTGCCTCTCATAACCCCCTTCTACCCTCACCTTTCAATGGGTACAGTAATTAAAAGTAACCACACCTGTTTAAGTATTGCCACACCTGTTAAGTATTGCCAAACCTGTTTTAGTATTGCCACACCTGTTAAGTGTGGCCATAGCACTCCACAGCCAACGCCTCTGGGGTTGAACACACACACACACACACATACTAACTCTTAACATAAATCTGAATGAGAGAGAGATTTTTTAGATTGCCCCCTAGGGGGCTAGTTTATGGGGCACCCCCTTACATCCTGTGCAAGGTGAAGCGCAGAAGCGTTTACAGTGCCCATCTGGGAAGCATGCAGAGTTCATGCTTGCCTTTATGATTCAAGCATAAAGGGCATAAAAGCCTGAAGGGTCATGGGTTTTGTCAGCAAGTTACATAAAGTGACAGAATGATGAGTGTGGTGGGGTGAAATTCCCGGTACAATTTATTTGTTTACGGCAAAGAAACACACACACACACACACACACACACACACACACACACATATCTCCTCTTCTTTCGTGAACTCTTGACCTTCTGAGATCAGCCTCTGGAGACAAGAGGAAGACATTATCCCACCTACCCTTCCAACCACCCACCCACCTACGATAAAAAGCCTCACATAATCCTGTTAAAAAGACGCTTCGATCCTCCACTAGTATAAGTAACCGAACCAAAACATCCCCCCCCCCCCGCCATTAAACGAGTATCAGTTCAGGCATCTATACCCGAGCTACCTTCTTGTGCGGGGGGGGGGATCGACTTCCATTAGCACCAGTAGGACGAAGAGAATCACAACCAATATAAAAAGGAATTGGAATCTCTATCAGGAGGGAATCTTAAATCGTCTTTTGTTGGATTATTTCTTTTCCCAGGTGGTTTGGTTATTTTAGACACCTATATGAGGATTTTTTTGGGTGTGGGATGGATTTTTGGGGGAGATTTTGTTTAGAGTAATTTAAGGGATTTGTGGTGTAAAATGAAACTAAATGGCTTTTCTATCAATAATGACTTACAGCAGTTTAAAACATAGCCAACACAGACCTCGCCAAGTATAGAATTCAATGGTCTCTCTCTCTCTCTCTCTCTCTCTCTCTCTCTCTCTCTCTCTCTCTCTCCTCGCTACAGCGGCATAGGTAGGCTCCCCAATTACGGCATACCTGAAAATGAAAGTCACAGGTGATTCTCATTACCACAGTGACACCCCGTACAGGTAATGTCAGAGGGGGAGGGAGGGGGAGGGAAGGGAAGGAGTGGAGGGAGGGAGGGAGGGAGGGAAAGACTGAAGGGAGGGGGGGTCGAGAGGACAGGTGGAGAGGAAGGGTGGAAGGGAAGAATGAAGAGAGGGCGTGGAGAAGAGGAAGAGGGAAAGGAAGGGGTAGATAAAGTAGGAAATACATAAATTAGCTAAATAAGACAGAGATAAAAGTAGAATAATGCAAACAAATAAAACAGACAGTAGACAGAAATAGATACAAGTACAAACAAGGTAGACAAGAGTAAACAGAAGAAGTATATACGGTAGACAGTAGACAGAAATAGATACAAGTACAAACAAGGTAGACAAAAGTAGACAGAAGAAGTATATACGGTAGACAGTAGACAGAAGCAGGAGGTGAGGGTAGTAGAGTTATAGGGGCGGATGACAGAAACGAAAATATAATTTATGGTCGTTAAATCTCAACTGGCACCTCCCCCCCCCCCTTCTCTACTTCCGGAACGACGACCTCCTGTATGTCTGAATGTGTTTCCCAGAATGCTCTAAAATGTATCTGAATGTCTAAAATGTATGTCTGAATGTCTACGTGTATGGCTGGAATGTCTAAATGTATGTCTAAGAGATCCTAAATGTATATCTGAATGTCTAAAATGTATGTCTGAATGTCTAAATGTATGAAACAGATGTCTAAATGTATATCTGAATGTCTAAAATGTATGTCTGGATAATATAAATGTGTGGCTGAATGTCTAAATGTATCTGAAAAGTCTAAATGTATATCTGAATGTACAAATATGTCTGAATGTCTAAATGTATGGCTGAATGTCTAAATGTATGTATGAATGTCTAAAATGTATATCTGAATGTCTAAAATGTATATGAATGTCTAAATGTATGTCTGAATGTCTAAATGTATGTCTGAATGTGTAAATGTATATCTGAATGTCTAAAATGCTTATATCTGAATAATGCAAAATGTATATCTGAATGTGTAAATGTGTATATCTGAATGCCTAAAATCTGTCTGAATGTTAAATATGCCTACATTGTATATATATATGAAAAACCTCCAAAGACATAGAATTTATATAAAGAAAAAACCCACTACAGTATTGTTGATAATAATCGTCGATATAACAGAGTATCTGGCACCTGTGGCGTTATCCTGGCTCTCAGTGTTGCCATCACGAGTTTCCAGTATTAATTACGTGTTTTTATAGTAATTATCAAGTAAGTTTAAATTTATCTGAGATACGTAATATTATTTTTCTCTTAAGTGATAATGAAGTAAAAGATCTATTAATATTAGTCTCCAGGTAATGCCAATGATTATTTATTTAGCAATGTGTTTGTAGTAAGTTTTCATACATAAATAAACAAAAAATTTAACGTAAGAATTTCTGAGAATCCCAACCCGTTGTGTGTGTGTGTGTCTGTGTGTGTGTGTGTCTGTGTGTGTGTGTGTGTGTGTGTGTGTGTGTGTCTGTGTGTGTGTGTCACGTGATTCTTTAACATGTTTGAGTCATGTTTTTCTCTGAATGCGTCATAGATCTGTCAGCTGACCCCATTATACCCCGTAACCATTGTTTCTGTCTGTCTGTCTCTGTCTGTCTGTCTGTCTGTCTGTCTCGCATAAAATAACGCGCATATAAATTTACAGACGACACAACAGGTGGTTCAACAGACGACACAACAGGTGGTTCAATAGACGACACAACAGGTGGTTCAACAGACGACACAACAGGTGGTTCAACAGACGACACAACAGGTGGTTCAATAGACGACACAACAGGTGGTTCAATAGACGACACAACAGGTGGTTCAACAGACGACACAACAGGTGGTTCAACAGACGACACAACAGGTGGTTCAACAGACGACACAACAGGTGGTTCAACAGGTGGTAGAGGTGAGAGGTTAGGTGGGGGTCAGCTCTTCAGATGTCAAGGTGAACTCTGCTTTCTCCTCTCTCTCTCTCTCTCTCTATCCCCCCCTCTATCTATCTATCTATCCGTAAATACAGTAACAAAGATCCTAACCTAACCAAACCTTCCTCAGGCATCTCCTAAATCTCAACAGCCAATCATTAGCCCCCATGGTAGGGTAGCCGAGTGATGATTGGCAGCCCGTCTCTAGCCCCTCCAACCTATTGGTTATTGGGGTGACGGTGGGCGGGGGCCAAGATAGATTACGTCATCGGATTACGTCATTGTGTTTACGTCATTGTGTTGACGTCATCGTGTTTACGTCATCGTCAGCTGATCAATGAAGGCGAGATTAATTTAAGAAAGTTATTACAATTATTAAGGAATTATATCTCTGGGTGATTATCTGGAGGTGATAATCATATAATTTGTTATGTGTAATACAGGAGAGAGAGAGAGAGAGAGAGAGAGATGAAAAAAAGGAACAACAAATATGGTAACCAGCTGTGACATGACCCCTCCCTCCTTCCCTCACTCCCATGACAGCTGTGACCCTCATGCTAGGTCAGAGGTCATGTCATTGACTCCCGTGACCCACCCCTTTCTACCCTGACCTTACCACACCCTCAGCCAGACGGTCACTCCTCATCAAACACTCAGACCCTTGTTCATGTCACCTGTGTTTTATATTAATTAAAATCAAAACACCTGCTCTTACCAATTACAGGTGTTCTATTACAACTCAAACCTTATTTAAACCATTAAAAACTACAAAAACAACACTATTAAATAAATAAACTAATGAAAATCAACTCTATTCTGACAAAATATTAGGATGAGAAAAAAAAACCCAAAACAATAACTTGGATTTCAACCACCAGATGGCAGCGTGGGAAAGGTCGCGATGACGAGGTGCCAATTAGGCATTATTGTAACGTGAGCCTAGTTTCTGTGGTTAGTTATTATTACCTTGTTCTTGACGCCTTTAAGTGCCGATTGTTTGGTAAAATGAGCTTTCTATTGTATCAGGTGAAGGAGAGGGAAGGAGGAAGGGAAAGAGGGAAAAACAGACAGACATCACAAGGACAGAGATTGAAAAGACCTTCAGAAGAGTAAACAAAATTATCATCATTATTATTATTATTATTATTATTATTATTATCATTATTATTATTATTATGCTATTATTATTATTATTATTATTATTATTATTATTATTATTATTATTATTAAACGGGCGGGAAATATCCGATTGGGTATGACAAAAACAAACCAAAATGACGGGAAAATCAGAATACACAAAATGTAAACAAACAAAAATTGGCGGGAAACTCTAGTACCCACCCTTGGTACCCCTCCCACCACCACCACCACCACCTACTGGGTACTCCCCCTCTCACAGATGTAAATAAACACCCCACAACCCCCACTACCCCCTATAAAAAACCCCACCACACCCCCCAGATACCCACAGAGTATCAGAAACATCCTGGGTATGAGGTACCAGGCCCAAGGGAGTACCGGTACAGGTAGGTACTGGTACCAGGTGTTTCGGGGGGGTGGGGAGGAGGGAGGGGGAGGGTATATGGTACCGCTAGCACTTTCGCTTTCAGTTTCATGCCAGGAGGCTATCTGGGTATACTAGTTGGGTATACTACTAGCTGGGTATACTAGCTGGGTGTACTACTAGCTGGGTATACTAATAGATGGGTATACTTGACTATACGAACGAAGCATCCTTGGTATCTACAGTAGCTGGGTATTATAAGGTGGGCATGGTAGTTAACTATACACCCCTGTACTGAACTACCCTGTAAATGGTCCCGTGGTGATGTGGTCTCTCTCTCTCTCTCTCTCTCTCTCTCTCTCTCTCAACGTACACAATGGGGTGGAGAGAGAGAGAGAGAGAGAGAGAGAGAATAAAAGAAGGAATTAATAGGAAGGAGATAATGCAAATGAGATAATAGCAACTAGATATACATACATACATACATACATACATACATACAGAGAATTATACCTATACCTAACATGTAATAGGAATAACTCACCTAATTGGTTCCATAATTTAAAAACAATCGTAAAATAGGACCAAAATTGGTTATTTAATCCCTCCATTGAGAGATATAATCAGTATAGTCCAAATGGGTGGTATTTGGGACCCAATTAATTGTTCCCTCATATAATTGCCAATTAAATGTGCCCCCCAAAAATAATCTCCCAATAATCGGCCTTAAAATAATCGACAATAATTAATCTAATGAGGTGAAAGTAATTATAGCACCTGTATAATAACACCGTAATTAATTCACTGATATAATACGACGTAATGCATATAATTGTAATGTGGGTTCATGTTCTATAATCATCTTTGGGTTAATAATTATAGTATTTATCATTAAGGATTATATTTACTTTTGTATTGGTTGCAGAAGATGCGTTCATGTAGTTTATTTTTGTGTACGTATAATCATCGTGTGCGTCTCTCAACCATATGCGTATAATCATCATGTGTGTTTCTCAACCATATGCGTATAATAATCGTGTGCGTTTCTCAACCGTGTGCGTATAATCATCATGTGCGTTTCTCAACCGTGTGCGTATAATCATCATATGCGTTTTTCAACCCTGCATGTGTAATAGTCATGTACGTATAATGAATGTGTACATAGATCACTCATGTGTGTATACTGAGTGCAAATGTGTGTGTGTGTGTGTGTGTGTGTGTGCATATATTAACAGTGTGAGTTTATAAACAGTGTGCGTATGTCAATGGCTAGAGGGAAGGAGAGAGGGGTGTGTATGACAAGTGAGAGGGCAAATGAGAGGTGTGAGAGTGAAGAGACAGAGGTGAGAGGGATATGTAAGATAAGTGAGATGGCAGGTGAGAGGGGTAAGATGGCAGGTGAGAGGGGTGAGAGGGCAGGTGAGAGGGGTGAGAGGGCAGGTGAGAGGGGTGAGAGGGCAGGTGTGAGGGCAGTGTTACAGGGCCAACAGGTGAAGGTCTCCATAGTGTACCTGGACCTGTGCCATATAGAGGGTCACAGCATCTTACACCTGAAGCATCACATCATTATCTCTCTCTCTCTCTGTCTCTCTCTTTTTCTCTCTGCCTCTCTCTTTGTCTCTCTCTCCCTCTCATTGTCTCCCCCTCTCTCTCTGTCTGTATGTCTGTTTTTCTCTAGCTCTCTCTGTCTATCCGTCTCTCTCTCACACACTCTCTCTGTCTCTGTCCCTCTCTCTCTCACACTGTCTCTCTCTCTCTCCCTCTCTCTGTCTGTCTGTTTTTCTCTCACTCTTTCTGTCTCTCTCTCTCACACACTGTCTGTTCTCTCCCTCTCTCTCCCTCTTTCTGTCTCTCTCCCTCTTTCTGTCTTTCTCTCTTTCTGTCTCTCTCTAGAAAGTAAAAAAAAAAAAAAAAAAAACACAATGTGCTGAATCACCACCGAACCAAATGACGAGCTCACACACGGGTTCCAGTACTGTGCGGATCTGGTGCTTGAGCCGCCCTTCTGACTTCTTCCTAAGGTCACATACACCTCAGGGGTCAAGAAGCACCTCAGGGTCACATCTACACAGGGGAAAGATGGGGGGAGGGAGGGAGGGGTCGGCCTGAACCAGCACAAGTGAGAACAATACAACAGTGGAACTCTGAAACCTTCCCAGCACTTCGAACCTCCAGGTGAATCCATCTCAATCTTGTGGAGTCAAGTTCGTCTCCTTAGCAGCTTCCTGTGTACGTGGAGGGCGTGTGGGGACTCTTGTGGGAGGGAGGTGAGGAGGAAGGGGGGAAGGAAGGAGGGAGAGAGGGAGGGAGGGAGGGAGGAGGGAGGAAGGAGGAGGAGGAGGAAGGAAGGAGGGAGGAGGAGGTGGTAGGGAAGGTACAGGAGGGTGGGGAAGACAGAAGTTATAGGAAGAGTGAAGAGGGAGGGAGGAGGAACAGTAGAAGGAAGAGGTGAAGATAGGAAGGAAGGGTGAAAGAGAGGAAAAGAAAGAGTGGGGATAAATGAAGGAGAGAGAAACGAAAGAAAGAGGAGACAGTGAGATGGAGAAAAGACGGCAAGACGGAAGGAGAGGGCAAGGAAGAGAAGAGAGAGTGTATTGGAAGACTAACGGATTGACGTACCAACAAACGGACAGAGAAACAGACAGACGAAGGACCCAACGTAAACAACATCGGTGTTTTTTTACCTTACAAGTGGCACTATGCTGTGAGCCTAAACCTCACCACAACAAGCACTGTCAGAGGGATAAGATATAATTGAAGTGCCAGCCTTCCTCGTGGGTAGAAAGTGGCACCTGGGTCTATCATACACACACACACACACACACACACACACACACACACACACACATCAGTCATCATTATCATAAGCACCAGCAGATGCCAGGGGTGCCAATTCTCTCACCTTCACCAAACCTTGACAACACTGCCTCCTTACCTGAAACAGAGAGATAAAAAAACATTAAAATAAGAACAACAACAACAACAACAACAACAACAACAACAACAGAACACAAACAAAGACACTATCACACTATTAACTTAAACTGTATATACCCCCACCGTCAGCGAGGCGAAGGATGAACAAATAGGCCCCAGTCATAATAGGACCCATTCCTATTAGATCCTATTCCCAATTTTTCCCCCCCTTCTTAATAGGTTCTGATATTAATTGGTATATTAAGCTTACTGTCTCGCAAGCTTGGGGTCTATTAAACTTGGGGTCTATTAGCTTAGGGTCTATTAAACTTGGGGTCTATTAAACTTGGGGTCTATTAAACTTGGGGTCTATTAAACTTGGGGTCTACTAAGCTTGGGGGTCTACTAAACTTGGGGTCTATTAAACTTTGGGGTCTACTAAGCTTGGGGTCTACTAAACTTGGGGTCTACTTAAACTTTGGGGGTCTACTAGCTTGGGGTCTACTAAGCTTGGGGTCTACTAGGAGAGGGCCCACGTAAGAGCCGATCATAGACCATAATATAAACTTAAGTAATGTTAAGGTGACGCAGAAAGTGGTCAGTGGTGTGGCTATCTGCTGACGTCACGCCCTTCCAGGTATGTACGTGACTCATTACACACGCACACATGTATATATTCATACACATACATACACCTAGATATATATGTATACACTCATACACCTACACACGCATGTTTATACTCACACAAATTCATACACCTATAGCACATACATACATACTGTACACGTGCACACACATATAATATATACGCTAAGATACACACACTTACACGTATACATACATGGTCATCTATACATACACACTACACACACACACGTATAGTCTACATAGTTTACATACAATCTTAAAATTTATAATAATAATAATAATAATAATAATAATAATAATAATAATAATGATAATAATAATAATAATAATAATAATAATAATAATAATAATAATAATAATTTAAAAAAATCCGTATACGGTATATAAATATAAAGGAACGTTATAAATGATGTAAAAAATATATATAGAGAGAGAAGCACTAAGTAAGATATATATATTTTGAGGTTAAGTAAAGACTGAGGTTATTTTCAGAAGAACACTGAGGTCTGAGGGAGGATTATGCCGGCGTTCCAAGAATTTTTTTTAAAGCATCCGGTAGGCCTGATGACGTCACTAAGACTCCCCGCCCCCCAAGCTAGCTAAATACTCTCTCTCTCTCTCTCTCTCTCTCTCTCTCTCTCTCTCTCTCTCTCTCTCACAGGCCGTCGTGTTTGTTCCCGGATTATAAACCAATTTCCCGTGAGATAAACAAGTCGACTGTTTGTTTGTTTTGAAGAAGAATGAGAGAATTAAGAGTAGGGATGAGATGTTACGCTACTACTACTACTACTACTATTACTACTGATACTACTACTGATACTACTACTGATACTACTACTACTACTACTACTATCAGCAATAATAATAAAAACACTGAGAAAACACACACACACACACTTAGCCTCTCGCCATGCAGGAATATAATTAATTAAAAACTATAGCGGTTAATTAAAAGGACAGATTAAATATCCAACGCCAATTTAAGACTTCAGTTACCAAGGGACTCTTAGGGACCTCCTCCTCCAGGGTCCTCCTCCTCCAGGGACCTCCTCCTCCAGGGTCCTCCTCCAGGGTCCTCCTCTAGGGACCTCCTCCTCCAGGGTCCTCCTCTAGGGTCCTCCTCCTCAAGGGACCTCCTCCTCCAGGGTCCTCCTCTAGGGTTCTCCTCCTCAAGGGACCTCCTCCTCAAGGGACCTTAAGGATAAGCTTATCCTTCAAGAGTCAAGTTTCTGTGACGATTGAATTCAAATTTGGTAGGTTGATCTTGACCCCGTGTGTGAGTGAGTGAGTGAGTGAGTGAGTGAGTGAGTGAGTGAGTGGGTGAGTGAGTGAGTGAGTGAGTGAGTGAGTGAGTATCTATCATCTATACACAAAATAACCAAATTAAACGAAAAAAAAAAATCACTGAATTCTAATAAAAATTTCCTTCAGGTGAACTCATAGAGACGATCAACACCATAGCTGAGGCCACGGGAGAGACAGGAGACAGACAGGAGACGGACAGGAGACAGACACGAGACGGACATGATGACAGATGCTGGTTCTCCTAAACACCCACACAGTCAAAACTTTCTCATACTGTAGACTGTTATAACAACCTGTTTATATATAGACGTGACCAAGTGCCTAAGGTGTTTAACAGTATATGTATGTCAGGGCTTAATAAAATACTATGATACCTGGGGGTTAATTAGGTTAAGTTAGGGTTAGGTTAGGGTTAGGGTTAGGTTAGGTTAGGTTAGGGTTAGGGTTAGGTTAGGGTTAGGTTAGGTTAGGGTTAGGTTAGGGTTAGGTTAGGGTTAGGGTTAGGTTAGGGTTAGGTTAGGTTAGGGTTAGGTTAGGGTTAGGTTAGGGTTAGGTTAGGTTAGGTTATGGTTAGGTTAGGGTAAGGTTAGGGTAAGGTTAGGTTAGGTTAGGGTTAGGTTAGGTTAGTATGTGTTTAATTATCAGGTGAAATAATCTGAGCTAATATTCATGCGAGTCTAAATTTAAAAAAACTAGAATATATAATTTTTTTTTTACGAAACTAAAAATCCTGAATTGGAACTCTGACGTCATCGAGTCGATTATAAAACACTAAAACCTAAATCAATAAACAAATAAACTAAAACATAATCAATAAAAAAATAACATTATAATAATTTTGCCTGAGATAAAAATAGTGTTGGCTTGTAGTGAGAGGGAGAGAGGGGGGAGGGGCGACCATATTGGGGTTCTGACGTCATGGGGGCGATTATGAAACGCACCCGCACACACAACAGCCCGTGATGGCCAGACCTCATATAGCGAGATGTCCTGGGATAATGATCTCATGCCCTGGAGAGTATAACCGAGCCACAGGGGGGTATAATTGAGCCTCAGGGGGGGTATAACAGAGAAAGATACGACTGGCTAAGCACTGGGCAGATCAAGAAATCATTCCCCCCCCCTACACACACACACAGGTACCGAACCGTTAAAGAAAAATATAAATGAAACCCAAACTAACGGGAGGTCAAATATGGCGTCAAAAAAACACCAAGACTATACTGTAGGTCTCTCTCTCTCTCTCTCTCTCTCTCTCTCTCTCTCAGGTAGGATTGACGTAGAGTCGATCCGGGTTTCTCACTCACAAGGAAGTTGATGATAATGGCTGACGTCACCAGCCTATAACAATATGGTACAGCTCCATGTGTGTGTGTGTGTGTGTGTATGTGTGTGTGTGTGTGTGTGATAGAGCCAACGACCACAGATGTAAACAAGACATCCAGTAGACTCCTTTACGCTAAGACTCACAAAAATGGCGACGGAAGTATACGAAGACTCCATGGTAACTAAACACAATATAGACATGAAGTAACTTACGATCCTCTGAGAATCTCTTTTAAGGCGAGAGTTACGGTCGTGGCACGTGTTTACATACATGACGTCACATTAGGAGGGTCACATTCTCGCTCGTCAATAAAGATTTTTAAATACCAGTAAGTTAATTTTTTTGTTTACCTTTTCCTCTTACCTGGAAATTTCACTTCAATTACGAAAAAAAAGAAGGATTTTCAAAAAGTAAATATTTACCGTAAGTCGAGATACGAATTCAAGATGGCGCCCTTAAATCACCGTCCTCAAAGGGTTAAATCACCGTCCTCAGAGGGTTAAATCACCGTCCTCAAAGGGTTAAATCACCGTCCTCAAAGGGTTAAATCACCGTCCTCAAAGGGTTAAATCATCGTTCTCAAAGGGTTAAATCACCGTCCTCAAAGGGTTAAATCACCGTCCTCAAAGGGTTAAATCATCGTCGTCAAAGGGTTAAATCATCGTTCTCAAAGGGTTATTCATCGACCTTAAAGGGTTAAATCACCGTCCTCAAAGGGTTAAATCACCGTCCTCAAAGGGTTAAATCTTCGTCGTCAAGGGGTTAAATCATCACCATAAAAGGGTTAAATCATCGTCCTCAAAGGGTTATTCATCGACCTTAAAGGGTTAAATCACCGTCGTCAAAGGGTTAAATCACCGTCGTCAAAGGGTTAAATCATAGTTCTCAAAGGGTTAAATCATCGTTCTCAAAGGGTTAAATCACCGTTCTCAAAGGGTTAAATCATCGTCCTTAAAGGGTTAAATCACCGTCCTCAAAGGGTTAAATCACCGTCCTCAAAGGGTTAAATCATCGTCCTTAAAGGGTTAATGTTATGTGACCCGGAGTGTAACATAAGATGCTTGGAGAAATTGCTTGTGATTGACATTGTAAACAAATAAAGGGTCGTAACTAGGTCATTGAAGGTTATGGAAGGAGTGATTGTAGCGTTTTGATTATTATTATTATTATTATTATTATTATTATTATTATTATTATTATTATTATTATTCCTTGTCTTTCAATTTTCATACACGTATTCATTTATTCAGTGAGAGAGAGAGGCAGGAGGAGGTAGATAAAAAACCCTCCTCTCCTCCTCTTCTCTCTTCTTCCTCCTCCACAATCTCTACCTCCCACGTCTTACCTGTCATAAACTAATTGGAATTTTAGTGTGTAGGAGGAGAAAGTGTCTGTCTGTCTGTCATCACCCTTCTCTCTCTCTCTCTCTCTCTTTTTGTAGTATATAATCAACAATAATAAAAGGACAAGAAAAACAACAAACAAAGAAATAATCAAACGAAAATACAAACGAGAGAGAGAGAGAGAGATATTAGGTAGTGCCACACAAGGAATATAATCAATAAACAACTGAACATATCACGTGACAGAAACAGGTCAGAAGAAGAAGAAAGAAGATGGGGAGGAAGGAGGAGGAGGAGGAGGAGGAAGAGGAGGAGGAAGAGGAGGAGGAAGGGAAGGGAGGAGGAAGGGAAGGGAGGAGGGAGGAGGAGGAGGAGGGAAGAGGAGGGAGGAAGAGGAGGAGGAGGGGAGAGGAGGAGGAGGAGGAGAGGGAGGAGGAGGAGGAGGAAGAGGAAGAGGGGAGGGAGGAGGAAGAGGAGGAGGAGGGAGGAGGAGGGAGGAGGAGGAAGGAAAGAAGGAGGGAGGAGGAGGAGGAGGAGGAGGAGGAAAGAGGGAGGAGGAGGAAGGAGGAAGAGGAGGAGGAGGGGGAGGAGGAGGGAGGAGGAGGAGGGAGGAAGAGGAGGAGGAGGAGGAGGAAGGAGGAGGAGGAGGAGGAGGAGGAGGAGAGGAGGAAGAGGAGGAGGGAAGAGGAGGAGGAGGAGGAGGAGGAGGAAGAAGGGAAAGAAAGAGGAGGAGGAGGGAGGAGAGAAAAGGGAGGAGGAGGAAGAAAAGAAAGAGCCTAAACCTATAATGACTGACAAGACCAGCCCTCCTTAGGACTGAAAAACCCATAAGAACTGGGACCTATTAGATCTGGGGCCTACAGACCTGTTCCTTTAGCTATTCGGTGATGCTAATGGCCGACAATAACAGTCAGGGTGATTAGGGTGTGTCAGGAGGAGTGAGGGGTGAGGAGGCTGGGCGTACATATAACACCCCCAAGTCACTCTAGGCTAGGGTAGAGATGGGTAAGTCTCCTTCCTTCCTTCCTTCAATGCCTCCTCCCTCCTCATTCCATCCTCCTCCTCTATTCCAACCCCTCTTTTATCCCTCCCTCATTGTGGGACAAGAGGGAGGGAGGGGTCACTCCATCTCCTGGGCGAGCATCGTCTCAGAGCTTAAGTGGATGTCGGTAACTCTCTCACTCCAACCCTGGTGAGGGAAGCCAGGGCACCAGGAGGGAGGGAGGGAGAGAGGAAGGGAGGGAGGGAGAGAGGAGAGAGAGGGAGACACCCCCCCAGGCCACCTGCAGTGTGAGGGAGGGAGAGAAAGAGGGAGGAATTACCCTCATAAATCCCTTGCAACATTGTGAGAGAGGAAGGAAGAAAGGCAAAGAGAGGGAGAGACCCACCCTTGGCCACCTGCAGAGAGAGAGAGAGAGAGAGAGAACACAGCCGTCTCACCTGGTGTGTGTTCATCCACCTCCATACAGGTGTCCAGAGATAACGTTGCATTACCTGGACACAAGCCTAGTCTTGTTGCTTTTGCCCTTATGATAACTTCACTTAACACACACACCAAGATAACTTCACTTAACACACACATCAAGATAACTTCACTTAACACACACATCAAGATAACTTCACTTAACACAGCCATCAAGATAACTCATAACACAGCCATCAAGATAACTTCACTTAACACAGCCATCAAGATAACTTCACTTAACACAGCCATAAGATAACTTCACTTAACACACACATCAAGATAACTTCACTTAACACACACATCAAGATAACTTCACTTAACACACACACCAAGATAACTTCACTTAACACAGCCATCAAGATAACTTCAACACAGCATCAAGATAACTTCACTTAACGAATCTTACGGTAATAAAATTTTCTCGTAAGTAGACATATAAAAACGTATCTAAGATCACCACTTAAGTTACGACAATTAGATTCGTAAAAGATTGTAAGTTAATTTTTCTTAACTCGATATGGGAGAATTAAAATGACTCAGTTACGAGATAAATAGAATAATTAAATGGCATCAGAGAGAGAGAGAGAGAGAGAGAGAGTAAATAACACAAAAACCCTTCTTTCTACGCTCGTGTTTACAAATGCACTTTTGGTCGACTAATTGTAAACATGAACTGAGTAAACGAAGGAGGTGGTAGCGTATTGCCCTGAGGAACACCCCCCCAACTCACGTCAACACAGCCGACCATACTAAACCTATCAACAACAATAGAGGCACCTGCAGATTAGACACCCCAGCTTATTGACACCGTCATTAATTAAACACTCTGAAGTTACCTGGGGAGTTAGATTTGGTTTGGTTAGTATTAGGGGTTACTTAAGGTGATCCCTTACAAGTACTGTATGGAGGTATAGGATTGGGTTGGATTAGGATTAGGTTGAATTTGAGTTAGAATTAGGTTAGATTAGGCTACGTAAACATTAGGGTGGTTAATCTTCAGGTAAAATAATTACGGGCTCTCAATCTTCAGGTAATAAACAATAATATGCAAAACTCGAGGTAACTTGTCCAGTCCTGACCATACTGGGTAGAGTGATGTTAACCCGAGCTAAAAAAAATGACTGACAAAAGAGCAGGATACACGTTAGAACGAGGTGAGGGAAGGCGCTTTACTTCTGGTGGTAGATACGTGAGGAGGTTCTTACTTCCTGGTGAGGGTAGATACGTGAGGTTTTTCGGTGAGGGTAGATACGTGAGAGGTTCTTACTTCCTGGTGAGGGTAGATACGTGAGGAGGTTCTTCGGGTGTTCTCTGGTGAGGTAGTACGTGAGGTTCTTTACTTCCTGGTGAGGGTAGATACGTGAGGAGGTTCTTTACTTCCTGGTGAGGGTAGATACGTGAGGAGGTTCTTTACTGGTGAGGTAGATACGTGAGGAGGTTCTTCTGGTGAGGGTAGATACGTGAGGAGGTTCTTCTTCCTGGTGAGGTAGATACGTGAGGAGGTTTTACTACCTGGTGAGGTAGATACGTGAGGAGGTTCTTTACTACCTGGTGAGGGTAGATCGTGAGGAGGTTCTTTCTCCTGGTGAGGTAGATCGTGAGGAGGTTCTTTCTTCCTGGTAAGGGTAGATGTGAGGGTTCTTTACTTCGGGGGGTAGATACGTGAGGAGGTTCTTTACTTCCTGGTGAGGGTAGATACGTGAGGAGGTTCTTTACTTCCTGGTGAGGGGTAGATACGTGAGGAGGTTCTTTACTTCCTGGTGAGGGTAGATACGTGAGGAGGCCCTTACTTCCTGGTGAGGGTAGATACGTGAGGAGGTTCTTTACTTCCTGGTGAGGGTAGATACGTGATAAGTTGCTTTCCCCATGAGGCTAACATCATACATACATACATACATACATACATGCATACATAAATATACACATGCACATATATACATACATACACACAATATACGTCTATACACACACACACACACACACACACACATTGAATACAAATCGTTCAGTTCTCAATCACATTTTTTTATAAACTCAATAGTAACCAACCACACAAGCCTGCCCTTACCCATAATGCCCATTCAGCTGTGTACCCCTCCTCTCTCACGTCTCCCATTTTCTTTATGCATTTTTTAATCTTCTTTATCTATGTTTATTTATTTATTTATTGTGCTCCATTGTACTGTATGTATGTATATGTATGTGTATATGTATGTTTTGTATGTATGTATGTATATGTATGTATGTGTATGTTTAGATAGTTATTTTTGCATTATTATTATTATTATTATTATTATTATTATTATTATTATTGTTATTTATTCATGTTTTTATTGTTATTATCATCGTTATTGTTGTTTGTATTGTCATTATCACTATTCTCTCCTCCTCTCTTCCCCTTCACCATCTTTATCACCATTCTTCACTACCATCCTCTCTTTAAGGCATAAGTGGATTTCTTAACTCCTCAGCTGCCTGTGTAGGGAGTGGTGGGAGTGTGAGGGGTGGTGGAGTGGTGGGTGTAGGGGTGGTGGGTGTAGGAGGGTGGTGTGGGGTGGTGGGTGTAGGGTGGTGGGTGTAGGGTGGTGGATGTAGGGGGTGGTGGGTGTAAGGTGGTGGGTGTAGGGGTGGTGGTGTAGGGGTGGTGGGTGTAGGGTGGTGGGTGTGTGGGTGTGGGTGGTGGGTGTGGGGTGGGGGTGGGTGGTGGGTTGGGGGTGTGAGTGGGTGTAGGGGTGGTGGGTGTAGGGGTGGTGGGTGTGGGGGGGTGTGGTGGTGGTGGGGGGTGGGTGTAGGGGTGGGTGGAGTGGAGGGGTGGTGGGTGTAGGGGGTGGTGGGTGTAGGGTGAGGGTGGTGGTGTGGGGTGTGGTGTGGGGTGGTGGGTGTAGGGTGGTGGGTGTGGGTGGTGGGTGTAGGTGGTGGGTGTAGGGGTGGTGGGTGTAGGGGGTGGTGGGTGTAGGGGTGGTGGGTGTAGGGTGGTGGGTGTAGGGGTGGTGGGTGTGAATTGTGGGTGTGGGGGTGGTGGGTGTGGGGTGGTGGGTGTAGGGGTGGTGGGTGTAGGGGTGGTGGGTGTGTGGGTGTAGGGTGGTGGGTGTGGGGTGGTGGGTGTAGGGTGGTGGGTGTGGGTGGTGGTGGTGAGGGGTGGTGGTGGGTGTGGGGTGGTGGTGGGTGTAGGGGGTGGTGGTGGGTGTAGGGTGGTGGTGGGTGTGGTGTGGTGGGTGTGGGGGTGATGGTGGGTGTGGGGGGTGGTGGTGGGTGTGGGGTGGTGGTGGGTGTGGGGGTGGTGGTGGTGTAGGGGGGTGGTGGGTGTAGGGGTGGTGGGTGTAGGGGTGGTGGGTGGGGGTGGTGGGTGTAGGGGTGGTGGTGGGTGTGGAGGGGTGGTGGTGTGGGGGTGGTGGTGGGTTGTGGGGGTGGTGGTGGGTGTGAGGGGTGGTGTGGGGGTGGTGGTGGGTGTGGGGTGGTGGTGGGTGTGGGGTGGTGGTGGTGTGGGGTGGTGGTGGTGTAGGGGTGGTGGTGGTGTAGGGTGGGTGAGGTGGTGTAAATGCATGTACGTATGTATGTGACCTGACTCAATATTCAGCAGGTACACACACACACACACACACCTATAAAAAACACCCTAACTGGCCACCCTACAATTGGCTCCTGGTGGCCAGATGTGGAACTATCATCGTTATCTGTGCTTTTGGGCCATTTCCTGCCCTCTTACAGCGAATTCGTTATATGAGTCACGAATCTACGAATAGATACTGGGTAAAGTTATTAAGCTGTATTTATTATTATTATTTGTTATTGTTATTGTTATTATTATTATTGTTATTATTATTATTTATTATTATTATTATTATTATTATTATTATTATTATTAATAGTGAGGACTTTCTTTGGAGTCATACAGACAGACAGACAGACAGACAGAGAATGCGCCAGTGAGACAACCGGAGGAAAATAATGAGACAAAAACAGAAAAAAACGAAAATAAAATAAGGAAATATAAAATAAAAGAAAACAAAAGAGAAACTTAATAAAAAGGAATTAACAAGAGAACGATAAACATAAACAAAATAAAGACAATAAAAAATGAAATAAAAAATAACAATGTAAAATTAATGAGAAAATAATGATACCATAGGAATGATAAAATAGGCCTATGTTAAAAAATAATTACAATTGGGTACCTAGTCCTAATAGACCTAAGTTAATTAACCCCCTATTAGGTAAAAGGGGAGGAATAGGCCTATAGACCCCTGGCTAGTAATTAAAACAAGAATCAAAGCAGAGAACACACACACACACACACACACACACCTGAGTCACACCTGCAGGTAATTAAGTCACCCTTTAATTAATCACATTTTCTATACAACTTACCATAGTTACCCCTGATGTTATTCTTACCCCCCCCCTAATGTCATAAATCAACGTACCAATCAAAATACCTCGTTTGCTTTCTATGGCAGGTATATATAGTGTATACTGTTATTCTGAACGATGGTTGAGGCACAAGGACGAACCAATCCGGGATGAGTATGACTAAGGCTCTCATCCCGGTTTATTCATATGAACCTTATTGGTAAAATGTGAGTTTTTTCTTGTATTCCCGTTTTCTTTATCTTATTTTCCCTCGTTGATTCTGTTTATTTCTCTTAATCTGTTTTTTATGTGTTTTTCTTTGTATGTGTGTGTTTGTTTGAGGGGGGTGGGGGAGGAGAAAGAGGTGTGTGTGTATGTACTTTAAGAGATATTGGTGTTGTGTGAGTGATAGTCTTATATTTTAACCAGGTAAGGTAGTGGAGTCTAGTGAGTGAACGATACATAAAGGGAATTTTGAAAGTGAAAAAAAAAAAAAAAAAAAAAAACATCCTTACACCCACTTAGTCATCCCGTCTTGCTCAACCAATGCTAACCATCTCCCAGGTCCTTCACATTTCTTTCATTTACTCGATACATTCACTGCTTTCTTACTTCAAATGAATGACTATGGTTTCTTTCAACACCACACTACGCCTCCCAAGTGACGAAAAGTAGAAATAGAGCGAACAAGAGGCCAAACTGAGGTAGTTTTAACACACGTGCACGCACCAGAAGGCAAGGTTACCCCCGTCGATTGAGCTGCCAGACGTCGCCACCCGCTACCACTCGTTGGGGACATCTGATCTTGAATCTATCTTGGTCTACATTCACAAACTCTTCTATTAACTCTCAATAGATCTATTATCTTTAAAAAACCCTAAACCAGTGTGTCTATATACCAAACAGACGCTAAAATGACCCTCCAAAATGAGGCTTCTCTCTACATGAAAAACTCGCAGCTTTAAAACGGATTCTAAAAATATCCTGACCATATCCACAACACGGCTACAGTATACCCCACCAATAACACAAATATCAACCCACCTGGACTCATTCAAACCCACCCAAATGCCCTAAGTCTTTCCCTAACCCACCTGGACTCATTCAAACCCACCCAAATGCTTTAAGTCTTTCCCTAACCCACCTGGACTCATTCAAACCCACCCCAATGCCCTAAGTCTTTCCCTAACCCACCTGGACTCATTCAAACCCACCCCAATAAGTCTTTCCCTAACCCACCTGGACTCATTCAAACCCACCCCAATGCCCTAAGTCTTTCCCTAACCCACCTGGACTCATTCAAACCCACCCCAATGCCCTCAGTCTTTCCCTAACGCTATTGGCCATAAAAATAAGAGAGGTTTAAGGGAGAAAACTAATTTATTTCAGCAAGAAGTTCACAGACGATGGGAGGCTGACAGTAGCAGTGGAAAGGCCATAGTAGAACTGTGTCTGTATGTCTGTGTGTCTGTATGTCTGTGTGTCTGTATGTCTGTGTGTCTGTGTGTCTGTGTGTCTGTGTGTCTGTATGTATGTGTGTCTGTATGTCTGTATATCTGTGTGTCTGTATGTCTGTCTGTCTGTGTGTCTGTATGTCTGTGTGTCTGTATGTCTGTGTGTCTGTATGTCTGTGTGTCTGTATGTCATGTCTGTGTCTGTGTGTCTGTGTGTCTGTGTGTCTGTGTGTCTGTGTGTCTGTATGTCTGTGTGTCTGTATGTCTGTATGTCTGTGTGTCTGTATGTCTGTGTGTCTGTATGTCTGTGTGTCTGTATGTCTGTGTCTGTATGTCTGTGTGTCTGTGTGTCTGTATGTCTGTGTCTGTCTGTGTCTGTGTATGTCTGTGTGTCTGTATGTCTGTGTCTGTGTGTATGTCTGTGTCTGTATGTCTGCTGTGTCTGTGTGTCTGTATGTCTGTGTGTCTGTGTGTCTGTGTGTCTGTATGTCTGTGTGTCTGTGTGTCTGTATGTCTGTGTGTCTGTGTGTCTGTATGTCTGTGTGTCTGTATGTCTGTATTCATTTTTAAACGTTAATAACTCGTGTATTTTGCTACTCTAATATACGTGCTTTATAATAGTCTACCATCGACATGCCCTTAATTAATGTCTTAGAAAACGTCTTTCTAAACCTAACCTAACCTACCCTAACCTAACCTAACCTACCCTGACCTAACCTAACCTACCCTGACCTAACCTAACCTACCCTATCCTAACCTAACCTTGATTTCTGCGTGTTCAAGATGACACTGAAAAAATTCACCATTATCACCAACAAATTATCCGATTCTGAAACAGTCGTAAGTTTTAATTAACTTTTAAATAAACAAAAGATAAAAACTAGTCCAGCGAGAGTTAGGAAAAACAAATAAAAAATTCTTAAAGTTCAATTTCAATTCGATGCCATGTTATCTTAAGTGAGTCAGTTGGATGCGTTCTAACACCTACAGTACGAACCATTCAGAATCAGATACCTCTCAAATCATTGTTATTATACGGCGGACATATAAACTCCCTTAAATTAGCATTCCACCTCATAATTAACCTTTATTTTCATTATTTTTTTTTTTTGACGGGACAAGGGGGGCAATATGACGCATCAATATTAAATCCAATCTAATTCCTTATCTCTGGTAATTCTTTTGTTTCGATCCTATAGTGTGGTGTTCGATCTCATGTCTATATACATTATACGTCTACACTACCTATATACATCACTGGTATATATAAATCAATAACTCAGTATATAAACAGTGTAATACCATATAACATCACCGTGTAAGGAAGGCTGAAATATAAAGCCCGTCACCCTACCACACTGGGAGCTATATAACGTTACTTACCTGACCTTGGAGCTATCACGACCACGAGACACACACACACACACACACACACACTCCGCACCTCCCCTAAAATACAGCAAAAAATACCATATACGCTGCCAATCAGACGTATACGCTGCCAATCAGACGTATACGCTGCCAATCAGACGTATACGCTGCCAATCAGACGTATACGCTGCCAATCAGACGTATACGCTGCCAATCAGACGTATACGCTGCCAATCAGACGTATACACTACCAATCAGACGTTTTCGCTGCCAATCAGACGTATACACTGCCAATCAGACGTATACGCTGCCAATCAGACGTATACGCTGCCAATGAGACGTATTATGTCATCAGTTATATGTATACACTATCAAGCATATGTATACATTATCAAGCTTGAGTATACACCATCAATCAGTAGAGGTGTTTCAGTAGAGGTGTTTCAGTAGAGGTGTTTCAGTAAAGGTGTTTCAGTAGAGGTGTTTAGTAAGGTGTTTCAGTAGAGGTGTTTCAGTAAAAGGTGTTTCAGTAAAGGTGTTTCAGTAAAGGTGTTTCAGTAGGTGTTTCAGTAGAGGTGTTTCAGTAGAGGTGTTTCAGTAGAGGTGTTTCAGTAGGTGTTTCAGTAGAGGTGTTTCAGTAGAGGTGTTTCAGTAGAGGTGTTTCAGTAGAGGTGTTTCAGTAGAGGTGTTTCAGTAGAGGTGTTTCAGTAGAGGTGTTTCAGTAGAGGTGTTTCAGTAAAGGTGTTTCAGTAGAGGTGTTTCAGTAAAGGTGTTTCAGTAGAGGTGTTTCAGTAAAGGATGTGTCATTTCTCTTCCCCATTCCACGCGCGTCTTCACACTTGACTGACCAAGCGATGAACACTACTATTACTACACACACACACACACACACACACACACACACACTAGCAATACACACAATATACTAGTGCGAGAGAGAGAGAGATGCTAGTAAATAGGCGTAAATAGCACCAACAACAAGCCGTCGACATACCACATGACAATTTCAAGATTAAACTGTAAATTAACTTATGTAAGTCGACTCTGTGTGTGTGTGTGTGTGTGTGTGTCAGGGTGCAGTCATAGTTCTTGCGATCCCCT
The DNA here is from genome assembly GCF_018991925.1 of Homarus americanus. NCBI lineage: Eukaryota > Metazoa > Arthropoda > Malacostraca > Decapoda > Nephropidae > Homarus > Homarus americanus. Next base: position 2,989,373 of record NW_024713650.1, read on the forward strand.
GTATGTATGTATGTATGTATGTATGTTTGTGCGTATGTATGTATGATTATGCGTATCGTGTCAAGAATTAAGCACCTGATGACTAATTAAACACCCTAACGCTACCTGGAGTGTTAGGTTAGGTTAGGTTAGGTTAGGTTAGGTTAGGTTAGGTTAGGTTAGGTTAGGTTAGGCTAGGTTAGGTTAGGGTGGTTAATCTTCAAGTGTTCCGTGTATACCTAAGAGATATATATACAGTATACATGTATACATATTTGTGTGGAGGAGCATCCTGTCAGTGAGGGGGGGGGGCCCCTACCTGTTGAATATTAAAGGCCTTTACCTGTCCTCTCGTGCTCTGAGTCATAGCCGAGAGAGAGAGAGAGAGAGAGAGAGAGAGAGAGAGAGTTCCCCAACTTTTAATTTCCAACCACACACATGCGATTAACCACTACCACCTGCGTTACGGGCCATGGACCATGTTATGGACCACGGACCATGGACCAGATAACGAACCACACGACTACAGACAAACAAACCTCAGTGTATGGAAACCTCGTAGGATTAAAGGGAATCACGTGAAGGTTAGGTTAGGTTTTGGTTAGAAGAAGAAGAAGAAGAAGAAGAAGAAGAAGAAGAAGAAGAAGAAGAAGAGTTATGGTGAGACAGGAGGTAAAAGAATTCACCACCTCACCAAATCTCAAGAGAACCTACCTACTCAAGTTACCTACCGTGCTGAGGGAGAAGGGGGGGAGAGGGGGGGGGGAGAGGAGGGGAGAGAAGGAGGGGAGAAGGGGGAGGGAAGAGAGGGTAGGAAGACAGGAGGGGTTGGTGACGTGATTCTCAAAGGCTACTAAGTTGAAAATTTTCCTCGAATCCGAACGCTCAGGTTCATTTCATGGAATATCCGGAGTGTTAACCGCAGAATTAATGGTCTGGGTTTGCAGCATATAATAGTGGAGCAGGAAGTGGCCTGCTCACTTATGTAAAGAATGGTCTGGTCTGTAAACGGATTAAAACTCACAATGATGAAAGTATTCACTATCAACAATTTACAGTAAAGACAGCAAACAGTCAATTTTCGCTGTATAACATCTATGTTCGGTGTAATGAACTGCGAGCGGACGTGTTACCAAAGCCATCAGGTAACAATGCTATGCTGTGTATGGGTGACTTTAACTCTCGTCACACTGTCCTCGGTGATGTCCAGTGTAACTCTAATGGGAGGGTGTTCGTGAATTACATCAATAATCATAATATCACTGTATACGACACAGACAAAGTGACACATCTGATGGGGGGCAGACTTGATTATGTGATTGGGTATAACCTAGTAGACAGTAATGTCAAGGCTAAGGTCATCTCAGACTACCTTGTCAGTGATCATTATGCAATACTTACTGAATACACTGTTGCTGATGTCAAGTGTGAACCCATCCTAAGCTCAGAATTAATATCCCAGATAATCTTAAACTGCACTTCAAGGCCTACATCCACAGATGGTATGCTGGATATACACCTGGGTCAGTGGATGCATTTTGCTGTGATCTTGTAAATGTCATTACCACATATTATACCACCTGGGTTAAGTCAAGGAGGAAGGGGGGGCAGCACTAAACCACCTCTGTGGACACATGACCCCATCCTCACCAAAGAAGGAGAGAAGGTACAACAGCTTGCCAACACTTATAAGCAAAATAAAACTAGTGATAACCTCCTAGCATTCCTCAAAGCTAACAGAGAATTTCGTGAACTCAAAGGTCAGGTGAGAAACACCTATTGGGAACAATTCTTACAGGGGATTAATAGAACAACCACTCTAGCAGAAGTGTGGAACAAAATTAGAGCCATTACCAAGTCACCCACCCCAGTCCAGCTTCATCACAGCCCTGCAGAATATGCTGACATGCTATTAGACCAATGGTCTAGTGTGTCACGAATCACTTCCCTGCCTCCTGACATACAACAATATCTTAACACCTCACACATTAATAGCCTGTTCCTCACCAGACCTTACCGACCAGTTTCCTATAACGCACCACGAACTAACAACACCACTAATAAAAGGGGAGTCATCCTCCCCTGGTGAGGATGGCATAACCTATAACACCCTGAGATTGTTGAACGACACTGTCAAAGACTTCAGGCCACCTGCCTTATTGTATCATGACCTTTGTGATACCACCCTCAGTGTCGAGACCTGACTGAATTACTCAGAAGAGGCAAACTGTACTACAAGCTTTGTCAATAAATTTGTTAACTAAAAAAAAAACTCGATTCCGAAAACGTAGGGAAGCATTTATACAACACGTAGCCTAAACCAACAAACACTTACACGGAAGAAGAAGAAGAAAAATAGTAATAATAATAATAATAATAATAAGACTAATCCCTCTAGAGAGCATCACTAACATTACCTAAACCCCTCCTATGGTGTTCTAATTAACCCTATAGTATAGACGTTCGAACTCCCTATAACTCTCTCTCTCTCTCTCTCTCTCTCTCTCTCTCTCTCGTCATCGCAGCTACTACTTGACCAGGTCGTCAGTCATGATTAACGACGACCTTAACGACCCTTGCTGTTGAAAAGTGAGACTTAGGAAAAAAATAATGGCATCTTAATTACTGTATGTGTGTGTGTGTGTGTGTATATGTGTATATGTGTGTGTGTGTGTGTGTGTATGTGTGTGTGTGTGTGTGTGTGTGTATGTGTGTGTGTGTGAGTAACGAAACCAAAACCAAAACTACTTCCCCTACACAAAAGTATATCACATTTTTTGTATACTTTGAAAATCCAAACTATAAAAGTTACCATAAACAAATGTATTCAATTTCCTTACTCACAGATCTGACTCCTGTCTTCACGTCGGCTTAACTTACCTGTAAAACAAAACAAAAAAACAATCTAATTACTTCACGTATACAGGTAAACAAGGTTGTAGTATTGACAATAAACAAAGGTTATTATCACAACTCATCAAACAACAACAACACAATGGTCAAATATCAGCCCCGATTAATTATTTTCCCATGAATGCAGGTAGATAACCACCCCCCCCACCACCACCTCCCCCCCCCCTGCCACCAGGTGAGTGCTAAGGGCGTGTCCCCAGGTGTGTAGCCAATTAAGGTATAGCAGTTAACCTTCTACTACGAGATGATGACTACTGCTGGAGGTGCCCTAAGACCTTCTATGTGCAATGAGCAAGGTCTCCCTCCCCTCTTCCTCACCTCCCTCTCTTCCTCACCTCCCCTTCCCCCTCATCTCCCCCCTCCTTCCTCACTCTCCTCCTCACTCCCTCCCCCCTTCCCTCACCTCCCTCCTTTCCCTCACCCCTCACTCTTCCGATTGAGGGAAATACCAGGTGATTAAACTCTCAGGTGAATTTTGTTTACAGTTAATTAATGACTTTTGTTTATTGTTTATTTTTATGACGTCATGTATTTGTTTACAGTGAAACTTCTATTTAACGAATATATCAATAATGGGTTTAGTTCGTTATATGGAGGTTTTTACATTTAATGGACCTTGATATAATGGATTGTACTCTCTTGTTTATTCTGAGTGTGAGTGAGTGAGTGAGTGAGAGTGATTGATTGAGTGAGTAAGAGAGTGATTGAGTGAGTGAGTGAACGAGTGAGTAAGAGACTGAGTGAGTGAGCGAGCGAGTGAGTAAGAGACTGACTGAGTGAGTGAATGAGTGTGTGTAAAAGAGTGAGTGAGTGAGTGAGTGAGTGAGTGAGTGAGTGAGTGAGTGAGTGTCTTTCTCAGCTGACAGGCGAGATATAAACACACAATCTATCTTACCTCAGCATGACCAAACATTCCTCAGTAACATTCTCAGAAGCTCCTACGATAAATATTTAACGTAAGGTGAAAAAAAAAGAACAAAATGGATAATTAACGTCAAGTTTTAACTGAGATTACCTTAACTTGATACATATTTAGTTAAGGTAGAGTCTCAGTGTTAATTTTGTCTCCTAACTGGTGCTAAGTGAACGTATCTAGTTAAGGTAGAGTCTCAGTGTTAATTTTGACTCCTAACTGGTGCTAAGTGAACGTATCTAGTTAAGGTAGAGTCTCAGTGTTAATTTTGTCTCCTAACTGGTGCTAAGTGAACGTATCTAGTTAAGGTAGAGTCTCAGTGTTAATTTTGTCTCCTAACTGGTGCTAAGTGAACGTATCTAGTTAAGGTGGAGTCTCAGTGTTAATTTTGTCTTCTAACTGGTGCTAAGTGAACGTATCTAGTTAAGGTAAGAGATATAAATTAATTGGTACATACTCCTAACTGCACAAGTGGTAACTAGTTGAGTAAGTCTCGAATGTTAATTTTGTCTCTAACTGATTGCTAAGTGAACGTGTCTAGTGAGCAGAGGTCTCAAGTGTTTAATTTTGTCTTAGCAGTGCTAAGTGAACATATCTAGTTAAGAGTAGTCTCTCAGTGTTAATTTTGTCTCCCTAGCTGATTGCTGAAGTGAACGTAATCTAGTTAAGGTAGAGTCTCAATGTTAATTTGTCTAACTGGTGCTAGTGAACATATCCTAGTGGAGTAGAGTCTCAGTGTTAATTTGTCTCTAACTGGTGCTAAGTAGACATGTCTAGTTAAGGTAAAGTCTCAGTGTTATTTGTCCTCCCTAACTGGTGCTAAGTAGACGTATCTAGATTAAGGTAGAGTCTCAGTGTTAATTTTGTCTCCCTGGCAGTGCTAAGTGGACATATCTAGTTAGGTGGGAATCTCAGTGTTAATTTTGTCTCCTAGCTGGTGCTAAGTGAACAATATCTGGATTAAGGTAAGTCTCAGTGTTAATTTGTCTCTACTTCTGTTGCTAAAATGAACGTATCTAGTTAAGGTAGAGTCTCAGTGTTGGTAAAAATGCTCCTAACTGGTGCTAAGGAATGAACGTATCTAGTTAAGGTAAGGAGTCTCAAGTGTTAATTTGTCCTAACTGGTGCTAAGTAGACGTATCTAGTTAAGGTAGAGGTCTCAGTGTTAATTTGTCTCTAACTGGTGCTAAATGAACGTATCTGATTAAATTCTCAGTCTTAATTTTGTCTCTAACTGGAACTAAATAAGCCTTTATCTAGTTAAGAGTAAAGTCTCGGTGTTAATTTTGTCTCTAGCTTTGGTGCTAAGAGTAGACGTATCCTAAGTTAGGTAGAGTCTCAGTGTTGTTTGTCTCCTAACTGGTGCTAAATAAACGTATCTAGTTAAAGGTAAAGAAAAAGATCTCAGTGTTAATTTTGTCTCTAGCAATTGCTAAGAGTAGACGTATCTAGTTAAGGTAGAGTCTCAGTGTTAATTTTGTCTCCCTAACTGAATTGCTTTAAAGTAAACGTATCTAGTTAAAGAGTAAAGTCTCAGTGTTAATTTTGTCTCTAACTTAACCTTTAAGTGAACGTATCTAGTTAGGTAAGTCTCAGTCATTAATTTTGTCCTCCCTAACTGAACGCTAAGTAAACGTATCTAGTTAGGTAAAGTCTCAGTGTTAATTTTGTCTCCTAACTGGTGCTAAGTAGACGCCTCTAGTTAGTTAAGGTAGAATCTCAGTGTTTGTCTCTAACTGGTGCTAAAGTAAACGTATCTAGTTAGTGCAAAGTCTCAGTGTTAATTTGTCTCTAACTGCTAAGTGAACGTATCTAGTTAAGGTAGAGTCTCAGTGAAATTTGTCTCCTAACTGGTGCTAAGTAGACGTATCTAGATTTAAAAATTAAATCTCAAATCTTTAATTTATTCCCTAACTGGTACTAAGTAGACGTATCTAGTTAAAATGTAAAGAATCTCAGTGTTAGTACATACCACTTTGGTGCTAAGTAAACGTATCTAGTTAAGAGTAAAAAGAATCTTAAGTGGCCCAATTTTGTCTCCTAACTGGTGCTAAGTGAACGTATCAGGTAGAGTCTCGAGTGTTAATTTTGTCTCTCCCCAACTTTGGTGCTAAGTGAACGTATCTAGTTAAGGTAAAAGTCTCAGTGTTATTTGTCTCTAACTGGTGCTAAGTGAACGTATCTAGTTAAGAGTAAAAGTCTCAGTGTTAATTTTGTCTCTAACTGGTGCTAAAAAACGTATCTAGAAGGTAAAGTCTCAGTGTTAATTTTGTCTCAACTGGTGCTATGAACGTATCTAGTTAAGGTAGAGTCTCAATATAATTTAATACCATTTTAAACGATTTTTTTTTTAATTTTACTTCGGTCAGTTAGTTGATGTTACGTTACGTTTGGTTAGGGTTTTGCTAGGTTAGGTTAGAGAGAGGATCAATGTCTCCCTTTACTGAGAACACATCCCAGCTGAGTTCCACGGAAAGTGTTGAAGACAGTAAGGGTAAATGTAGCGGAGAGAAGCTTGTCATGCTTGCTGGAATTATGCCTTTACACACACACACACACACACACACACACACACACACACACACACACACACTCTAGACAACACCGCGCCAGACGCATTCACAGCTTATATTTAGTCGCATCCTTCACACTGAGGCTGAAAGGTCTCTCTCTTCTCTTCTTAAGTTCAAAACACTATGGTGAGCTTCAACTGAGGATCAAAGCCCTTCACCTAACCTAACCTAACCAAAGTTTATTTAACCTAATCTAGTCTAACTTAACCTAATCTAACTTAATCTAGCAAACCTAGCAATTACTTAACCTACTTAATCTAACGTAACGTAACCTAACACTAACCTAACCTAACCTAACCTAACCTAACCAATTACTTAACCCTACTTAATCTAACCTAACCTAACCAAACCCAACACTAACCTAACTTAACCCCTAAATTAGCAGTCAGGTGTTAAATCATCAGGTGAATTAAGCTAGGTGTCTAATTGGTAAAACCATGTTTGTTTTCTTTTAATCCTAAGCTAATCCTCCTCACTGACGGATAATAATCATGTAAGCTAATACTTGAATGTTAATATTTGAGACGACATGTCAGTGACCTCTGTATGACCTTGGTAGACCTTAAGGGCTCATTGATGCCCTATTTGACCACCCTGACTTTAAAACAGACAGAGACAGACAGACAGATAAACAGAGACAGACTGACAGACACACACACCCCCTGGCCCTAAAACACACACAGACAGACAAACAGACAGAAAGACACACACACACACACACACACACACACACACACACACACACACACACACACACAGACACACAGACACACACACACACACACACACACACACACACACACACACACACACACACACACACACACACACACCTCTGGTCTCAAACACAGACAGACATACAGACAGCCAGACAGACAGGTAAGACAGACAGACAGACAGACAATTAAGAGCACGCTATCAATCCTCGGGACAGTAACATAAAAAAACACTAGCATGGAAGAACCAGGTCTATGATTGGTCGAGTGAAGACGAAACACCACCTAGACTTGAGTTAACGCAATAATTCCCCACCAGAGGTCATCTTGTCGAGGTTCACTGAGTGACTGGTGACGGTGAAAGAAAATAGAAGTGAAAGTTGAATTAGAAATAACATCACTAATACAGATTTGAATAGAAAGTACAGGTATATTATTTTCTCTTAACCCCTCCTTGGCTGCCCTCCTCCCCTGTGGCTGCCCTCCTTCCTTGTGGCTGCCCTCCTCATGTCTGCCCCTCCTCCTTGGCTGCCCTCCTCCCCTTGTGCCTCCTCCTTGTGCCTCCCCTCCTCCTTGTGGCTGCCCTCCTCCTTGCCTGCCCTCTCCTCCCTTGTGGCTGCCTCCTCCTTGTGCCTGCCCCTCCTCCCAGCTGCCTCCTCCCTTAGCTCCCCCTCCCCCTTGTGGCTGCCCCTCCTCCCTTGTAGCTGCCTCCTCCTGTGCCTGCCCCTCCCTCCCTTGTGGCTCCTCCTCCCCTTGTGCCTGCCCTCCTCCCCTGTGCTGCCTCCTCCCCTTGTGCCTGCCCTCCCCTCCCCCAGTGCTGCCCCCTCCTCCCCTTGTGCCTGCCCTCCTCCTTGCCTTGCTGCCTCCTCCCCTTGTGCCCTCCTCCCCTTGCTGCCCCTCCTCCCCTTGGCTGCCCCTCCTCCCCTTGTGTCTCCTCCTCCCCTTAGCCTCCCTCCCCTTGTGTGCCTCCTCCTTGTGCCTGCCCCTCCCTCCCCCTTGGCTGCCCTCCTCCTTGTGCCTGCCCTCCTCCCTTGTGGCTGCCTCCTCCCCTTGTGGCTGCCTCCTCCTTGTAGCTGCCCCTCCTCCCCCTTGTGGCTGCCCCTCTCCTCCCCTTGTGGCTGCCTCCTCCCCTGTGGCTGCCCCTCCTCCCCTTGTGCCCCTCCTCCCTTGTGGCTGCCTCCCCCTTGTGCCTGCCCCTCCTCCCTTGCTGCCCTCCTCCCCTTGTGTGCCTCCCCTCCCCTGTGGCTGCCCCTCCTCCCCTTGTAGCTGCCCCTCCCCTCTGTGTGGCTGCCCTCCCCTCCCCATTGCGGCTGCCTCCTTTCCCTTGTGGCTGCCCCTCCTCTCCCATGCCCTCCTCCCCTTGTGGCTGCCTCCTCCCTTGTGCCTGCCCCTCCCCTCCCCTTGTGTGCCTCTCCCCTTGTGCTGCCCCTCCTCCTGTGCCTGCCCCTCCTCTCCCTTGTGGCTGCCCCTCTCTCCCTTGTGCCCCTCCCCTTGTGGCTGCCTCCTCCCCTTGTGGCTCCCCTCCTCCTTGCTGCCCTCCTCCTGTGGCTGCCCCTCCTCCCCTTGTGGCTGCCCCTCCTCCCCTTGTGTGCCCCTCCTCCCTTGTGGCTGCCCTCCTCCCCTTGTGGCTGCCCCTCCTCCCTGTGCTGCCCCTCTCCCCTTGTTGCTGCCCCTCCTCCCCTTGCTGCCCCTCCTCCTTGTGGCTGCCCTCCTCCCCTTGGCTGCCCCTCCTCCCCTTGGCTGCCCTCCTCCCCTTGTGGCTGCCTCCTCCTTGCCTGCCCCTCCTCCCCTGTGGCTGCCTCCCTCCCCCCTTGGTGCCCTCCTCTCCCTTGGCTGCCTCCTCCTTGTGGCTGCCTCCTCCCTGTGTGCCCTCCTCCCCTTGTGGCTGCCCCTCCTCCCCTCTTGGCTGCCTCCTCCTTGTGGCTGCCCCTCCTCCCTTGTGGCTGCCCCTCCTCCCCTTGGCTGCCCTACTCCTTGTGGCTGCCCCTCCTCCCTTGTAGCTGCCCCTCCCTCCCCTTGTGGCTGCCCCTCCTCCCTTGTGGCTGCCCCTCCTCCCCTTGGCTGCCCCTCCTCCCCCCTTGTGGCTGCCCCTCCTCCTTGTGTGCCCCTCCTCCTTGTGGCCTCTCCCCCTTGGTTGTATCATGAAGGTACAGTAGTTTTCTATGGTATAACTAGAGTGTGATTATAAACGTGCCAGAACGATCAATAACATCGTCCTGGCGTTCATCTGTCAGTGGTGGTGGACGGAGGTTTGACATTTAGGTGGTGTTGGTGGTGGGAGGTGGGGCAGGTGACCTTGAGCACCGACCACCACCCCTGCTACCACCACTGCCATCCACCACCACCACTGCCACACTCCACCTCCCACTACCATCACACTGCCCACCTCCACCCTACCACTACCCATCACCAGCACCCATCCACCTCACCCCCTTCTCCCTCACCATAATTAATTCCATCACTAATTGCATGTTACTAATTTCACAAACTATCAGGTAAGAAACATCATATAACCAGGTACAGGAACTAATCATACGATACAGTCATTTCAAGGTAATTGCTGTACCTCTACCTGATACACACCCCTGAAATTGTACCTGTATTTATATATCAAAATAGACTTACTGATTCTGTATTTAATTCAACTCACCCAAATAATAATAATAATAATAATAATATCAAAATAAAATAATATTAATAGTAAAACAACAGCAATAACAAAAACAACAATAACAACAACAATAAACACATCACTACGAGTTGCGGGTAGTAAATATTGACGATTAATCACACTGAAAAATCAAAACAAGTGACAGTCAACGAGGAGGAGGTAACAGTGTATCCGGCAGGAGGCGCTGTAGGGCAATACCATATATAGTATACTGTGGGAGGCTATAATCGGCTCTATAAATACCCTCTCTTCCAGGATCCTCCTCCTCCCTTCTCAGGAACCTCCCCACCTTCGAACCCTCTCCCCTCCTTCGGTATATAATTTGTTTACCTATAATTCGTGTTTAAAAAGAAGTACTGAGAATTTGTCTGGTTTCAGTGTTAGTATGGGATTTGAGCAATACGTAACTAC